>NC_068292.1:36099486-36699486 GCF_025860055.1 Xyrauchen texanus
CTGCCCGGGGTAGTGGTAGTGGTACTTGTCCCTACAGACTTCCTGAGCACAAGAAGAAAATAGTTCAGGAAGAATTGGATGCAATGCTCGATATGGGAGTAATAGAAGAATCCCACAGTGATTGGTCCAACCCGGTCATTCCAGTCCATTAGAGTGATAGGTCAGTTCGGTTCTGTGTGGATTATAGAAAAGTCAATGCAGTGTCTAAATTTGACACATACCCAATGCCTCGTAATGAGTTGCTCGATTGGTTGGGCACCGCTCACTTTTACTCGACACTGGATTTGAGGAAGTGTTATTGGCAGATTCCCTTAAAGTTGATGTCCCATGAAAAAAAAATAAACTGCCTTCTCCACACAGTTTGGACCACACCAATTTGTGACATTTCCGTTTGGTTTGTTCAGAGCCCCGGCAACGTTTCAGCACCTTATGGACTGAGTCCTCAGACCACACTCTGCTGCCTAGCTGGATGACAATTATATACAGTAATGATTGGCGGCGGCACATGCGGCATCTGAGGGCTGTTCTGAGGTCGCTGCTCACGGCAAACCCCAATAAGTGTGCAATTGGGCAGGTGGAGGTATGGTATCTGGGGTTCCAATTGGATCATGTGCAGGTGCATCCCCAAATTGATAAGACTACAGCAATTGTAACCTGCCCAAGACCAAAATGGAGGTGAGACCGTTCCTGGGGCTGGCTGGCTACTACAGAGGGTTTGTGACTAATTATTCAGACATCACCATCCCGCTGACTGATCTCACTATAAAGGGAGCTCTAGACCTTGTCCAGTGGACAGAGCAGTGTCAATATGCATTTATGCAGGTAAAAGCTGCACTTTGTGGTGGACCACTTTTACATTTCACCTGATTTCTCTCTCCCTTTAATTTTGCAGAAGGATGCTTCATAAAGGGGGCTGGTGGCAGTGCTCACGCAGGTGGTGGTGGGGAGGAACATTACATTAGTCGCAAACTCTCTCTGAGGGAGACAGTACAGCACAGCATTGAAATAGGGTGTCTTGCAATCAAATGGGCCATACTCACTCTCCAGTACTACCTGTTGGGGTGGGCTATGGGGAGAGCGATAGAAGAAGGAACCATCCCAGAGGCTGGCAGAGAGTCCCACACACACTGAGGCTGTGTTATTTACTCCATGCTGAAAGACTATTTATGTTCAGAGTGTAAAATAAACATACCGTTTGAGTTGAAGTTTCCAGTCCTCCGCTTCCTCCTTGTCCAAACACATAGAACCTGTCACACTGGGCTTTATTAAAATAAAAACAGACTACAAACAAAACCTCTTATGATGGAGGGAAACTAAACAAAGACAAGAAGCATATAAATAAATATAACAAAACCAAAATACAAACACAAACTCACAGGGGAGAAAACTAGAAAAGACCAGATAGAAAATAGGACTCACAGGGACTCAAAGGGTCCATCTGACATGACTGTAGAACAAACACAACACAAGGATCTGATGGGGAAGACAAGACTAAGGAGAGCATATAAAGAGGAAGGGAATATTGAACACGTGCTGCCAATAATCACCTGGGAATCATGAGGAAAGGAGGAAAACAAAAGCACATGGATAGCCTGAGAGAGAGGAGGAGGAAACTGTCACAATCCTGCCACATGGCAAATAAAACCAGACCAAAATGGCAGAATCATGACAATCTGTAAAACAATAATGCCAACATGGCCCATCCATCCATCCATCATCAACCACTTATCCTGTGTACAGGGTCACGGGGGGCTGGAGCCTATCCCAGCTAACATTGGGCGAAAGGCGGGGGACACCCTGGACAGGTCGCCAGTCCATCGCAGGGCCAAACATAGACAGACATACACTCACACTCACCTCCACATCCACGGCAATTTTTTTTGGAGACACCAATTAACCTAGCCTGCATGTCTTTTGGATGGCGGGAGGAAGCCGGAGTACCCGGAGAGAACCCACGCAGACACGGGGAGAACATGCAAACTCCACACAGAAAGGCCGGGGCAACCAGGGTTTGAACCCACGACCTTCTTGCTGTGAGGCGACAGTGCTAACCGCTGCACCACCGTGCCGCCCCCAACAAAAAGCCACACTCTTACATGCTCCAGTGTCTCCAGCTGGCCTTTTTGGCAGCTCTATGAATAAGTTTGCTGAGCGTTATGTCACGGTATATGTTCAGCAGCAGTCACAGCAGCTATGAGACACTTTATGCCCACATGGAGTATATCACAGCCGGTTCGCCCTCGCACGTGACTAAAAGCCCCATACCTGCTGCCTCACAGGCAACTGCGTATCACTACGCGCAGCAAAAGCGTTCCTGACGGGCACAACAATTTGGAGTGGAAAGCAGAGCCCGCGATTCCTGGAGGGTCTGCTCCAAAAAAGGCTCGATTGGAGAGACCCAAAACACTGGTCGGGAAAGAGATATTGTTATTCAAAATGTTGTCTCTGTGTCTTGCACTCAAATAAATGCAAAAAAGAATACAGCCTTCGTTGCAAATGCACACACATTATCAATAAAGAGCCCCCTTTTCCTCTTCAAAGCACACACATTATGCGCAACTGCTTCCCTATAGTGAGCGTTGCATCATATCATACAGTGATCAAACCAAACTGCCCTCTGTCCCATTATGCGGATGCGTGTGAAGCCCTAACGTGTATTTCTGAATGGGTACAAAAACGATCGAACATGGTTATACGATCCTTTTTGCACACCGGCCACTCCATTTCAACAGCGTTCTGTCTTTCACGGTTTTGTCTAATGACACACCAGTTTTATGAGCCGAAATACACCTCTCATCGTGAAAAACACGATCGAGATTGTGCCAAATTGTCAAGCACAAAATGGTTTTACAGCCGTTATTTTCTTGTTCCAAAGAAAGACGGCGGGCTTCGGCCAATCCTGGATGTGAGACATTTAAATCGCGCATTTGTAAAGCGCCTATTCAAAATGATTATTCAGAAAAGGATCTTATCTCATGTATGCCCACACGATTGGGTTGCATTGATAGATCTGAAGGATGCGTATTTTCATATCCAAATTGTACGACATCACAGGATGTTTTTGAGATTCGCGTTCGAGGGAACAGCGTATCAATTTGTAGTCCTGCACATCGGACAGTCTTTGGCTCCTCGTACATTCACAAAGTGCATTGATGCAGTCCCTCTGAGATTGAGCTGCATGCGCATCCTGAACTACCTCGACAATTGGCTGTTACTGCCACAATCAGAGGCTTTTTTATGCCAGCACAGTTTTACTGCTTCGGCCATTTTACAGTGTCCATCTCAGTTAAAACTGGGGAGAACATTTCCACTGAAACTTGTTTCAGAAAGGACTGGGATTTGTGGTGGCGGTGGCATCCGTTCAGAGGATTTTCAGTCAGAAATATTAAACTGTCATGTCCTGGTTCGCTCAGACAACATGACAGTTGTGGCATTTATAAACCACTAAGGCAGAATTCAGGAGACTTCACCCTCAAACTGTATTGAGGATTTGGGAAGTATCTGGCCAAGCAGAAATCAATCTATTTGCCTCAGTGGAGAATACCCACTGTCCCCTCTGGTACTCGAAGTCCCAAGTTGTCAGGCAGAAAGGGGTGACCACGGTTGCTTCCAACACAGGTTGGGGGGTGGTGTGCACATCAACCGCTTGGAGCTATTGGCTGTAAATCTAGCCTTAAAGGCTTTCAGTCCGAAATAGTGAGCTGTCATGTCCTGGTTTGCTCAGTCAACATGACAGTTGTGGTATATATACAGCCAAGGTGGAATTCATTCACCGCCACTTTCGAGAATGATGCGTCACCCCCCTCCTATGGAGCGAGCATCATCTCTCCCTGAGAGTGACATATGTCCCAGGCTGCCTGAATTACGGTGCACGTCTACTGTCATGGGGTGATACCGGGTGAATGGAGACTTCATCCTCAAACTATACTGAGGATTTGGGAAATATTCGGCAAAGCAGAAATCAATCTATTTGCCTCAGTGGAGAATGCCCACTATCCCCTCTGTTATTTGAAGTCCCAAGCATCGCTGGGAAGGGATGCAATGGCACACAAATTACTGGTGAAAAACAAATATCCACTCTGCCATATGCAAAGTCTGAGAAGACAAGGAAACGGTTCTATTAGTTGCACCAAAATGGCCAATCAGCCATGGTTTCCGGAAACGATGGAGATACTGTACAGCTCACCATTGGAAATCCCACTGAGGAGGGATCTCCTCTCTCAGGTGCAAGGCACAATTTGGGCAAGGCACATCCCCAGCCCCAGTTGTGGAACCTGCATGTGTTGCCCCTGAATGGAGCGCAATAAACGCACCAGAACTGACGTGTTCAGTCATGAACACCATTTGACAAGCCAGAGCACCGTCCACTAGACACCTCTATGCACTAAAATGGAAGGTGTTTGCTGATTCGTGTCTGCCCCATACATGAAATTGTAATATTTCTTCAAGAGCAGGACTCACCCCATCAACGCTCAAAGTGTATGTGGCAACTAGATCTGCGTATCACGCACATGAAACCGGCGCCTCCTATAGGCAAGCATGATTTAATCATAAAGTTCCTTAAAGGAGCAAGACGATTCTCGGCAGGCTACAGTCCTGACTTGGGACTTAACTTTAGTCCTAAAAGCTCTCGCAGGGCCCCCCTTCGAGCCTTTAGACTCTGTTGATTTGCGTATGCTCTCTATTAAGACCACACTACTGCTGGCTCTGGACTCAGATTATCAGTCGACAATTCATGTCTGGAGTTTGGCCCCGGTCTTTCATTTATGGTTATGCCCTGTGCGGGCGCTACAAACATACGTTGAGCGTACTTGCCAGTTCAGACTGTCTGATCAGATATGCTATGGGGGACGTGCAAAAAGGATGTCCGTCTCCAAGCGAAGACTTTCTCACTGGATTTCCAATTCCAAAGCAGTTTACCCTGGCTTATGAATCGCAGGGTCAGACTTGCCCAATTGGTGTTAAAGCACACTCAACTAGAGGCATGGCCTAATCATGGGCATGGATGAATGGTGTGTCCTCACAAGTCCTCTCTGTTTAGAGCACTTGCTATTCATTGGCCATATATATATATATATATATATATATATATATATATATATATATATATATATATATACATATATATATATGTATATACTTATGCCCCTTTTTAAGTACGGCCTCCGCATCATTTACACAACTGCCTGCATTCAGGCTGTTATAATTCCATAAATCACAAGCACTTCATTATAAATAAACTCCCTTCCTGGCCGGATTCATAAGGAGTAATTCATACTATATGGCTATAGCTCATATATTCATTATGAGTGCTCTCCTCCTGTCCATCATGAGGATCACTCACCGCGGTCGCCGTCCCATAAGACTGCTCCGCCATGTTTCCTCTCTAGGAAGTTATGTTGTGTAGTGCGGCGTGATGGGATTCTGTTCCCCATATGCGTCAGTAAACACAATGTCAAGTGAACTGAAGTCGTAAGGGAACGTCTCGGTTATGTACGTAACCTCGGTTCCCTGAGACGAAGGGAATGAGACATTGTGAACGCTAGCCGCACCACAAGACTCACGAGCAATGCGCTCCTTGTTCTCAGTCAGTTTCGCGCCAAAACAGGCTGGACTCAAACATCATAGCCAATATTACAATATTGGCGTTATTGTAGAGAGGTTTCAAATAGGTCGTGTATGAAGGCACTCCCCATGTGCGTTAGTAAACGCAATGTCTCATTCCCTTCGTCTCAGGGAACCGAGGTTACGTACGTAACCGAGACGTTTTCGTTAATCATAGGCGCTTTTAGAATGCTAGAATGCCACAAACGCTCCGATGCTCAATGTTGTCTAGGTGGGCACTATGTTTTTAGACAGCCAAAGATAATCCAGGAGTTCTGATATTATGAAGGACTGAGGTCTTATTATATGATCAGGTGTTATTAGGATAAATTAATAAATAATAGTCTAATTATGAACCTTTGCAAACATATAAATAAAAAAAATGGGCAGGTGTCAAATTCTGACAGGTTATCATTGTCTTTTCCCCTTTTTAAGATGAAGGTTGTTTCAACACAAATCTTATAGTAGATGTTTTACCAAACTGTGAATAAACTCCTCCGAGGGATAGTACACCCAAAAATGAAATTTCTCTCATCATTTGCTCAAACTCATGACAACCCAAATGTGCATAACTTTTTCTTCTGCAGAACACAAATTAAGGTTTATAGTAGAATATCTCCACTCTGTTAGTCTTCAGTGCATGTGAATGGGTATCAACAATTTTGAAGCTCAAAAATGCACATAAAGGACCATAAAAGTAACCCACAAGACTGCAGTGGTTAAATCCGTGTCTTCTGAAGCAATATGATAGGTGGGGGCGGGAAACAGGTCAATATTTAAGTCCTTTTTACTATAAATTCTCCTCCTTGTCCAGTAGAAGGTCATATGCATAAAGAACGTGAATCTGTAAAAACAATAGAGGAAAAATGTGAAAGTGGAGATTGATAGTTAAAGGACTAAAATATTGATTTCTTTCTCACTCACACACATCGCTTTTGAAGACATTCATTTAACTGTTGGAGTCATATGGATTACTTTTATGCTGCCTTTATGTGCTTAAAAATGTTGGCCCATTCATTTACATTGTATGGACCTACAGAGCTGTGATATTCTTCTAAAAATCTTAATTTGTGTTCAACAGAAGAAAGAAAGTCATTCATATCTGGGATGGCATGAGTGTGAGCAAATGATCAGAGAATTTTCATTTTTGGTTGAACTATTAACTTAATACTGATAAAACATGTTATTTATAGTCTCATATTTAGAGTTTTAATAGTTGAACCCATTTGTTGGTATTAAGCAGGTATTGTAAATGAGCTGTATATATGTGGTTTTGTGGTTTCTTTTATGTTGTCAATTCATAGAGCTCATTATGATGAAGCAGGTGAAGCTGATTATGGCTTTTTTTTATGTGTAATGTGGCACTAGTGCAGCATTTCTCAGATTAGTGCTTTTCATATTGAGGCTGGTTGTGACAGTATCAGTGTCAGTATCAATTCAATTGAACATTAGATGGACAAAAAAAACTAATTGTCATGTTGCCTTTTATCACTCATTGCTTTTAAATGCAAAATCAATCATGTTAAGCAACTACCAACTTCAGTCCAGGCTTTGCAGGTTTAGCAGATGGCAACTTCATAGCCAATAGAGAGTAGACTTTTTCTCTTTATGCATATGAACTACAGCACAATTTCGGAATGTGCTTTTCTTTCATTGCCTTCCTTACTGGTCTGTGAAATCACAATTTATTTTTCTTAGCTTTTGCCCATCTTGTTGCATACAAGGTGCCAGTTGCATTAAACATTTTTAGACCAATCTTATTAGTTAGTCGTCTAAAATTGTGATGCCGAGAAGAGCCGTGCACGTAAAAGTTGCAGGATTTTGGGTGCACGAGCACTGCTTAAGCGTCGCCTGTGCACCGCTAGCAGAACCGGCTGTAATATGCCACTTTCCGTGCGCCTCTCAAAATTAACTAGACACTTGCGCTTGCTACAACGGCCTTATAGCATGTATTCTAACAGCCTCTAACCTTTCATTTCTTTTTCAAATGATAAAAGGAAAATATCAATAAAACATCTATTATATACCATTTGAAAATATGCAGATATCGCATGTAAATAGATGTAATTCACAAACCTCATGAAAATCCAGCGTTTTGTTCCCCTCAAGGTCTCTTCTAATATCTTCCTCTGAAGTGCATATTCCATCATCCAGAATCAAAGCTTCAGGATCAAAAGTTGATCTGATTCACGTCATAATGATCAGTCCATGTCAATCAAAGCAGGCTATTCAGGCCGCTTAAACTGTCAGGAGATTGATGCTTGCACTGGACAACAGGTGCAACTTTAAGGCTGCGTCCCAAACCAGGGAAATGCTGCCTCCGGAGGCTGTACAGAGGTAGGATGAAAAATAAGGTGCTTTTCTGTTTGGAGACCAGTTTCCTTAAGAGTTCCATTCATTCCGGGGCCTGGATAGCTCAAACAAATTGGCCCAGTTGCTAGGGAGGGTAGAGTCACATGGGGTATCCTCCTCGTGGTCACGATTAGTGGTTCTCGCTCTCAATGGAGCGCATGGTAAATTGTGGGTGGATTGCAGAAAGTAGCATGAGCCTCCACGTGTGGAGTCTCTGCGGTGTCATGCACAATGATAAGATGTGAGGATTGAGGACCTACTAAAGTAGTGGGAATTGGGCATTCCAAATTGGGAGAAAAGGGGATAATAATAATAATAATAATAATAATAATAATAATAATAATAATAAAGGCTATTTAAGCTATTAACTGATTAGGCAACAAGGTAGCAACAAGTCAGCTGCCTGCATTTTCGGATGCAGCCCAAAGTAAATGTGCTTCACTTGTGCTATATGTAAATTCTTCACTATTCAGTATGTGCAGTTGGTTTGATTCTGTATTTTTTGTGAAAATGGACATGTGAACATGCCATTTATGGTTGACTAATGTGTCTACTGGTATTTCCTTCTTCCTAATATATTAATAATATTTTCATCCATCCATCCATCGTCAACACAATCCTGCGTACAGGGTCGCGGGAATAATGTTTTCATGTTCAAACAAATTACTTAAATTTGATGACTAAACAGAAATCTAAAGAAACTGCTATCTACAATTTAAAATACAATTTTATTTTTTAGTTTGTGTGAAATTGAGTAAATACAGTGCTAAATAAGAGTTTATATATATATATATATATATATATATATATATATATATATATATATATATATATATTTGAGCACTTTTATGTTTGTTATTTACTATATTAAATTGTGTGATCGGCCACCCTGCTCTCTGGATATCAGCATCGGCCATTAAAAAACCCATATCGTTCGACCACTAAATCTATGTTGCCATGGAAAATAACTGTCAGCTCAGCCAGTGGGGGGCTTCAGTTGAGGGCTAAAAGGGGCTTCAGTTGAGACTTTGTAGAAGACTTTAACTTCTACGATGTAACGACATTTCTTGTGTTTTTGTTATTTGGGTTTAAATCACTAAATTTGTTCATTATAATCGCTACATTGAGTGTCCACAGTCAGCCATTTTTTTAAGCTGTTCATTGTCTTAATTTTCCCACTATGCAATGCGAATTAGACCGTCTTACTAAAGACAAATGTGAGTGTGGCAGGGCAGAGGGCAGGGCCGGGTCATGATACTACACATCCGGTCCCATATTAGGCTAATCAAGCCTCCGTAAATGATCTCTCTCTCCCGCACGATCCTCTGCAGTTGACCTTTATCCCTCACAGAGACTTGATTAGCCTAATATGGGACCGGGTGTGTAGGATCACGACCCGGCCCCGTCCTGCCACATTGAGCTTGTTTTACGCAACAGGCTTTTTATAGTGTCTTTAGCTAGTCAGACTAATTGTTAGATGAAGTCTTAAGTTAATGGGTATGTTTATACAAAAGGCCCAAGATCTAATTTTAGAATCAGGAAACTTGTACTCACCACAAAAGGGAAGACAAGCCTTCAAACCAGGCTACAGTGTTGTGATTTTTGAAGCAGATTTGATTTTAAGGATGTGGCCCCTTAACAGACAGCTGTGTTTACATTTGTGTAGCATAACTTTTAATTTTTGAGCAGCACTGATGAAAACAACCTGCTTGTTACATGTGAAGTGGCCACTGTAAATGTTGTTACATGCAATATTTGTATGAGAGTGGCACATGACTGATTTATATTGACCACTTCACAAGATGCTAGAGGCCAATATGATTAAAAGAAAAATGATTAAAAAGTTATCCCAGCTGTTTATTCAATGAAAACAGGACCATTTCTTGTCTGTTGTTTTTATATCTGGTTGATTATATGTGTTAGTGTGTGAGGACTCGAGGAGGATGGAATAGGCTGTCCGTGCACTAACAGGGTTCTAATTGAAGTTACATTGCAGCTGGTTTTTCTTTATGGAGACTGGAGGTGGGAATGCAAAAGCCACCTAAAAGGTTTACATGGATCTAATCCAGCCATTAAAATTAAACAGAAAACGTCTCGGGTTATGACTATAACCCTTGTTCCCTGAGAAGGGAACGAGACACTGCGTCGTTGAAAACGACTCTTTGGGGAACGCTCCTTAGCGTGCGCCTCTGAATTAGGAATGAAACTATTCCAATCTTGATTGGTGTTGCGTCATGACGTAACATGTGACGGCATAACCGGATGCATAAAAGTGACGCCGGTACACACACACATTAGCCTAGCGATGAAGCAAGCCGCTCTCAGGCATTGAGGGCGTGGCAGGACGACGCAGTGTCTCGTTCCCTTCTCAGGGAACAAGGGTTATAGTCATAACCCGAGGCGTTCCCTTCCGAGGGAACTCGCACTGCGTCGTTGAAAGCGACTCTTTGGAGAGCGAATGCCCACTAGGCCACGCACTGAAAAAGGCCTGCCCTAGAGTGAAACTGAACTCAGGCACTCAACTAGGGCGAGAGCACACGTCGCCAGGCGTACTAGGGAGGTGCAGACTATAAAACCTGATGAAAGTGTGCGGGGCAGCCCAAGCGGCTGCCTCACAGATCTCCTGGAGGGGCACTCCCGATAAGAGAGCCCTAGAGGACGCCATGCCTCTAGTTGAATGAGCCCTTATGGCCAAAGGTGAAGGCAAATTGCGCACCTTGTAGGCCGAGATAATAGCCTGAACAATCCAATTACTAATGGTTTGTTTCGAGGCAGGGAGCCCCTTCTTAGGTGACCCAAAACACACTAACAGTTGGTCCGACCTCCTTCAAGAAGAGGACCTCTCGAGGTAAATGCCCAAAGCTCTGACAGGGCAGAGCAAATGGAGCCTCTCTTCTTCTGCCGACACATGAGGTGGAGGATGAAAAGCCTGCAGGACCGTAGACCGTGCCGTGTTAGAAGGCACCTTAGGCACATAGCCAGGTCTCAGGTGCAGAATGGCTTTAACTCCGCCAGGGGCAAACTCCAAGCAAGCTGGTGTTACTGCCAGGGCTTGAAGATCTCCCACCCTCTTTAGAGAGGTAATAGCTAAGAGAAAAGCCATCTTGAACGTCAGGTCCTTGGGCGAAGCCGACTGAAGGGGTCCGAAGGGGGCCAGGGATAACCCTTCGAGAACCACCGCCAGGTCCCAGGCAGGAACCCTGGACCTGGTTGTCGGTCTCATCCTCCATGTACCACGGAGAAAACGAATGACCAGCTGGTGCCTCCCCAGAGGCCCATCACTCAGTGGTGCATGGAAAGCCGAAATGGCAGCCACGTACACCTTAAGTGTGGAAGGGAGAGACCCACAGAGAAACGATTTTGAAGAAACTCCAGAACTGAAGCCACCGGGCAGTTAACTGGATCTAATTCATGTTCCCTACACCAAGTGGAGAACACATTCCACTTGAGGCCATATAATCTCCTAGTAGGCGGAGCCCTAGAGCTAAGTATGGTTTCAACCACCCCGCTGATATACCAGCATTTAGGTACTGAACCCCTCAGGGGCCAGACCCACAGTTTCCACAGCTCTGGACGAGGGTGGAAAACTGTGCCCCCTGCCTGAGACAACAGATCCCTCCTCAGAGGAATCTGCCGTGGCGGAGCTATCAGGAGTGAAATTATGTCTGAGAACCATACTCGGGCCGGCCACATCGGGGCAACCAGAAGTAGACTGATGCCCTCTTGGCGGACCCTTTCCAGGACTCCCGGGAGCAGAGTGATCGGGGGAAATGCGTACAGGCGAGGCCTCGGCCAGGCCTGTATCATGGCATCCAACCCCAGTTGGGCTGGATGTGAGAGGGAGAACCAAAGTGGACAGTGGGACGTCCCTCGAGACGCGGATAGATCCACTTCCGATGGTCCAAATTTGTCCCCTATCGACTTCACCACTTCTGGATGAAGTCTCCATTCCCCGGGCCTCAGCCCCTGCCTCGACAGGATGTCTGCTCCCTGATTCTGAACCCCCGGAACATACATTGCTCTGATAGACAGTATTTTTCCTTGGGACCAAAGAATTATCTGATGTGCCAGTCTGCACAGAGGGCGCGATCTGAGTCCCCCTTGTTGGTTCAGATAAGCTACCACTGATGTATTGTCCGAACGTACTAGGACATGGTAACCTTAGATGTCTGGAAGGAAGCTCCTCAGAGCCCTGAACACAGCCAACATCTCTAGACAGTTTATGTGCCAAGAATGATGATGGTCCTGCCACAGACCCCTGGCAAAGCGGCCGTCCATGACCGCACCCCAGCCAGTGAGGGAGGCGTCTGTCGAAACGGTTTTCCGGCGACATGACGCTCCCAAAACTGGCCCTAGGGACAGGAACCAAGGTTTCTTCCATATTAGCAGAGAACGAAGGCACCTGCGCGTTACTCTGATTATACGAAATGGATTCCCCTTGGGGGAAAACCCCTTGGCTTTCAGACACCACTGGAGGGGCCACTGCCATGAGGCCCAGCAGTCTTTGAAACTGCTTTACAGTGATGGCCTGGCCTAGCTTTAACCCGGACACCATCGCCAGAACGGACTCGATACGTGCAGGAGACATGCGTGCCTGCATCGTAACCGAGTCCCACACAACACCCAGAAACGTTGTGGACTGGGATGGTTGTAACACACTCTTTTTTGTGTTGAGTCTCAACCCCAAACTTCGAATATGGCCAAGGACGACATCTCGATGCCGAACCGCCATTTCTCGAGACTGGGCCAGAATGAGCCAGTCATCGATATAATTCAGTATCGCGGATGCCCTGAAGTCTCAGAGGAGCAGGAGCTGCATCCATACATTTGGTGAATGTGCGGGGAGAGAGTGCTAGGCCGAACGGAAGAACCCGATATTGGTAAGCTTCGCCCCCGAAAGCGAACCTCAGGAACCTCCTGTGACACGGAAGGATGGGTACATGAAAATAGGCGTCTTTTAGATCTATCGTGACAAACCAGTCCTCGGATCTGATCTGACTCACAATGACAGGAATGGTAAGCATTTTGAACCTGAACCTCCTCAAAGGCCGGTTCAAAACTCTGAGATCTAAAATCGGCCTCAACCCCCCATCCTTTTTTGGAACTATAAAGTACCGGCTGTAAAGACCGGACTCCCTGTCTGAATGAGGAACACGTTCTATGGCCTCCTTCAGCAGCAGAGATTGCACTTCTTGTTCCATCACCTGAGCCTGCTCCGGAACCACTGTAGTCTGCACCACCCCAGAGAATTTGGGGGGGGCGGTGCCCAAACTGCAGTCTGTACCCTGATTTTATTATATGCAGGACCCATGCAGATATGTTGGGAAGATGATTCCATGCCTCTACAAAATCTACTAAGGCTCTCGAGGCTGGTCTCGGGTGTTTTTCGAGCACTGTTCTCGACTTCCTGAAGCGAGATACCGGCAGGATTTAGTTGATACAGTTCTTGTGACCACAATTGATGTGTGTTTTTTATTTTTTGACACGAACGGCACGGTGTGCGTTCGCTGGAAATTGATGTGGTCCGAAGCGTCAGAGACGGCGGGAACCGACACCGATTTCCTGAGGACTCCGCTGTGAGAGCAACCGCGGTTGCTCTGCAGCGGGGGGGGACAGCCCTCCGAGGTTCTACCACCTCGGTAGGACCTCTTTCCCGAAGCTTCAACTAAGGGACCAGCCTCTCGAGGTGTTTTTCGAGCACTGTTCCCGACTTCCTGAAGCGAGAGACCGGCAGGATTTAGTCGATACGGTTCTTGTGACCACAATTGATGCTTGTTGGTTTTTTTTTATATTATTTTTTTTTTTTTGACACGAACGGCACGGTGTGCATTCGCTGGAAATTGATGTGGCCCGAAGCGTCAGAGACGGCGGGAAACCAACACCGATTGTGTGCCGCCATGTAAGCCCTACTTATTAAAGCAGATGTATCTCTGCAGGGCTTACTAGGCAGCGCCGAGGTTTTAGCCCATATCCCGTGCCCCCAAAACATCGTCTGTAATCAAACACTGGGGCTGGAGATACAGGACGAATGCGGTTTACCCCACGATCTCGTTTTAGATATCTTTGTGGAGATCGGGGAAAAACGGCAAACCCCGGCGCTGAGGTTGTGATCTGTGCCACAGGAAACGCACGTCTAATTTGCTTTCAACTTGCGTTCCCTGCTCATTTTGTGGCCAGCTGATATTCAGTCTGGCCACGGCACGCGTCACAACCTCAATCAGCTCCTCATAAGCTTGGCCAAAAACTGGCGTGCTTGGCTCATGGTCGTCCGCATCGATGCTGAGCATATCCACTTCCTCGGAAGCAGTGAGCTCAAGCATCGGGACCTGATCATGGGCAGAAGAAGCCGCGACGCGGGCTTCTGCACCACTCACAGTAGGCTCGGGATCCTCAAACGAAAAATGAGTAAGTGCCGCAGCAGTCTCATTCTCATCTGCAAAATCCCGCTGCGAACCCCGCGATCTCAATCGCCGCGCTGCCTCAACAGACGCGGGACCAAAACCGTGGGGAACGCGAGCCTGACCGTGCTCATCAAAGCACGCCAACCGGGGCGCAGCACTCTCATGGGTAGTGCTTCACAACTTTCACAGGCAGATCCCTCGAGAGCTGCCTCAGTGCGTGCTGCGCTCCCAAACAGTTCACACATAAAGCGTGCGTGTCCCTACCCGTAATGAAACGAGGGCAGGGGCGCACGCACTTCTTGAACTGTTCGGTGGCCATAATATTTTTAAATCAGACAAACAACACCAAATAAGACAAACAATTTCAACATAGAGCGCTTGCTGAAGAGCGAAAGCTAATGTGTGTGTGTACCGGCGTCACTTTTATGCATCCGGTTATGCCGTCACATGTTACGTCATGACGCAACACCAATCAAGATTGGAATAGTTTCATTCATAATTCAGAGGCGCACGCTAAGGAGCGTTCCCCAAAGAGTCGTTTTCAACGACGCAGTGCGAGTTCCCTCGGAAGGGAACTGCAGAATTTTTTTTTTATATTTTTTTTTTTTTTTTTTACCATCCTTTGAATATGGACCAGTTTGATCTTGTTTCCTGTGCTTTTAATGACAAAATTCCTAATAAGGCCCTTCACAAATTGCCTTCTACATCACGCCATGACTGAGCCTAATTGAGGGTCAGTATCCCGACCTGTATTTGGCAAAGTGTTTCTCTTGTACTCTGATTGTAGTGCTGCAATTAGAAGTTTTTTTTAAGATGCAGAGGTACAATTTTTGGCCTTAATTATCTTAAAAAGGCTTAGGCCTGTCACAATAATTACATTATCAACTTATCGTACGATATATGGACATGACCGCGATAATTTTATCTATGACCTTGATATTTCCCATTGTGTTTACATGCGTGTTTCTTTAAATAAGTATGAATGGCACCAACATTTTAGCTTTTTTGCGGAGGTGGCTCTCAGGCAGCTTCTCCACACACACAGACAGTGCGGACAGGTGAAGATTACGTGTTACCTGAGGCTAATAGGTGTTTAAATATAATGCTTGTCTGGGACAGCCAAGTAAAAGAGAATTTTACTTTCCCAACCGGACAAGTAGCCTGATAAAAAATCTCAATAATGAATGTTAGCTCGATAGAGGCCATTGAGCACAATTTTAATAATTCCTGCATGTTTCACTTTCAAAATGCAGGTTATTCCCTCAGTTGTGTCGCCCTCTCTCCCTCTAGCCTTCACTCATGGTGCAGTGTTCAGAAGCTTGTGAGTCCGAGCAGTGTGCTTATCTATTGAACTTCAGATTTTACATATATAAACGGGTATAAACCTGCTAATTGGACATGCGAATTGTGTTGTACCACATCTCTATAAGTGAGCTATGTGATAAAGCAATTGCTCCTGATTATACTCAACAAAGCTGTCTTCATCGCAAGTGCGCAACATTGGCGAAATCTAATTTTGTCCGTCAAATCGTGGCGCTCCCTCATAAAACAGCAAGAAAGGCAGAAATTGGAAATTATTTGTGTAATAAGCAGGGGTGTAAAGTAAATAATTACAAATACTTACATTACTGTAATTAACTACTTTTTCCCAAGAATTGCACTTTTAAGTAGTTTAAAAATTGTATACGTTTACTTGAGTATATTTTACATTTACCTGATTTTATTTTTATCTATCAACATGATTAGCTAGCGATAGTCTCGTGACCCATCAAATCAAATCACACGTAAAAAACTTGAATGGCAGCTGCAGATCTGGTGCCAACTGTTATGGATGTGGAGAATGCCTCAAGCATTGTTTACAGCTGAACATCTCGGCCGCAACAGGAAGGGATTTTCGCAGTGAAAAATGCCAATTGCTTGATCGTGTCATGTGATTTTAACTTGCTCAAGCCAGATATTAATCCTGACTCTAATTTGAAGAAACATGTTGAGGTAAATTTTATATTTCTGCTTTCTAGATTCTGTGTGTTTATAATGTAGCCTGTAATTTAACTATCTATCACTGAGATTATCGGGTTGCTATTAGAGATTAATGCAATGTTATCAATAGGGCTGGGCAATAAAATGATCTAGAAGTTTATCGGAAAAAAGAGAGATGTCCTCGATCAAACTTTGGTGTAGTTTTCTATATTTAGCCTATGTTTTACATCTAGAACAAGGGTGTTCATTACATCAATCATGATGGCAAGAGCACCACTGGTTGGATGATCTAGATGAAATATAAAAGATTGACTTTTTATTTCCTGATTTCTGTAGCTGCGACTAATGTTTGAGCGCTAATGCGCCTAAATGATCACATACACTTTATAATTACGCCAATGCCCATCTTAATGAGGATTTAATGTAAATGCAGTCATTTAAGTCTAAAGTTAATTTAAACAGTGGGTCTTGAAATGATTGCATCAAAATGTACATGTTTATGGAAAGAGCACAAAATGTCACACTGTCACCTCTGCTGGTAACACACTGAAACACCACACTGTCTTCATTCAAAATAAAAGGCTTGAATATTTGTGATTAATAATCGTGAATAAAATTCTGAGCAAAATAATCATAATTATAATTTTTACCATTATCATGCAGCCCTAGTTTACAGTACTGGAAAGGTTCCACAAAATTAGGTCAGCACATTTTTTCAGGATTCCAAGACAATTTAGTTGCCTCAACTCTTACCTATTCTGTGCCCTATCAATACTAGCAATTGGCCACATGTTTCCACTTTGTTCTTTAGAACTGACTCTTAGATGTCATGCCACAAGTACAGCAGCAAATAAGCATGCTAGATTATCTTGATCGTACCATTTCATCCCTCCAGTTTATAAATACTGCTTGCCGGTTGGGACAGTGGCTTAAGATACTGTTTTGTTCTCCAGCTAAACTGAGATAGCCTCTGCAATATTTGATGGTTGATTGAACATGAAAATAATCTGCTTCATCCTGCAAGGAAGCTGTGAAAGTGTTGGTTTTCTGTAATTGCATGATGGGTTGCTGAGAGCAATTGAGCTGTAGTGAGTGTAGAAATTATAAGTAAAACGTCTTCAGAGATGCTAAAATGTCTGTTTAGGTCATACTGAAATATTCTAAATTAGTGCCAGATTAGGTGTGACGATTACTGTCAGTACATTTGCAGGCACAGTTAAAATCCAGCTATAGCGGGCTTTTGAGTAGTTGAGGTACAGTATTTATCTCTCTGTCCAATATACCTGACACAATACGTAATAGAATATTTGAAGAAAGGACATCAGCTGAGGAAGTGCATACACAAATACACATTGTGCTTCTTTTTTAACACAATATTGTGTTTGGTCTGAAGAGCCCCTTGCACCCCTCTGCTCTTGGGGAAGTTTCCGTGTCTAAACGAGGCAGCAGAGACTGGCTCAGTAATCAGTTCAGCCTGGTCGTTATGTTTTGGCAAAGCTTCTGGCACAGGGGAAGCCAGAGCGTCTCTGTTTCCTTCTCGAAAACACTCTGAAGACCAGCTGTTGGAGAAGGATTCAGATGCCCTAGAGATGACCCACAATTATGAAAATGAGATATTAATAGATTGAAATTGCATCCAAATGGCTGTCATGTAGATGCACAAGGAGCGCTGCCTTTTTCCCCGCTGAAATCATTAGGAAAATTAGTTTGATATGGTTCATTAGATGTGGCCACTCGTTTCAGATAGAAAGTCCAAAAGATTATATACAGAACTTTCTCCCCAGCAGCTTGTAGCAATACACAATGCAGACTGCAGAGCACAGTGGAGGTAAAGGTGTAGAAAACGTTTATTTGGCTTGTTTGACCGTGAGTGAAATGTAAGAATGTTTAGGTGTGCTGGATTGTCTGTGCCTTCTCACATTTTCAGGCCCAAATCTAATAAAAAAAATCTTAAAGAGGGCATAGTGAGGAAATCTGGTGTTTCCTTTATATTTTGACATAGAAGTTCAATATACCATGTACACATGACATTCATAATGTGAAGCTTCTTCCCCAGTCCAATAAGACAATTAATGAAAAGTGCTGAAAAAAAATTGTAATTCAGAAAATGTTGTTAATCAAAACCAAGAATACATTAACATTTGACTTGCTCACATACTTTATTGGTACACCTGTACACATAGGCGGAAATCGCGGGGGGTCGGGACCCCCCCTATCTGACAGTTGTCCCCCCCTAAAATATCATTAAAATATGTGTATTGTAAATAATATAATGATATATTCTTAAAATAATTGTTTAAGAAATAAAATAATACAAATGCAAACGGGGCAACAACAAAAAAAAACCTTGGTGTCCCCTTCAAAAATTGCTCTTGAGAATTGTTATGTTTATTGTCCCCCCCAACATTTTGATGACATTTTCGCCCCTGCCTGTACACTTTAATCAGCTATTTAATCAGCTAATCATATAGCATCAGTGCAATGCATAAAATGCAGATATGGGTTAGGTGCTTCAGTTAATGTTCACATCAACCATCAGCATGGAGAAAAAAGTGACGGCAGCTATTTTGACCGTTTCATACTTTTTGGTGCCAGACCGGTTACTGCTAATCTCCTGGGATTTTCACGCATGACAGTCTCTAGAGTTTCATCAGAATTGTGCCAAAAACAAAAAACATTCAATGAGCAGCAGTTCTGTGTACGGAAGTGCCTTGTTGATTAGAGGTCCACGGAGAATGTCCAGACTGATTTGAACTGACAGAAAGGCTACGGTGACGAAGATAAACGCTCTGTACAATTGTGGAGAACCGCTTTCTGTTCATGGCTGACAGAAGTGGAACCCGATGTGATCTTCTAATGTTGTTGCCATTTCGCCTCAAGGTTTGACACGTTGTGCATTCTGAGATGTGCAGATTTGCATGTGCATTCTGAGGCATCAGAATAATTTCACATGGTATTATTCAGAAAACAATTTCTGAAAGTTTTCTTTTCATAAAATGTGGTCTGACTTTAAGAGAATTCACGCACACATACACGCATACTGGTCCGATCAGCTTCCGAGTTTGCTTCACATTTTTTCCAACATAAAAGCAGATCCTTTTCAGTTGGTTTGAATGACTCCTATAGAACCAAATATAAATACAGTATAATTAAATAATGATCAAAATACAAGTATTGCCTTGTGATATAACTTGGCTTTGCTTTAGAAGCAAAGACACCATGATATATCATCATTCATCCAACACCACAACGACACGTATCCACAGCACCCCTCAGTGGACTCAATTGTAACTGCAAGATTTGGTGAGAGATGTTTCCCTGCTTACAGCAGGGAAAGAATGTGTACTTGATTACTCATGCATATCCCTAGTAAACATCATCGTCTTGCACTTCTTAGTGAAAGCAATGGCAAGTGGGGTTTTAGGAGAAAGTAATGGCAAATTGTGCTATAAACTCAAAAGCTGGGCTATGTAATGACATTATGTATTTAATCACTAGCCATAGCCTTAACTTCTATGTGATTTCAGAACCACCAAAACTAAAAGATGGCAGTAACCCTCAGGCAAGAGAAGTGCTTCATATCTACCGTATGAGCCACTCAAGGAATCAGCACCTGCACTTTGAACTTGCTTCAAAGAGTGAAAGTATATATTGCTGTGTTTACTTCTTCAGCTGATGTTTTTTAAGCACACCCAAGAGCTTTTGTTTTAAGAGGAGCTGTTGTAGTTTATGTGGTCAGCAGTGTCATCATGTTAGCACATGTTCCCTTTTGGGAGGAAACCAAATCAAGAACCATGTCAGAGGTGGTCTTGGGTTTCCATTAGCTGGTAAATGTTTTTTTCTTCTGTTAAAACATCTCAATATCAGATATTTCAAACATAATCATGTCATTTAAAAAATAATAATGCAAAGCTAATCGCATTCCATTAGTACAGGACTTTGCAGAATGTTACTAGACGAATGGGCATAATGCAGCTCCTGTTATATGAGAAAGCAATGAGGTCAAGCTGCTTCATCATGACAAGGCAAGCTCCCTAAAAATAGCATGCATGTTTTAGTGGATGGAAATGATAGAAATGATCTTAAAAATATATTTGGTTGAAAACCCATCTATAGACAGGAGCTCAGGCCTGATCTGTAAACCACTTCCCAAGTGTAGACCCCCATTCAGCATCTTGTGACAAGATGCAGTAACACAGATGAAGTGCTGAAAATGAAACAATTTCCTGGACTAATCCGACAAGGTTGCACAAGAACCTGTGTCTTTGGGGAGGCCTGGAAGATTTATCATCTTTCGTGGACCCCCCACTCCTGTTGGACCTGCCTATCAGTTCCTGTAATATAATCTTCCTTCACTGTTGTACTTATCTGCCGATCCATGCACAGGTAGGGCAAGCTTCAATACTCTACACCTGACAGAACCAGGTCATGAACAACAGAGTATGATGTTCACTTCAGTCACTCAAAATATTGGTTAGGCCTCTTGACTCCCAACGTTTGGCCTTTTAAGCACAAAGTCACATAGAGCCTCTTGAAATTATTACATGGTTGTCCATCACTCAAGCATTGTGGTTCTTTTGAGCTCTGGTTTAGTTTTAGCTGCATATATATTTTTGGTTAAGAGAAACTGATATGCTTTCTGCCTAATTTGTGGAGGAATTTGCCGACTTAACCTCAGCAGAATTCTTCTTCATAAAGTCTGGGTTACAAAAATTTAAAATGCAGCTATGTTAGTGTTCAGCTAAAAAAATTGTTTGTGTCCATAGGCCCAGCTGAATCTTCTGATTTTCCTACATCGTCTGGCAGAGGAGTCCAGGGTCAAAGCCTTTGAGGAGAAAATGGCAACCATCAAAATTCACCATGTCAGAGCTGTCGCCAAGGTATGCATAGCAACCATACTAATTAAGAGGCATAAACTGCATTAGTTTCTGCATTAGTCCATAATGAAATTGTCCACCATCAGTATTGACCTTCCAAACCTGAATGCTGATATTTTATTTTGTGTAGAACACATAAGGAGTATTTTTATCTTCACACAGCACTTTTTTAAACAATGACAATATATAGGGACCTCTTATGTTAACCTCCAAAAAAACAAACCATAAAAGCACTATAAACTTATAGTTCAATTGACTTGTATATCTGTATTCCAAGGCATTTGAAATCCGTACAATGCAGAACGTAAGATTTTCAGTGAATAACATATTCCAATTTCTGTCAGTTCCTCACACAAATCTATCGTATATGGCTTTAGAAGTCTTGGAATGAAGTGTGCGAGTCATATACTAATTTAGTGATGTTTTTATGGGTTATTTTGTCCTTTTAGGATAGGGCTGCATGATATGGAGGACAAATGCAATACATTGTTGGAAAAATGTGATGTGGGATAAGATAATTTTATGATGATGTTTATGACAAATGTCGGAACACCCACCACCCAAATATTACTGAATTTGATTGGAATAAAAAAGGAACATCTATCCCAGAGATCACAAATATAGTTGTCTTTTGTTCCAAATTGCATTTGGAATTCACAGCTCTCTGTGCAGCTGGATCCTGGAGTTCCTGTCAAGCAGACGTCAGGTGGTTAGAATGGGCAGCAACATCTCCTCATCACTGACCATCAACACTGGAGCCCTGCAGGGCTGTGTTCTCAGCCTACTCCTGTATTCCCTATACACACATGACTAAGTGGCAAAACATAGCTCCAATGCCATCATTATGTTTGCTGACGATATGACGGTGGTAGGTCTGATCACTGACAAGGATGAAACACTCTGACACTCTGGTGTCCGGAGCACAACCTCTCCCTCAACAAGACCAAGTAGCTTGTGGTGGATTTCAGGAGAAAAGCCAGAGAACGCAGCCCCATCACCATCAATGGAGCACCGGTGGAGAGAGTCAGCAGCTTCAAGTTCCTCGATGTCCACATCATTAAGGAACTCACATGGTCCGTCCACACTGAGGCCGTTGTGAAGGCTTACCAGTGGCTCTTCTTCCTGAGATGGCTGAGGAAGTTTGGAATGAACCACCACAGCTCGGAGGATCATCAGAGACTCCAGCGACACGAGCCATGGGCTGCTCTCAGTGCTACCATCAGACAGGCGGTATCGTAGCATCAGGACCCGCACCAGCCAACTTCATGACAGCTTCTTCCCACAAGCAATCAGACTTTTGAACTCTGGATCTCTCACGATCAATATACATCAGCACTGCACTTTATTAATCTTACACTGGACTGTCATAAACATATTCTCTCTTAACAACACACTGGCAACTGACTATCAACCGACAGCCTGAAAGTCAATACAGCACATACAACCTACTGTATATTTTATATATACTATTTGTATTGTACTGTGTATTCTATATTGTGTGTATTGTATACTGTACATTGTATATTATTATTTGTCTATTGTGTTGTGAGAAATTATGTGTGTATTATGTAGTGTAAATTGTAATTGTGTTGTGTAAATCTGATGTTTATTGTAAATTGTCTTGTCAATGTCATGACTGCTATGTTGCTTGGAACTGCACCCAAGGCTTTCACGCACTGTTGCACGTGTGTATATGTTTGAGTGACAATAAAGGGATTTGATAATATGTAGTTTTACAATTAGCTATGTAGCAGATATTAAAATTAATCTTCAATTATTTGTATTTTTTGTTTGTTTTTTAAGTATATGAATATAAAGTTAATTTCACCATATTGTGGGATATCCTAAAATAATGTGTTGTAAAATATTTCAATGAATTTTTACACTGCAATTCATGTTCGTATTTCAAAATGAGTTCATTCAATGTGGAACTTTTATTTTGAAAAAGAAGCGCTTTTCTGTCCACACTGAACTTGAGACTGATAGTGTTAGGCATACCTCGTCTTGTTTCACTGTTCCCTCTTGTTTGCCATTTTTGTCACTTTTTGCATTCCATAGTTTTCACTTTTGTATGTAACTCCATAGTCTCTTTGTTAGCGCTCGTGTTTTCCGTCATTGCTTTCACCTGTCCCTCGTTAACTTGCCACTTGCCTCTGTTTCTTCCCTCGTTATCTTGTTTGGTGTTCTGTTTGTTCATTGGCCCCTTAGTTCTATGTTCATGTATATATACCCTGGTTTTTGGTTCAGTCCTTGTCTATCGTTGAATGTTGCTAGCCTGGTATGTGTTCCCTGCCCGTTTTCTCAGTTTTGTTTTCATCGTGTGTTCAGTGTTATGTTCATTTCCCCATTGAGGGTTTTCCTTTGTGTTTCTTGATTGTCTCAGTTAATAAAAGTAAGTTTGCATTTAAATCCGCTCTCCTCGTCTGCCTCCATTCATAACAGAACGATAGACCGCCAAATATGGATCTAGCAGCTTTCTTTATGGAACTGGCCCAGGTGGATCTGACCTACCGCGAGTACTCCCACTTTTTTTCCACTGTTGCCATCCACACCGGCTTTGACGACACATCCCTGAAGACCATCTACCGGCTCGGGCTACCAAGACACTGGCAGAGGAATTGCCGGACCCGGAGACCTCACGTGGATGGAGTATGTGAGTCTGGTCTTGAGGGAGCTCGCTACCGGGGAGCCACCTCTCTCGATCCCGGTTTCCGCCTCTGGGCTTTCCGTGCCGGCCACGGCCAACGAGCCAGTGCTGCCAGCTTCATCCGCCCGGAGGAGGAGGAGGAAAAGAAAGGCTTCTGCTCCCCAGTCTCCGCCTGCCACGGCCAGCGAGCCCACGCCTGCCAGTACCCCCTGAGCTTTCCAGAGCTCCGCCTTCCGAGCTTTCCAGAGCTCCGCCTTCCGAGCTTCCTGAGCTTCCCAGAGCTCCGCCCTCCGAGCTTCCCAGAGCTCCGCCTCTCAAGCCTCTCGAGCCTCCTATGGCCCTTCTCCCCGAGCCTCCTACGGCTCCACCTCTCGAGCCTCCTTCAGCTCTGCTCCCAGAGACTTCTGAGCTTTCCACGGCTCCGCCCCTCAAGCCTCCCGAGCCTCCTACGGCTCCGCCTCCCGAGCCTCCTACGGCTCCGCCTCCCAGAGACTCCAGAGCTTTCTAGGGCTCCACCTCTCGAGCGTCCTACGGCTCCGCCTCCTGAGCCTCCTACGGCTCCGCCTCCCGGGCTCTCTAGGATTCCGCTCCTCAAGTCTCTCGAGCCTTCCTGGGCTCCGCCTCCCGAGCCTCCTACGGCTCCGCCTCCAGAGCCTTCCAGGCCTCCGCCTCTAGGGCCTCCTATGGCGCCACCTCCATCGGCCCCGCCACCAGAGCCTTCCAGGTCTCCGCCTCTAGGGCCTTCTCCCAGGGCCCCTGACCCTGTTCCTGATCTGTGGCCTCCGCCCAGGTCTCCTGACCCGGCCCCTGTCCTGTGGCCTCCTCCCAGGCCTTCTGACCCAGTCCCTGTCCTGTGGCCTCCTCCCAGGCCTTCTGACCCAGTCCCTGTCCTGTGGCCTCTTCCCAGGGCCCCTGACCCAGTCCCTGTCCAGTGGCCTCCTCCCAGGTCCCCCAAACCGGTCCTTGCCCTGTGGCCAGCTCCCAGGCCTCCTGAACCGGTCCTTGCCCTGTGGCCAGCTCCCAGGCCTCCCGAACCTACCCTTGCCCTGTGGCCAGCTCCCAGACCACCTGAACCTGTCCTTGCCCTCTGTGCCCCCCAGGACTCCCTGCCTGCCCTCTGTGCCCCCTTGGACCTCCTGCCTGCCCTCTGTGCCCCCTTGGACCTCCTGCCTGCCCTCTGTGCCCCCTTGGACTTCCTGCCTGCTCTCGTGCCCCCCTGGTCTGTCTGTCTGTCTGCCCCTGGTGTTTTTTTTTTATTTGTTTTTTATTTATTTCGGATCGTCTGGAATCCGATCCTTGTGGGGGGGCTCTGTTAGGCATACCTCGTCTTGTTTCACTGTTCCCTCTTGTTTGCCATTTGTCACTTTTTGCATTTCATAGTTTTCACTTTTGTCCCGTATGTAACTCCATAGTCTCTTTGTTAGCGTTCGTGTTTTCCGTCATTGCTTTCACCTGTCCCTCGTTAACTTGCCACTTGCCTCTGTTTCTTCCCTCGTTATCTTGTTTGGTGTTCTGTTTGTTCATTGGCCCCTTAGGGAGGGAGGGAGGGAGGGTGTGTGTGTGTGTGTGTGTGTGTGTGTGTCCTGGTTTTTGGTTCAGTCCTTGTCTATCGTTGAATGTTGCTAGCCTGGTATGTGTTCCCTGCCCGTTTTGTTTTCATCGTGTGTTCAGTGTTATGTTCATTTCCCCATTGAGGGTTTTCCTTTGTGTTTCTTGATTGTCTCAGTTAATAAAAGTAAGTTTGCATTTAGATCCGCTCTCCTCATCTGCCTCCATTCGTAACAGGAGTGATTTCACGGCACAATCCATTAATTAAAACCCATCCTTTGTGTATTCACACAGACCACAGCGGCCTATAAACAAGCCAAGTTTGAGTTTGTAAACTGGTGTCTGGTCTCATTATCTACAAACACACATGCAACACCGAGTGAAAGCACAAGACACACCGGTTACAGCTACAAATGCATAAATATTTTGATGTACAAAAATAATTTGAGTCAGCGCCTATGCACACTGCACAAACACACACACACACACCAAATGACGATCGCGTGCCCAGTCCATTTTCTGCTATGTGCATCATCTTGAATGTTACTGTATTAAAATCATTGTCATCTCAAACCCTTACCCTAAATACCTGATTTGCATATCGCAATGTGCACTTTTGTGAAATTTCGATAATTTCAATATATTGTGCATCCTTTTTTTTGTAGCTCGACAGACATGGTCACAATGAATTGTCATTCAAGTTCTCCTTTTGTGTTCCCTGGAAAAAAATAACAACATGGGCTTGGAACGACACAGATCTAGATAAGATGACCCTATTCACTACAGTAGAATCACATAAAACGAAGAATTGAATCAGTAGCCTATCTGTTTTAGTCTCAAACCTATATGAGAGTAAGCTCCTCATATAAACAGTTCAACTTATGTGAGGGTAGAATTCTGAAACGGTTGGTTAATTGAGTTTATTGTCTTTGCAAAAGGCAGAAAATTACTTATTTTATCTCTGGTCAATGCGGTATTGATGTATTAGGCTAAATGTGCTTCCTTCTTCCCTTCTTTAAAACTCTGTGCATTTGTTTTAGCCTGAGGACCAACAAGGTTTGAAGCAGAAATGTTCTCTTGTGAGCACAGTGGGTACCTCATATTGACTGGGTTAGATTTCAAATGCATATTAATTTAATCATGCTACATTGTTAGCAGATGTCATCCGTGGCCACCCTATTTATCTTCTCAACAGTATATTACAGCAATCAATTTGGTCATTAGTAAACTGCCAAGAGCTGCATCAGATGATGGGCAGCTTACCTCCATGTCCAATGTGTGTTAGTAATGAAATCTGTTTTTCTGTTGTCAGGCTGGGTAAGATCACAACATTGAAATTATTGTAAAAAATTTGCAGCAACTAAATTTTCTGCAGTGAAAGAATTGTTCTGAAGTTTAATCGTGATTGCATTCCAATTTTGATTTCTGATGGCTAATTGAATTTTAGGTATGCAAGTGTAGTACTAGAGATTAGGCTCAGCTGAAATCTTCTGTTAAATTGTATTTATTTATTCATGTTTAGATTTGAATCTTAGGTTTTACATGACCTGAGAAAAGTATTAAGGTAACAACTTAACAAGCTCATGTTGCAGCCAGAATCTGGCCACATCATCTTGCAACCACCTTATTGGTGGATATTTTTCTTCAGCTCTATAGATTTGTATGAGGGCACCACATCAATTGAGTCATGATAACACTGAACAGAGATCCGGCCAATTTTGAGTCATCATGATGTGTTTATTTTCCTGAGGGAGGGAAGCTTATTTGATTAAGATGTAATTTAGTGCACAGTGGAGAGCTCCTTGTACAGATGCACTTGCACAGCAGGGACAAGAAAAATGCCCTGCTTGTTCCAAATCAAGAGAGAACTCATGATGGCTTGTCAGAACTAAACATGTTAGGAATTACATGCTTTACAAAGTTCAGCAGCAGAATGTTTCAGCATGGCTGCCACTGAAAACAGGTGTGTAGAGTTCTGCTATGGAAAGTGCAAAGTTAAAGGGGTGTAACCAAGAAACCTGGGAGTAACATAAAAGATAATATTCCCCCTTTACACCTGGCATAGATTTTTATTTTTTTTATTACAGAAACTGTTAAAAAGCACACGCGGATAATGTGGACGACAGGAGCACATCATCAAAACTCTTTGTTTTTTTGAAAAGCATTAACCCTGTGACCAATAGCATACTAAGAGACGTCAGTTTTTGTGAGCTTGGGCATAAAGCACAATGCTCACCAGTCTGGAATTAGAAACCATGGAAGATTAAAATTTTATTTTATGTGTACAATGACATTTTTGGCAAATGCTGGACCCTCCTTACAGATGCTATTTGTGTATGATGATATGGGATGTTGAGCCGTTGGGATTGGGTGTCCAGTTCTTCTCCATAACTTTTGAACTTTTGCTTTTTAATGGTATTTGGAATGGTCTGTGTAAACCAGTGATGATAGAGAGTATCAGGCCCAGATATTTACAGCATCACATGTGTCCCACATCTCTTTGGATCATATTATTACCTGCTAATAAATCATTTGTACCACTTCAATTGGGTAACACACAGTTGAGTTACCGGGCAGCGTTTCCTTCCTTGCTCTGTAAAACAACAAGACATTTGGCAGATGGCCACTGACATTTGGCAGGTTTTAGCATAGATAGTTCACTCAGATGTTATTTATTTCTCCTTTGTTGACTCTGTATCAAATGGAGCTCTTGTAATGAGAGAGATAATTTTTATTTCAAATTTAATTATAAGTAATATCTAACCTACCTATGAGAAAATAAAGTACTTATGTGAATTTGATAAACCCTGTCAAGAACATGTCCATGTTACATTTCACCCTAATATCAATATATATATATATATATATATATATATATATATATCTGTCGATTTAACAAGTTAATTCAGTGTGATTAATTTTATTAAAAATAACGCGTTAACACGCAATTAATCACACTGCCCCCGGATTGTAATAAGGAAGATTCCTGAGGAATTCAAGCTTGTAGTACCACATGTTTACTCCAGAGGGCAGTAATTAAAATTGTGGCAACACACAGTTTATACAGTGAACAAAACAGTGGCGGATATGGATTGTCATTAATAGGTGGGCCTGGTGAATATATGGAGGGGCCTCGGTTTTTTAAGCTTATTCACGCCTGATAAATATGTCAGCTATAGCAGATCGGTAGTGAATTTAAATAGGCCTATTCCTTGTACTCATGTCAGTCAGCCCTCCCGCCTGCTTTAAACCATAAGGTCATCTATCTGTCATTACACGCAACTCGCATGGCGCATGTAGACTATCACAACGGTAAGTCAGTGCGCGCACGGAGAGCGTGCTGTGGCTGACTCGTGCAGAAAAAAATTCACAGGAGAACGAGCTGACTCAGTATTTAAAAGGAATCATGACAGAAAAAACAGGTATGCTATGGAAATATACTCAGCTTTATTTCGAGAAACAGAGCCAGAAGTGCATTCACCAAACGTAACAAATGCCAAAGCAGGAGACGACGGTGAACATTACAACACAAAAAGTGGGCGCCCCGCAGAATAACACAGATAACAGCATGGCAGATGATGCCCCACATAAAATAATAAACAGCAACAGATCTAACATTGCATAAAACTCGTTAAAAGAGTTGCTACACCCAAACTAAACGTGAATATGCTTTGTTTTAATAGCCTAGTATCAGAATCAGATCATCCTTTCAGAAAAAGCAGTAATGCCACGGCGGGCCAGCATAAAAAAACACAGTGCTGTACAGCAGCCTACCTGAGCTCTAAACCAGGCGGAGTCTCCTGGGCTTTGAGTTGAAAACGTTGATTATGTCATCATAATCCGAACTGTCAATAAGTTCTCTTTCAAACGACAGAAGTGCCAAGTTGTTCAGGCGTCCTGTCAGCATTGATGATCTCAGGCGCGTTTGGATCCTGTTTGTTGCGGAGAAAAGTCTCTCTACGCTGCAGGATGTTAAAGGCAGTGTTATGATGGCCCTCAACAAACGATTGATGTTGGGGAAAATGTCGGCAGGGCAGCTATCCAGTACTTCCATTAATGTGGGGAAGTTCTCCTTATCCATTTTCCGTCTGACGTGTTGGATGAATACCGCATGTTCAGCATCAGCAATGTCAATGCCATACAAAGCACACAGATCATTTAAAATGTTTTTCACTCTAAAAGTGGCAGATCCAGCTGTGAAAGAGGCCGAGGCTCTCATTACACCGTAGGTGTCGTATTTAAACCTGCAGTTTAACTCTGTTATCTGTCGGTCAATGATGCAGTTCCACAGGGCCCTTAAATCCTCATTGCTTCTGACAGCCGAGGTCTTTCCCAGTGTTGTGGTAACAACAGAGTCATGAAACTTTGAGGGCAGCTTGCGTTCATGAGAAGCAACCGCATCCCAGTTAGCTATCTCGTACTTTTCCATCAGCTCCTCTGTCAGCCTGAGCACCTCAACAAAGTCACCCTTCGAATCCTCTCGGAAAGTTGCATATGTAGCTTTAAGTGTTTCAATAAGTGAAATACAGTCCGTCACACATAGCGTTGAGCTCTGCAGCCCCTTGGTGGCAAAATCGCTGTTTTCAAACAATTTGCAAAACGTTAAAAGCATGAAAATAAACTTTTTCGTTTGCACCTGCTACAACAGCTGGTCTGCTTCGATTTTACTTTGTCCACTAGTTTCGGAAAATCCAGCCAGAGTCTCTAGTAGTACATCGAGCAACTGCAAAATCTTATGCACTGACCCTGATTTTGAGCTCCATCTGGTATCACACTAACGCTCCAGCTCCATAACCTGGCGGTTGGGATGCATCTCCTTTTGTACCTCCACCAAACGAGAGTGGCAATGGGCTCCGGTAAAGTAGCTGTGTATTTGATTCACAGTGTCAAAAAAAGTACTTACATGTCCGGACGCTTTAGCGGCGGTGCAAAGCACCAAGTTTAGCCAATGAGAGTTGCAATGCACATAGATGGCTTTAGGAAATGTTTCTTTCAAAATAAACTGTACCCCTCCCTTGTGCCCCAACATGACCGATGCTCCATCGAAACAGAACCCGACGCAGAGAGCAGGATCCAGTTCGAGTGGTTGAAGGACCTCCAGGATTTTCTTTGATATCCCTTGCGCTGACAGATCTGCGGCCTCAACAAAGCCCACCGCCCGCTCTTTGATGATCCCTCCATGTATGAATCGCACACACACTACAACCAGCTCACGTTTAGCTAAATCCTTATACTCATCCGCAAGTATGGCAAAATATTGCCCATGCAGTTCAGTCTTTATTTTACGGAGTAGGATCGATGCTGCAGCTTCAAGCAACTCATCCTGGATGTGGTGGCTCATGAAGGTGGCATTTCTGGGCAGCTTGTTCAGTCTATTTTCAATTTCTGGAGCATATTTTGACATGAACTTGAAGAGCTCTAAGAAGTTACCTTTATTAAGTGCATCCTCGGTTTCTCTGTGGCCTCGGAGTGGGATTTCCAGCTTGGCACACAACATGGCAATGTCCAACAGAACTTTAACATGCTCCCTGTTTCGCTCCACAAATGTCGGGGCGTCACCGTGCAGCTGGTTCAAAACTGTCCCGCGGCTTTGCGGTGCATGACTGACCATGTACGATTTTTTCTTAGTTAGCGCCATAGCACGGGGCTTGCTTGCTTCATGTTTGTCGCAGGCTTCTCTGAGACGTTTCCAGTTCTTGTAGCCATCTTTAATAAAAGTAAACTCTGTGTGCATCTCCGGAAAATGTTTACAAGCCTTGCAAAACACTGCATCCCGTTCTTTGCTGTATTCAATCCATTTGAATTTCTCATACCAGTTGCTGTTGAATGAGCGTGGTTTTCCACTTATAACAGTAGCTGGAAATGTTGACAGCTTTGGCTGAGTGGCAGGTTCCTCCAATGCCGATAGATCCGATGGCATCGCGGTTGTCTCTTTGGACGCTGGTGGCGGTCTGTGTCGGTGGAGTGCAGCGTCAGCCTTCATGTTAACATTAACGCTAGCATGACTTGATAAAAATGCGGCAGTTTCACTGGCATTCCCAGAGCCATTAAGTGTCTCACGACCATCCTCCTCCTCAGGTATGACATGGTCCAAAAGTATGTCATCATCTAGACATGGTTTTTTTAAAAAGAGTGTCAATGATAGCTGTTTAGCCATAGCTTAGGTAGGTTCCCGCTACTTTCTAAAGGTGCACGTAACTGCCAACTGTCGGTGCTAACGTTGCGTGATAGCGTAACTGGACTGACACATGATATGCCGACATATCAACTTTTGTAGCTATTTTTCATAGCAACTGTACATATTTTAAAATTTAAATGTCCTCAAGAAACTATTATAATTAAATAAATAAGTAATTAATTAATTATTATTAAAAATTTAAAAAAAATTGAATCTGAAATCTAAAATTTTAAATCTGATTGGGTGGGCCACCTGTCAATCTGGGTGGGCATGTGCCCACCCAGGCCCACCCATAAATCCGCGCCTGGAACAAAACAGACAGAAGAACACAAACATGTGTCACGTTCTTGCATTCAAACACTTGCTGGAGTGCAAATTCTAACTAAGGGATCTCAAGATGTGTTCTAAGTATTAAACTATATTTAACTTGACACAGGTGACAAAAATGTGTTTATGAGGCAACGCACCTGTGACGTTACACAAGGATGTCTGATGTTTGTTGAAATTAACTGGTCCTTAAACAAGCCCTTATAATAAATCTCGAACTGATTGACAAATTCACTAGTGAAATGGATTGCTGTGAACTGTATGACAATGACTGGCTTATGTTCATTAATGTGGTAGTTAACAATATATTGTTTTCTAGTTTTGTATTGTCTTATCAATGATTAACTCTTCTGCCACAAGAATGTAAAGCATTTTAATTATCTGAATATATATATATATATATATATATATATATATATATATATATATATATATATATATATATATATATATAATGTATATATGTATAATTATTTAATAATTATAAATTGAATTATTGTTATATGAGGGGCTTTCTCAGCAAATATTTGTATATGCGATTAATCACGATCATGTAATTAATTCGATTAAATTTTTTAATCGATTGACAGCTCTAATATATATATTAGTATCTCACAAAAGTGAGTACACACCTCACATTTTTGTAAATATTTGATTATATCTTTTCATGTGACAACACTGAAAAATGACACTTTGCTACAATGTAAATTAGTGAGTGTACAGCTTATATAACAGTGTACATTTTCTGTCCCCTCTAAATAACTCCATACACATCCATTAATGTCTAAACTGCTGGCAACAAAAGTGAGTACACCCCTAAGTGAAAATGTCCAAATCAATTTAACAATTCAGTTACAGATCCACACTAATAAGGAATATTTCTACCGCAATCAAATTCAAGTTTAAAGTGCCTCCTGTGCAGGGTGCAGTAAGCGATACTCCTGCTGTATAGGTAATGCACAGCTGTATAGAACAAACCACACTAAAGCTTGCTTGACACTAGTGATAGCACAAAATGAGAATGCGTTCTTGTGTTTAAATATCTAGATGGAGTGCTCTTCCGAATAGAGGGATTTGAGAGTCGACGCAACCAAAGTGAGATGCTCCAAAAGCATGTGTACATTGACGAGTCCTTGGAAAAGCCCCTATAATTAATCTGTAATGGACTAATTAAATTTTTTTTATTGATTGCTGTGGACGGTAGGCCAATGATAGGCTTATGTTCACTGCTATGAAGATAAATAATATAGTGACTGAAAGCCAACTTTTGTATTGTCTTATCAATACCTGAATTCTCTGCCACAATAATGTAATGCAATTATCTGAATTTATATATTTAGAATATATATATTAATAATGATTTAAATATAATGATAGTTATGTAGTCATTTGTATTGAATTGCTGTTATTTGAGTGTCTTTCTCAGCAAAAATGTATAGATGCAATTTATTTCATTAATTAATTGGCATATCATGTAAAAAATCAGCCCTTCTCTCGAACACTCTTCCCATCTGCCGTTGATCAAACAAATAGTTGGTCCCAAATTCACGCCATTTGTTGAGTCAAAATTGCTCTGTTAGCGGTCGGGAAGCTCAAACAAACAGCAATATATTTATAGCGCCAGAGAAACGGTGTTTACAGTTTTCATAGAAATCAACCTATGTTCGGATTAAGGTCAGAGTATACTTCAGTTGTCCGCATGCTGGTATGTCTTGTGCACCATACACATTACGTACATTTTGTCATGTGCACAGTGCTTGCACACTTTCCGCATGTGATTTTGTTGAAAAATAAAATTAAACATTTTCTGCTGTCAGACTAGGGTAGTCAGTTTTTTCTTTCAATCAACCGTCAAATTGTAAATACAGTATTGTAGGTTGTCATAGTCCGCAAACTGACTATGAAAAACTGCATTTAATAATCTGCCAGATGGAGGCATCTAAGTTGACAGGATGCCTTCCTACCTTTTGGATATACTGCTTGAGGCAGCACTTTTTATGTTTCAAAAACCCAGTGTCCTCCTAATGTCCCTAAAGGTGTTAATCAGTTATCTTCCTGCATCAGAAATGTGCTTCTTGCATTGACTGGGTAGGACCAAGAGGCTTGACCCCATGACTACAGGCAAGTCAATGTTTGGGTCTCACTTTGCTTGTGTATTTACAAATTCATCTCACTGATGATCACATGACATGGGAGTCACCCAAATACTACTGTCAGAATTAATTTGACTGTCAGGGATTGATCAGCATAGTGTTTGAAAAGTAGCTTGCTGATAACACATTCCAAAAAGTCTTGAATGTTCTTCAGGCCTCAGACTCCACCTCTCTAATCTTCATTCTCTTATACAGAGGGAACCTCCCTGTTTATTCCTCTACTTTTTCATCATTTCATTTCTTGCATTCTGTTGTAGACGTTTCCTGCAGGACCAGCAATCATGATTTGCCTTGTAATTTATGACCAGAAGAGGGCAACAGTGCTGAGAGTACATAATCGCAGAGTTGATTGGTGTTTTACACAATTTACACAAAATGCTTATATTTCAAAAGGGTACATTTCTCCTGATGTTGTTGATGTATACCATACATGCAAATTAACCTTTTGGGACATTTCCCACAGTGCTCACTGATTTTGTTTAACTTCAGAATGTGAAACACTGCTTGCACATTATAGACATGTAACTTCAACGGTGATAAACTCACAGGAAAGATGTATGCTGATCTCAGTTCCAGACTTTAACACTTACTGTGCCTCAATTAGTTCCTGAGCTCCCTATGTCATGATTCAGTATATCGTGAATAAACATTTGGGCAATGACAAGGGTGTTCATCCACTGAACATTGGGACACTTGTTATTCAGTCACCTGCAACATGTTAACGAGCTCACTAATTGAAGCACAGCTGTTATTAATCAACAACATCGCTGTATAAATGACAGTAATGTTCATTTTCATTGGAGATAATCAACTGTACAGTGTTATTATAACATAAATGGCATTAATACAGAAAAAATAGATATACAGTTGAAGTCAGAAGTTTACATACACTTAGGTTGAAGTCATTAAAACTAATTTTTTAACCACTCCACAGATTTAATATTAGCAAACTATAGTTTTGGCAAGTCGTTTAGGACATCTACTTTGTGCATGACATGAGTAGTTTTTCCAACAACTTTTTACAGACAGATTGTTTCACTTTCACAGAAGTTTACATACACTAAGTTAACTGTGCCTTTAAGCATGAAATGATAGCAAGCCTTTAGGAAATTAGCCATTTAGCTTCTGATAGGAGGTGTACTGAATTTGAGGTTTACCGGTGGATGTATTTTAAGGCCTAACATCAAACTCAGTGCCTCTTTGGTTAACATAATGGGAAAATCAAAAGAATTCAGCCAAAAAAGATTATAGACCTCCACAAGTCTGGTTCATCCTTGGGAGCCATTTCCAAATGCATGAAGGTACCACGTTCATCTCTCCAAACAATAGTATGCAAGTGAAAACTTGGTACCACGCAGCCATCATACCGCTTAGGAAGGAGACACATTCTGTCTCCTAGAGATGAATGTAGTTTGGTGTGAAAAGTGCAAATCAATCACAGAACAGCAAAGTACCTTGTGAAGATGCTGGAGGAAACATGCAGACAAGTATCTATATTCACGGTAAAACAAATCCTATATTAATATAAGCTCAAAGGCTGCTCAGCAAAGAAGAAGCCACTGCTCCAAAACCACCATAAAAAAGCCAGACTACGGTTTGCAAGTGCACATGGGGACAAAGATCTTACTTTTTGGAGAAATGTCCTCTGATCTAATGAAACAAATGTTGAGCTGTTTGGCCATAATGACCATTGTTATGTTTGGAGGTAAAAGGGTGAGGCTTGCATGCCGAAGAACATCCGAACCGTGAAGCGTTGAGGTGGCAGCATCATGTTGTGGGGGTGATTTGCAGCAGGAGGGACTGGTGCACTTCACAAAATAGATGTCATCATGAGGAAGGGAAAATGATGTGGATATATTGAAGCAATATCTTAAGACATCAGCCAGGAAGTTAAAGCCCGGTCACAAATTGGTCTTTAAAATGGACAATGACCTCAAGCATACCTCCAATGTTGTGGCAAAATGGCTTAAGGACAACAAAGTTAATGCATTGGAGTTCCATCACAAAGCCCTGACCTCAATCCGATAGAAAATGTGTGGGCAGAACTGAAAAAGCATGTGCAAGCAAGGAGGCCTACAAAGTTACACTAGTTCTGTCTGGAGGAATGGGCCAGAATTCCAGCAACTTATTGTGAGAAGCTTGTGGAAGACTTCAACTGTAGTAGGAGTGCATTTGAAACCTTTTTAACAACTCAAATATTTAAAAGATTGTTTCACTTTCAAGGTAATTATGAATGACATTGCAAACAATATCTCTTTTAAAGAGACTTAGAAATGACTTCAGATAGTTCAGAAGATTGTGATGACATTTCATAGTGAAACATAGGAAACATAGTGAGCAATGATGCTCCCTGGTTTTTACTGTGCATTGTGGGATTTGTGTGGCACTGGAATGATTTACGATTAAGACAGCTTTTTAAATGACTGACTCCCTGATCATTGCCCTGACTACTGAACTAGGGTGCTGATTGAGATGCACCCTATGACTACTTTTGTGTGATTTAAATTTAAAGAAATAGTTCACCTAAAAATGAAAATTCTGTCATAATTTTCTCACCCCCATGCTGTTCCAAACCAGTATGACTTTCTTTTTTTACCAGGAAAACAAAAGGAATTGTGTTAATGAAAGTCCCCATCTTGCATGAACATGCTGTGAACAACCTTTTCTCATGAACTTGCAAGGGACAGAACATTTTAACTGACAAAATTTTTTACATTTTGTATTGTTTCCCACCAAAACCTATTCTAATGCTTCAGAAGACTTGGAATATGGCACACACGCCATATGGACAACTTTTATGATACTTTTGGGTCAGGTTTTAAGCTTTAAAGTGAGGCACTATCAACTCCCATTGTATTAAAAAGATGGAGTAGCATCCTTATTAAAACATATTTTGTGTTCCACATGAGAAAACCACAGTGGTTTGGAATGACATTTGTCAGGTGAGTAAATTATAAAATAATTTTTATTTGTGGGCAATTTCTTTAATGCCCATCTACCTAATTCTATTCATTTTGCGGTATAAAGCAAGTCATGTATGTATTATGTCTCAACTTTGTGGTCATATGACTAGTGTGTTGTGAACCAGTGAAGACTTATTTACACCCCTTTGCCACAGACAGTGCCTGGAGCTGGTGCCTAATCTGGTACGGTTCTATATGTTTACACTGAAGGAAATAACAAAAATGTCTCCACACTGGGCCATTTAAATAGCTGGTCTTGAACCAGGAACCACTAATGTCTTTGATCGGAGCATGGGATAATATTCTTGCCTTGTAAATTGTTTAGAATAAATGACCATGCAGTTCAGCCTTGCAACTTTATGTGGCGCAAGCTGATTGGTCCTTAAAGGACAGCTGGCTCTAACAATGACAGAGATGTGGAAGGCCACATGTACAACTAAACTAATCAGATCTCTATCACGCCTCACATGTCCTCAGCTGACCGCTTCATTGAATTCTACCTGCTCAACAGCAGTTTAATGTACAACAGTAAAGAGAAGACTCAGGGGTGCGGGCCTTATGGGAAGAATTGCAAATAAAAAGCCACTGTTTAAACAGAAAAAAACCCCGAAAAGTTAAGAGTGGGCAAAGAAACAGACACTGGCCAACATTTAGCTTTTGTGGGATCAGCTAGACTGTAAGGTGCGTGAGAAGTGCCTGACAAGCACATCTATGGCATTTGCTACAGGAAGTGTGGGGTGAAATGTCACCTGAGTATCTGGACAAAATGACAGCTAGAATGACAAGGACCTGCAAAGCTGCCATTGGTGCATGGAGGATTTTTTGATGAGAGCTCTTTGAAGTAGTTTAAGTTGTAATAGTAATTTTTCACATTATTAGTGTCCAGACTATACATTGTGATCAGTTGAATGCCACTTTGGTGAATAAAACTACCAATTTCTTTCCAAAAGAGAAAAATCTGTACATTATTCCAAACTTTTTACCACCATTGTATGTGGAAAACACTTTCACTTTTACATGGTGTTTGTACATAAATGTGAGTCGGCAGTGTGTGTACACAACCACCCTACAATGTTAAAAGTCCACCCACTCCTCTTTCTTATATTTCTATTAATCAAAAACAGTCTCTAAAAATGTATGGTTCCCCTTCTGTCACTCTCTCCATGTTGTGTCGGAGAAGCAACACTAGGGGTCTCTCTTGAGCGCCGATATCCACCTCTGATCTATGAAAAAAGGCCAATGAGAGTTGGCAGCCAGTATTTGCATGTCCCGCCCCCGGACATACGGGTATTTAAGCGGCGCAATTACGGGAGTTCATTCAGAAAATTTCTTCGGAGCCGATGGTCTGTCTGCAGTTTGCTGCGAGTTACACACCACTAACGTTCCTGTTTCCTCTGACGATCTGCATGCTGTTGGATCTTGACGGCGCACAACAGCGGCTTTCTCCTTCGCATTGCACGGCGTGCATTGTTGCCCCTGAGTGCTTCGACAGCGCAGACACACACACATACTGTGTATTAAAAGAGTTATTTCCCTTAAAAGAGTGAATTTCTCTAAAAGAGCAAAACACAGCGCCGTTGAACGTCCTTTTCAGGATGCCCTTCCACCCCTGTGTTGTTCCTGGATGCGGTAGAGTGCTCTCCGCTTCAGACGGCCACAGGCGCTGTCTCGTGTGTTTGGGCCGCGATCACATCTCACTGCGAAAACATGACCATGACCACGTTGCGGTCGCGGCTTGCCTTCAACAGAGAGCAAGCCACCCCAGCTGCACCCCCCATTGCTCCTTCTTCCCACAGGATTAAGGACGATGCGGTTGGCACTGGGGGCGATTTGGGGGCGGCAGCGGGTGCAGTTTCGCCGGGTAGCCCCCTGCGAACCTCCCGTTCCCCGACACGCTTGCTGGTCCCCGTCTACGCTCGCGGCGATAGCGGCTCGCCTCACGGCCCGGCTGTCTATCCCCCGAGCCCAAAGCAGATGCATCGGAGAGTGTGATGTCTGATGCCGAGGACTCCCCTGGACTGCCGCCTTCGGGCCAGCAGGCCCAGGCTGAGGCCGACGCTCAGATGTCTGACATGCTTTCCCGGGCCACCGTGAGCGTGGGGTTGGATTGGAACCCTCCATCCTCCCCACAGCCTTCACGGTTGGAGGACTGGTTCCTGGGGGCAGCGTGCCGTTCGCGGCCACGCATCCCCCCGGTCCCGTTTTTCCCGGAGGTGCATGACGAGCTGACGTCTACGTGGAGAGCCCCGCTCTCCGCTCGTCTAGGTGCCACCCGCTCCACTCTCACCACCCTCGACGGCGGAGAGCGCCACGGATACGGGCCGATTCCCCAGGTCGATAGGGCAGTTGCGCACCATCTATGCCCCGGTAGCCCTACCTCCTGGCGTGGCCGCCCCGTACTCCCATCCAAGCCCTGTAGGACAACATCCTCGCTCAACGCGAAGGCCTACAGTGCGGCTGGACGCGTTGCCTCCGCCCTGCATGCGATGGCCCTCCTGCAAGTCCACCAGGCCAAAGCACTCAGAAACATGCACGGGGTGGACCTGATCCTGATGTGCTGCAGGAACTGTGCTCAGCGACCGACCTCGCCCTGAGAGCGACGAAGGTCACAGCGCAGGCACTCGGACAGGCGATGGCCACCCTAGTGGTCCAGGAACACCATCTCTGGCTCAATCTGGTCAAGATGCGTGAGGCCGACAAGAACCGCTTCCTAGACGCACCTGTCTCCCAGATTGGCCTTTTCGGCGACACCGTCGAGGACTTCGCCCAACAGTTCTCCGCGGTGAAGAAGTAGACGGAGGCCATCTCTCACATCATGCCCCGCCGCACACCTGCCGCTATGGGCCCTGCCCCGTCTGCCCGCCGAGGGCGTCCCCCTGCGAAGAAACCAGCTCCTGCTCCGCCTCAACCCAGGCCCAGCTCTCAGCCCCAGCGTCGAGCACCCCGCAGACGGCGCACACCCCCTGTCTCACGAACCCCCTCTAGGACCCGGAAGGCTCCCAAGCGTTCCTGAGACAGCCGACCCAGAGCCCAAGACGTTAGCTCCGGAGGTGGTAAGACCGCTCCGTCCCCCGGTGGAGGGCCGGGAGGAGAATCCTTTGTTTTTTAATTTGCCACACCCCCTGACGGGGGCTGTGGTACCCACATTCTCAATAAAAGAGCTATTTCCTTTGCCTCTGGGTCACCTGGCCCGCAAATGCCGTTCTCACGGCAATCTGCTTTCAGATTACGACAGTCCCGGTACACCGGACGCGGCGATCCCGCCTTCCGCCTGCCTACGACTGCCCCCCGGCCGGCCGGTTCAGACGAGTCCAGAGGACGCCAGCAGACCTCCTCCTCAGTCACGAACCCGCCCCCTGCCGGGTGCGCGGAGCAAGGTAAGTGCTTTGAGTCTATTCTCAGCACCCCAGCCTCAGGCCACAACGAAGCCACCCGACGCTGCATTACCTGTTCCGCCCCGCCGGGTACGTCCAAAATACTCGTCCCTTTGGTGCCCCTAGCACAGAGCTGGGAAGCGTGGTTTTCGCTTCCCAACGCATCACGCTGGCTGCACCGGACCATTCAACTCGGTTACGCAATTCAGTTTGCCCGGCTCCCGCCCCCCTTCAGGGGCGTCCGCTTTTCCGCAGTACACGGCGAGCATGCCAGTTCCCTGCGCACGGAAATCACGACCCTCTTAGCCAAGGGCGCGGTAGAGCCCGTCCCTCCAACCGAAATGAGGAAGGGTTTCTACAGCCCTTACTTCATTGTACCCAAGAAAGGCGACGGCTTACGACCAATCCTGGACCTGCGAGTTTTCAATCGGGCGTTGTTAAAACTCCCGTTCAAAATGCTCACGCAGAGAAATATTCTGGCTGGCGTTCAGCATCTAGATTGGTTCACAGCGGTAGACCTGAATGACGCGTACTTCCACGTCTCAATTCTGCCACGACACCGACCCTTCTTACAGTTTGCATTCGACGGCCAGGCGTTTCAGTACAATGTCCTCCCCTTTGGCCTGTCTCCGTCCCCTCGCGTATTCACGAAGGTCGCAGAGGCGGCTCTTGCCCCGCTACGAGTAGCCGGCATCTGCATTCTCAACTACCTTGACGACTGGCTTATCCTAGCACACTCTCGAGAGTTACTATGCACACACAGAGACCAGGTGCTCCGGCACCTCAGCCGCTTGGGGCTTCAGGTCAACTTGGAAAATTGCAAGCTCACTCCGGTTCAGAGCATCTCTTTTCTCGGGTTGGAGTTAGACTCAGTCTCAATGACAGCACGTCTCACGAGCGAGCGTGCTCAGTCGGTGCTGGATTGCCTCGCTTCCTTCAAGCCAGGCACAGTGGTCCCTCTAAAACTTTTCCAGAGGCTCCTGGGGCATATGGCGTCCTCCGCGGTGGTCGCGCCGCTGGGGTTGATGCATTTGAGACCACTCCAGCACTGGCTCCAGACTCGAGTCCCGAGACAAGCATGGCACCACGGCACGCATCGGGTAAGGATCACCCCCGCCTGCCTCAAAACACTCCGACCCTGGACAGACCTCTGCTTTTTACGGGCAGGAGTCCCGATGCGTTCTGGTCACAACCAACGCCTACCGGTCCGGGTGGGGTGCCGTGTGCAGCGGGCACGCAGCAGCGGGCCGTTGGAAAGGGGCCCCGCTGCGTTGGCACATCAACTGCCTGGAGTTTCTGACCGTCCTTCTCGCCCTCAGGAACTTCCTCCCGTTAGTTCGGGACAAACACGTCCTCGTGAGAGCGGACAGCACCACGGTGGTGGCGTACATAAATCGCCATGGCGGCGTACGCTCCCGCCACATGTCACAACTCGCCCGCCGTCTCCTCCTATGGAGCCAGCAGCGACTCAGGTCGCTGCGTGCCACTCACACCCCCGGCAAGCTCAACGTCGTAGCAGACGCGCTATCACGACAACGCCTGCCCGGTTGGGAGTGGAGGCTTCACCCCCAGTCGGTCCAGCTGATTTGGGAACGGTTTGGCAAGGCCCAGGTAGACCTGTTCGTCTCCCAGGAAACCTCCCACTGCCCGCTCTGGTACGCCCTAACAGAGGCTCCCCTCAGGACAGACACGCTGGCACACAGCTGGCCCTCGGGGCTGCGCAAGTACGCATTTCCCCCAGTGAGCCTTCTTGCACCGGTGCTGTGCAAGGTCAGGGAGGACGAGGAGCAAGTCACGCTAGTGGCCCCCTACTGGCCCACTCAGACTTGGTTCTCGGAACTCAGGCTTCGCGCGACAGCTCCTCCCTGGCGAATTCCCCTGAGAAAGGACCTCCTCTCTCAGGGACGGGGCACGCTCTGGCACCCGCGCCCAGACCTCTGGAACCTCCACGTCTGGTCCCTGGACGGGATGCGGACGAGCTAGCCGGCTTACCGGCGACCATTGTGAATACAATTAACCAAGCCAGAGCCCCTTCTACCAGGCACCTTTACGCCCTAAAGTGGCGCTTGTTCGCAGATTGGTGTTCTTCCCGAACTGAAGACCCGCAGAGATGCGCGATTAGGTCAGTGCTCCTGTTCCTACAGGAGAGGCTGGACAGGAGGCTGTCCCCATCCACCCTCAAGGTGTATGTTGCCGCCATTGCCGCCCACCACGATCCTGTAGACGGCAAGTCTTTGGATAAGCACGACCTGATCCTCAGGTTCCTGAGAGGCGCCCAGAGGTTGAATCCCTCCCAGCCAGGCCTAGTTCCCTCCTGGGATCTCTCGGTAGTCTTGGCAGGACTCCAGAGACCCCCCTTCGAGCCGCTTGAATCAATTGGACTCAGGGCCCTCTCTCTTAAGATGGCCCTGCTGATCGCGCTCGCCTTCGGTCCGGCAGATACGTCTGTGATCCTAAGACCGCGACCGGGCTATGTGCCCAAGGTTCCTACCACACCATTCCAAGATCAGGTGGTGAACCTGCAAGCGCTGCCCCGGGAGGAGGCAGACCTAGCCCTTTCGTTGCTATGTCCAGTGCGCGCCCTGCGCATTTACCTGGACTGCACACAGAGCACCAGACGCTCTGAGCAGCTCTTTGTCTGCTTTGGGGGACGGCAGAAAGGGAATGCCGTCTCCAAACAGAGGCTCGCCCACTGGGTTGTTGACACCATCACACTGGCTTATCACACCCAGGCCGTGCCCCTACCCTTGCGGGTCCGAGCTCACTCAACAAGGGGTGTTGCGTCCTCGTGGGCACTGGCCAAGGGCACCTCTCTAGCAGACATCTGTAGAGCCGTGGGTTGGGCAACACCCAACACCTTCGCGAGGTTTTACAACCTCCGCGTTGAGTCAGTTGCGTCTCGTGTTTTGTCAGGTCCGAGCCCGTAGAACTCGGTAACACGTAGACCGACTGGCCGGGTGGATCGCTTGCTCCCAGCGCCCTTTTCCTGACGTCAAGGTTAAGTAGTGCGCCTTTTTTCCCAGGGCGCCCCACTCCGAGTCGGGACCCTGGTCGATTCCTCCCCAGCCCTCCGGGTCCAGCGGTTCAGCGGAGGAACTCGCCGACCCAAGCCACTGCGGGTACCCTGATGGCTACCCTGTACTGGTATAGGTGCTCCACAGGTAAGGCCTCCTGCTCGGACTCCCCTGTGTGTATTTCCACGGTTCTGTCCCCTTACGAGCGGACCCCGTGTCTCCCTTAGACAGTTACAGCTGCCCCGGTCGCCGTGCTGTAGCAACTCCCCCCTTTCGAGGCTGGATCTACCACCGCACCATACTTTCCACACGAGCCCTAAGACGGCCGTGTGACGTGTCTACCACTTTTCCTCCCCAAGAAAAAGGGCAGGTGTGGTCTCCGCAGGGTCTGGGTAAGACTCCCTTCCCTATATGCTTGTAAGGGCCCCGGCCGTGATTGCTCTATGCGAGAAACATAGAGAGAAAAGAGGCCCAGCCAGTCTGGCCCGTTCCCATGTTGGCAAACATCGCCTTGTTCCCCTCTCAGGGTAACTAGAAGGATCCCGATGTTCGTATGGGGCATTGGGGAAGGGTACGTGCAGCCGGGTACAGACGATGCGTGGCACTGGATGAATCCCTGCCCGCCTCTGTATCGGCAGTTCACGTACACGGTTCAGCACATGGCAAGATTGGAATGGGTCCCCTAGTGTCGCTTCTCCGACACAACGTAAGCAGAAAGGAAAACGTTTGGTTACGTATGTAACCTCCATTCCCCGAGGGAGGGAACGACACGTTGTGTCTTTCCTCCACCATGTCGCTGAACCGAGCCACTGTTGTGGCCGGACCATTTCCGGCTCCTCAGAAAAATCCTGAATGAACTCCCATATTTGCGCCGCTTAAATACCCGTATGTCCGGGGAGGGACATGCAAATACTGGCTGCCAACTCTCATTGGCCTTTTTTCATAGATCAGAGGTGGATATCGGCGCTCAAGAGAGACCCCTAGTGTCGCTTCTCCGACACAACGTGTCATTCCCTCCCTCGGGGAACGGAGGTTACATACGTAACCAAACGTTTTCCTTTCTGCTCTAAAGTGACGTCACATTAGAGCAGGCCTCGCCACGAATGGTGAAGGACTCCCTCCTATTATAATAATAGATGAGTGAACCCTAAGTGATCTACACACTGTCGGCCAATTTTTTCCATGATGGAGCAGATACAGTGAGAAGAATAATGTCTCAGCTACGTAAGCATCATAAGTGTTCTGTTGTTGGCTGTGAAAGTGAACAAAAGTGTCTTCATGTACTCCCGGAATCAGAGCCACTGAAGACGCAGTGGGCAAGTTTAGTTTTTGAAGGAAATGTCCCCCAAAACATGTGTGCATGTTTGTGCAAATAAAAGGACGTTGAACATCAGCTGCGTATTGCTCTTTTAGAGAAAATAACTCTTTCAGAGAAATCACTCTTTTATAAAAACTCTTTTAGTTTTTGCGCTGTTGAAGCGCCCAGGGTCAAACTGCACTGCCGTGCAGAGAATGGAGAAAGCCGCTGAAGAGCGCCATAGATTCAACAGCAGGCAAAGCGTCAGAGGAAACAGGAACAGGTGTGTGACTTGCAGCTGACAGCAACATGACCATCGTCTCTGAAGAAAATTTCTGAATGAACTTGATTTGCCCGCTTTTATACCCGTATGTCCGGGGGCAGGGTATCCAAATACTGTCTGCCTAATTCCCATTGGCCTTTTTTCATAGATCAGAGGCATATTTGGTGATCAAGAGAGATCCCTAGTGTCGCTTCTTCGACATACATCGATGTGAGCGACAGACGGGGAATCTTAATTAACCACCTCTCCAAATCCAAACATTTACCATCTCCAACGGCTCCATGTGTATCACGGAATTCCGCAATGCATGTCAGCCGCGAGAAAATAAAGCGAATTACATTATCCTATCACCCAGCCCTATACCATTAGGCTTAGCAGATAGAGGCACACAAACACATTTTGTTCATTAGCATTACGCTATTTGGCCTGAGGCTTAGGCCCTGCTAAGCATACACCCAGTGCACATGGCTCTTCGGAGAAGCAGCAGTACATACTGTTATATTGTGGTATACATATGTGGTATTGAATTTTGTGTTGAGGGTTCCACATCCCTACCTTCTTATGTTATCCAAAGGACTGCCACAACCTTTGCTGTTATAGAGCCCTACCTGGTTTAACATGATTTAACTGGGCTCCAGAACCTATGATGTCATGCAGGGTGTTTGTGTGCCAGATGGTGCCAAGCATAAGATGGTCTTTTTTATTTTTCCATGACTTACAAAGCACTTTTGCCAACACATTTGCCACAATGCTTTGGAAAGCGATCACTATGGTAAAATATATGCAGTATTTTGTTACAAAATGTAACAGTAATCATTTGGGATGTTTAGGCAGTCCTGTAAGGAATTTAACATTTCCTATTCCAGTTCTTAAAGATTTAGTTTCTGTTCCAATGATTCTTTTAGTGCTTTTGAGCAGGGGCAGATCTATAATTTTTTCAGGGGGTGGCAACCTCAAAGCATGTGCCATGCATAGTTCTTATGGATCAAGGTACCAAGCTTCATTGTAACAAGTACTTGTTCATTAATTGGAATCACTACCAAATTATAAAAATCCATGTGCGAGCGGGGTGTGTGGTCAAGTGCCAGTCCGGAGAGAAAGCAGTAATTATGCCTAAAACCTGTTTCTAATTCCAGTGAGCATTGGGAGAGCAGCCACACAACCAGGTGTAAGCGCCCTTACTGCTTTTCTTTCTCTCCGGACGGGCGCTTGACCATGCCCCTGCTGCCACACCATGAATTTGCAATACAGCTACATTTCCACATGGTAACCATTTGCTACTGATTTGCCAACATAAAAAAAGAAAACTCCAGAGTACCAAGACATTGTCTATTAAACACATCAACAAATTCTAAATGTTCCTTAGCTTGACAAAAAATCATGCAGGCCAAATTGTTTTATTTTGTTAAGTGAACCCATGGATGGAGAGTGCATGCATACCTAATGTTATTCTGCTAATAAAATCCTGTACCTAATGTATCAACATTGTAACAGCTGTAATAAGCCATTTGAAAGGCAACAGTGACACAAAGTTAGTTCTAAATGAAAATAAACTGTAGGAAAACTGTACTTTGGGTGGCAGTGCTGCGAAATTCATGAACATTAATTATTTTATGCACAATAAAAGATTATTTTTAAATACCTATTTTGATAAACAGTCATTCTTAATGACTGATTCAAGCAAACAAATAAATATTTCACATAATTTGGTAATTTAATCTCTACATCTGCCACTATCAGTCTTGGTATTTTGTTAGTTAGTGGATGAACACATAGATCAGCAATTTAATCAAGAGCATGACTGATTGGTCTAGTGGTTACATTTTGAGTCAAGTTTTTAGAGGTTCTGGTTTCTAATTCACCCAAATATTTCACCCAAAACGTTTTATTTTAATAAACCAATATTGCATCTGTATGTCAGTGGATGGGAGTTACAATTTTAAAAAATAAAATGCAATAAAAGATGCGGTGAGAGTAGCAGAAACAAAGTCACATTTATTGACCGTTCTGTATTTGAAAAAACTGCTAACTCCGAAGTTCAGACAGCGACAACCACAAACTCTCCGCTCCAATAGTGAGAGCATCAGTGACCAAGATGGCGCAGCTCACGAACACCCGTCTCCCATTGCACAACCCATTAACAATCAGCTCATCTGGTTACCACACACGAGAGTGATTAAGAGAGAGGGAGATAAAGACAAAACACACGCTCTACATACACACAAACAATATGGCCAAGAAGGTCATTACAATGGGGGACATATTTTTCTTTTCTATTTCCCAGAAAAGAGCGTGAGCTACAGAAAAACTGCTGACACTAAACAACACTGATAACAGCCACAACAAACATTTATCATGAAATTCAAAATAACTCATTCCAGAGCCGGATAGCCAATCAAAACACACAGATCAGATGAAATAGAAACTCCAACTCAAGAACTGGAGATGTTTCATCTGGATTATACACATACATGACGAAAGCTATTTCAGAAAGTGCTGATGACATGTCTCAACAGATAGCAACATGTAGAATATCATTCAGTGAAGACTTGGAAGATCTTTTACCTCTTATTTCACCATGTATTTATCAATATTATCATATTGTTCTTGTGGTTGAGGAATAAGCTAAAAAACCTAAGCCCATGAGTAGCCAAACACTGCACATGCACTTCAGCAGCAAGTACACGATTGGCTGCTACTGTAACCCATCATGCCATTGGCCGCTTCTTTAACCTATCACGCAGTTGACCACTGATATACTTTCACATGATTGGCTGCCGCTGTAATCAATCGCACAATCAGTCTGTGTAGTCATTTGTACGTCCGGTGAGAGTTGAGGCAGTTCGACATGAATAAACCCCTACACAATTTCAACATCTTACATTTATATTTTAGACATTTGTATACTTATACTGGTATTTGCCACCATTTGCCACCCTGGTAGAGCCGCCCCTGCTTTTGTGGAAGAAATGTTTTTAAAATAAGAAACGCAATTCTTAATGGATTTACTGCCCTTAGCTGCCTGTTATCAAATTATTCGATTTTAACCGAACAAATTCTAGCAAAATGTGTTTACAAAAGATATTTTATTATTTAATATTTTATTGTTGTGTCAGTGACCTTAACTAACACAACTACATAATAATAAACAAGCAGAGATGGACTTGTTGCTTTTCACAAGTTTTAGTTGAACAGTCAGAACTCTCATTAGAATGCACACATCACATTGTATATTAATCCGCTACATGACTCATTTGTGTAATGTTATATAGTAGTGCCTTAAATGTACATATATAACACTTCCTCTCACTTTAATCAATTAGTAACTAAATGTCTATGTCTGCAAATCAATACAAATTTTCAACATTTGCACAATATCATTACATATTCTTCACTGTTATACATGACAGCAACCAGTAACTTTTCTATTTTTTTTCCTTCAACAGTCATTATAACTTTATTTCACAAGTCAAGCCTTTGAGGAGCTTTTCACTGCCAATCTGGATAGCGTCTTTCTAAAACTTAAGAACTTAGCATTGACAACTGAGTCTCTTTATAACCACATTTGGTCGATCCTCACTTGCATTACTCTCAGATTCAAGAATGATTGGTTCTGTAGTTGATTTTTCACTCACATTTGCTTCTATTTCAGGTGGGTTCTCTGACTTCGGGTCTCCTTTCACCTGAGAATTCAGTATCTGATCAGCATGACGTCTCCAGACATTGTCTCAAACATTCACATGGTACATCAACGGTCCATGTCTTGTGACTATCTTCCTGAATTGCCACTTGTCACTTCGATAATCACGAGCAAGAACAGGCTGTCCAACATGGAAATGTCTTCTTATTTATATGTTTGAACTGCTTGATCTCCACATCGTGGCGTACATCTGGTTTGAGAAGATCCAAGCTAGATCTCAGATTCCTCTTGAGAAATAACATCGCCGGAGTCTGGTTTGTAGTGACGTGGACTGCATTTCGATATGCAAAAAGAAAGTTGTCGATCTTGTGTTGCAAAGGCAAATCTTCTTTCACCATCGCTTTCATTGCCTTTTTGAAGGTCTGTACAAGTCTTTCCTCTAAGCCATTTGTGGCTTGATTTTAAGGAGCAGATGTGTAATGTTTAATTCCATTTTTCTTCATGAATTTTTGAAATTCTTCAGACTTCCATTGTCAGAACATATTTTTTGTGGTATGCCATTAATGGAGAATATGGTCCTCAGCACAGAAATAGTTTGTTCAGATGTTGTATATTTCATTCGTATTACTTCAGGCCATTTTAAATGTGCATCAACTGCAAGTCGCCATGGAGATGAGGGCCATTCCTATGGATGCAGGAGCGCTTGTTGTGGTGCGTGCTGCATCTCATGGCATCCAGTACAACTTTTTGTGATGTCCTCAATCTGTTTATCAATTCCTGGCCACCACACATAACTGCAGGCTAGGCTTTTCATTTTTACTGTGCCCAAATGTCCTTCATGTATTGCAGCCAACACTCGGGTGTGCAGTTTTGGAGGAATCACCACTCTTGAGCCACATATCAGTATTCCTTGACACACTGACCGTTGCTCTCTCCTTGCTGAGAATTCCGGATCCATTGAATTTCCATGTGATGGCCATCCATTAATCGTAATATCATAGACTTTTGCCAGTACAGGATCATTGCTTGTTTCCTTCACAATGAGTGCCTTGGTTACTGGTAGTGGTTCAACAATTGTAGCGTGAAACACATCAGCTGGATCAACTGTTAATATCTTTTCTGAATTCTCCAATGGTAAACGTGACAAACAGTCCACGTTGGCATGCTGTTTTGTGCCTTTGTATTCAATGTCAAACAGATGTGCTCCCAAGAATAACGACCACCTCTGCAATCTTTTTTTTTTTTTTTTGTGCATTCATTACCGGAACACCTTTCTGTGGATTAAATATTGCCACGAGAGGTTGATGATTAGTCAGCAGTGTGAATCTTTGTTCATATAGGTAATGGTTAAACTTTTTAACTCCCCAAACAAGACTAAGCACCTCTCGATCAATCTGTGCATAATTGCGCTCAGCAGCCATCAGCGATCTGGAAGCAAAGGCTACTGGTCTCTCTGTCCCATCTGGGAACTTGTGTTATCTTTTGTCTTGTGTAAGCCCTTACTGTCTATCACATCCACTGTATAAAATGTATTTCGTGAAGAACTCAGACTTTTCTTTATTAGCTCGGTTTCCGTACTCACTCAACAGTCAGCACTTGCTTAAGATTGGAAAGATGCTCTTCATCATTTTTGCCGGTGACAAGTATGTCATCTAAGTAACTCTGGGTCCAGGAATGCCCTTAAGCACTTGGTCCATAACCCTCTGCAAAATTGCTGGGGCTGAGGCAATACGAAACACAAGACGGTTGTATTGGTATAGACCGTTGTGTGTGTTGATCATCACATATTTCTTTGATTAATCGTCAATCTCCATCTGTAAATAGCATTGAAGCAAAGGAAAAACTGAGCTAAGTCAATTTTTGTAAAGTAAAGTGTTCACCTCCTGCCAGAGAAGCAAATATGTCCTCAATGCGGGGCAAAGGATACTGTAATGTGTGGAGCACTGGATTTACACTCACTTTGAAGTCGCCACAACTATGCACTTTTTGAGGTTTGTCTTGCTTTAAGTTAGATGTTTTCTTCATAACTGGGACTATGGGTGATGCCCATTCACTCTATTCCAACTAGGACAAGACACCACTTTGTTCCAAGTTGTCCAGTTCCAACTCTACAGCTGGTCGTATGGCATAGGGTACAGATCGGGACTTGTGAAATTTTTGGTTTGCATTGTCCTCTACTCTAATGTTTGCCTTGATGCCATTCAGTTTTCCCAGTCCTTTTCCAAACTCTTGTCCTGAGTCCTCCAATATTTTTGATAGTCTCCTACAGCTGTCACTGTTACCATTCTCTGTTGACGCAACCAATGCATTAATGGTGTACCAGTCCAGATGGATTTTCCTTAGCCACTCACGTCCAAAAAAATGGCGGTCCACCATTGCTCACTACAAAGAGGTTGAGACGTTCAGTTTTATTCTTGTATGTGACTGTGACTTTTATCTTTCCTTCTGGGCATACTAGTTGTCCAGTGTAAGTCTTCAAATGTTTCTTTGTCTTCTTTAGTGGAATGTGTGTGTATAGCTTTTTGTAATTCTCTGTGGAAATCACTGATAAAGCTGAACATGTGTCTAACTCTATTTTGGGTTTCACTCCTGCCACTTGTGGTGAAATCCATATTATTTCATTGTCTTCTGTTTCTTCCACATTATGCAGATCAAGGCATGTCAAATCTCTCTCTGAATCTGTGTCACTTTTTTGTTCATCAGAACTGTGCTCTGTCATTTTGGGTACATTTTTGTATTTTCCGCTATGTAGTTTTCTGTCAGAGTACACTGTATCTGTTTACTTTTTAATTCCTTTGCACACTCTTTCAAGGTGACCTTGTTTGTGACATTTTCTACACTCTTTATCTTTAAACCAACAGTCATTTGGACCATGGTAAGTTCTTCCACAACGGTAACATTTTCTATTTGTTTTCAGTGACATTTTATTCATAGCACTTTCCATTGCTTTTTGGTGAATTACTGATGCCCCCTTCGATGCTCTTTCCATTGATATGGCAACATTCATTGCTTTTTCCAAAGTGAGGTCTTTTTCAGATAGTAAATTCTTTTGAGTTCCCTCATTATGCAAGACAAACTAGCCTTTCTCCATCAGACAATCCGGCCCCAAATTGACAGTGTTCTGATAATTTTCTCAATTCGGCCACATACTCAGAAATGCTTTCACTTTTGCTCTGATTTCGTTTGTGAAATTTTAATCTTTCAGCTATAACTAATGGTCTTGGGTTTAGATGCCGCTGTAGAGTATCTACTATTTGTCTAAACGATTTATCCGCTGGCTTTTCGGGGGTTAATAGGCTCCGCAGCAGCCCGTACGTCTTTGCTCCCATAACACTTAGCAGAACTGTGACTTTCCTATCAACAGCTACTTCATCGGCTGCACAAGTAAAGTTCCACTCTTTCGATATAAGTAGCCCAATCTTCAATGCTACCATCAAAAGCAGCGATTTTTCCTATCATCGGCATTTTTCTACTGTTCCTCTTTACTTATCTGTATATTAAGTTTCTCTTTGTGCTCAATTACACTGCAGCTCACGCCTCCATTAGTTTGATTGGCACTGCCACAAGCCTTAAGTACACAACGCAGCAAAAGTTCTTGGTTATTTCAAGTCAGATATGATGAAATGAATGTTTTTTCATTCTCTAAAAAGGCCGGCAGATAAGAGTCATTAATTTGGGAGGTAACACTGTATATTTTGTGCTGTAGATTCAAAAGAACCAACTCTTGAGAATCATTAATTAAGGAATCCGACAACACTGGTCACACTGTGTGTTTTGTGTATTTTATTGCTTTTAAGAATTATTTGTTCAAGAATATTGTTAAACTGGTCACTTTAAGTTTTTGCTCTGTAGATTCAAAAGAACCACCTCATAACAATCATTGGTGTAATAAGGTTACATTTGTTAACATTAGTAAATTGTTAGTTAATGCCAGTTCATAATATATTAGCTAATGTATCTTATAATATATTCAAATTATTAGTATATGTTGCTATGAACATTAACCAAGATTAATTAGTGGTCTAAAATTATTATTCATTGTTTGTTCATGTTAACTAACATAAAACTAGCCTTATTTTAAAGTGTTACCAAATCATTCATTCAGAAATCAGACTACACTGGTCGTTCTATATGTTTTGCAATTTAGATTCAAAAGGACTGGCTGATAAGAGTCATTCGTTCGGGAATTGGACTACAGTGGTCACGTGTATGCTTTTTGCGCTTTTAATAGCAGTGTTGCAGTGCCGCTGAATGGTAGTGCATTAAACACTATCGAAGTACTTTAACATGTTGTCCCATCAACATTGTTGGAAGAATGCACATTAAAAAACTGTTAATGGTACCAAAAGTCATGAAAATCTGAAGAACCAGTTCTCAGTTCTCAATTGTGCTTCTCAATTACTTATTCTGAAGGCTTCATGCTTTCCATGTTTACTGCTGATTTTTCCATCATTGTTTTATTTGGGTCTCGCATCATCTCAAGTAACTCTTTTCCATCCCTGAGTCCAAAGTAAGTGGATTCTGTACCCTCAAATAACCAGTAGAAACCAACAGATTTTACATTCTAGCTCTCAAGATTGGATAAGTATACCACAACAAAAGGACTATGATGTGTTTATGTGATCGCCTTCACCGCATTCTACAGGGCCCACAGCAAACAGTAAAGTTTCCTTCAAGTTAATTTAGATAACCCTATAATTCCTCAGTGTGCCAGCTAACAGATTAACCTTTTAAAGAATATAGCAAAACAAATAGATTAGATCCTATCCAACTTATAAAAGATGTTTCTGCAGGTAATGGCCGGAAGAGTATTCCAACAGATCTGCCATGCTTGATTATATTTCACCAGAGATGTCCTTGCTTTTAAATGCTTTGCATTTGCTTGTTTGTGTTGAAGATACCCTCATGCAGGGCACCTGGCCTTGGACATTCTGGACACAAACTTATTTGCAAAGGTGGATATTTACAGATGCTGATCTTGGTGAAAGAGTTTAACACAGTACCTCACCTCACCAGTTGACCATCAGTACTTTCTGGCTCATGGCCCACATATCTACCTCTCCGCCTCTGTTCACTGTTCAGTCGTTGTTCTTGGTCTCTGGGGCTCTAGCTCTTTTAATATTTTATACCTCTAGGCCCATTTGCCTTCTCCAAACACATATGGTTGGCCTTCTAATCTTCCTTTTCTGTGATCTTGATTTGTTTTACTTGTCCAGAAACTCACATAGCTCTTACTATGCCCAGGACCAACTCTTAGCAGATTTAATTAGATATCCCAATGAAAACACTGAGGAAGTGAGATTGCATATGGTGTTTGGAGCAATTACTTGTAGATTGACAATTAAGCCTTTTTTTTTTCATTTGAGTTCTGCTAGAGCTAAAACGTATCGACTGAAGCATTGTACACACATGTGTCCTTCAATATTCTTTAGATTTTTTTCTTTTTTTGTATTCATTCAGATTCTGTAGTGGTCATCAAACCAGGAGACATATATCTTCCTCATTAGGGGGTCTCATTTAAATTTTAAACCACTCTGTAAACACTGGACCATGAAATGAGAGTGAAGCATTCCGTGATTCTAGAACGGAGTTGCGTTTTAAACACACCACAACATAAGGCAGCAGATGGGAAAAAACTCCTGCAGTTTTAAGACCGAAACAACCTACGCAGACACTTCTAGCTTCGGAAGGTCAATTAGGCAGACATTAGTTTGAACTGTCCTCTTCTATAGTGAGTTTTCTCTTCCAAGTCAACAACTGTTGTGCAACAGTTTAAAGGAAATATTGCTGAGCTATAGTATGTTTCTGGCAATTCACACTAAATGCGTCCTTGCTCAAAAACAAGCTAGATGCAGTGCCTCAAATAGAGCAGACTACATGTGTGTCGATATGCATTTTTGAAAGTTGACTTTTTTTTTCCTTTACTTGACATACAATCTAGAAAATTTGAGTTTCTGCATGAGACCCTGAAACAACTGCAAGACACAGTGCAACTGTCAAAGAGACCCATCTAATATGCATGCTTACATTGGATAACAACTGAAAAACATTGCTAACAGACACAAAAACATGTTTGATGTGAATGGCTCCTTACATCGTTGCTCCATCTTGTTATTCAGCGGCAGTATAAATAATAAACTTTTCAGCAGATGATTTGTGCATTTTCCCTGTATTTGTGATTCCTTAAATTTTGGATGCCACTGTGTGGCATGAAAAGTCAGTGTAAACACACAGTGTAATTGCTACTATGATGCAACCTTTATGATGTGTAAATTCACTCTACAGCAGCAAGTTTAACCATAACTTAAATGTTAATGTTAAATGAGAACACTGTAAGGGTGCCAGTGGTCTTCATGTAAAATTAAGACTTTGCCCCCAAAAGTGAACCTCGGGAACTTCCTGTGTTGTGGAAGAACTTCTAAATGAAGAAGTGTGTCATAAGATCGATGGTGACCAGCCAAATGAGACGTAGGGCTTAAGACACGATCATCTTGATAGGCAGCATCTAGGACTTGAACACCCAGACTGGGCAGTTCAAGCTTTAAGATCTAAGCCAGACGCCACCCCTCACCCTCCATGGGAACCAGGAAGTACTTGGTGTAATAAACTAACTCTCTCTCTGTAAGGGGAACACATTCCATGGCCCCTTTAACCAGGAGATTTTCTTTTCACAGTAGACATAAAAAAGAAATCCGGTTTATGGTATATAAATGTTATTTTTAATGTATATAAACAAAGTGCATAAAAATGTAACAATTCAAAACGAAAACAATCTGAACAACATAATAAATAGGCTCCTCCCTCCCTCACGCATCTTTGGTTCATTAGATGACACTGTGTGTCTGATTGACAGGAACAACAGGTGAGGCTGTTTTTTGTCATTGTCATTCTGTCATTAGTTAATTCTATTCATTTAAATCTTTTAATTATTCATATCTTAATTTTTTTTTAATATTTTTATAAATAGATTTGGCACTTCTGATATGTGAGCCGGCTCCCAACGTTCACCTACTAGAGCTGGTTCTTAGAGCCAACTCGTTCGCGAACGACCCATTTAGCTCCAAAGTACGTAAGTGACATTCTATCACACTATAATCCATCATGCTCACTGCTATCACAAAACTCCGGCCTGTTAGCAATACCGTGAATACTTAGACAGACTTCACAGAGGATGAATTGATGCAAACTAAAAGACATGGGTTACTTAATGAGCCTCTGTCTGAAGCATGGGTTCAGGATGGAGTTCACCAAAATTACCTGCCATAAACTTCCAGCTGAACCACGATGCTCCTCACTGATTGATCCCTATATCAACTTGGTCAGAGGGACAACACTCTCTTAAAAAAAAGAACTACTTAGAAAATGAATTCACCACTAAAAAAAGCCTTCATCGCCCAAATTCAAAGGACAATGCATCTATATGTATTTCCTCAGTTAAATCAGATGACACTAAAACTTCATACAAAATAATTTTGTTTAACCACTGACCCACAACACTTGCTTAGTGTACTAATTTTAATCACTAATAGTTTTAAACATAACTAATATTGGCATTGTATGTATTCATTTTCTGTTATACCATACTTTCATGTACAATTGCTTTGAAACAATGCCTGTTGTAAAAGCACTATACAAATACATTTTTGACTCGACTTAAGGATAATTTATCTAAAGACATTCTCCCATAAACACAGTTAGAATCAGTGCACTTAGAAAACTTTGGTTTCAGTATAAATGATGGTTGTTATTGTATTGTATGGTATTGTAAGAAATCCCAGATGTTACATCGTTGAAAAGCCAAACATCTGGCGCATAGTGACAGATCATAAGATTGGTGTAATGCACGAATTCAATTTCATACAAAAACACACATTTAGTCTTGTCTCAAGCTCATTCCCACACTCTTCCCTGTCACAGGATTCCTGCTGCTTCATTGCTTTGACACATCTGTTAACAAGGCAGGAGTGTATTTGATTGCAGAAATACTCAAATTCATTAGACATTTGACTTCTCCCATTTTCTGGACCCTCTGTGTGTTGTTTGAAGTCCCTCTGGACATTTACACAAAGTTGAACCCAATAAGTTTAGCAGATTAGATCATATAAATTACAAACATGCATGTCAGACCATGTTCTTTTGTTGTTACTCTTGTTTTCAATAGTGTGATTAGCTTCTGGTCAGATAATTAAGGAAAACAAAATCTGTAGGTTATATGTGCCTCGGTAATAGCACTAACGCAACTGGGATGTGCAAAACAACATATTTTTAAATTGTCTAGCCAGGGGGTGCCTGATTGACTTGTAAAACTGATGGTTAACCCAAAACATGAAAATTCTGTTATGTTGTTTCAAAACTATGACATTTTCTTTCTTCCATGTAATACAATGGAAATGTTAGGCAGAATGTTACGGACTGACATGCAGTCACAGCCTCTTCCACTTTTGAAAAACTACAATCTCTCTCTATACTCATTTTGTCTTTTTAGAGTTTGTGTTGCAAATCATGTAAAAAAGTATACTTCTGCACAATCTTTCAGAGACAGGCTTCAAAGTTATCCATTTTAATGACAGTAATCCAGGAAACAACTCCTCAGCTGGGACATGCGATTATAAAGAAAAAAATGTCACATCCAAACCACACCCACGATTAGTTTTAACCAATCATCAACGCTCTTCTACCAGAAGTTCTACTAGATCAAGAATTTCAGAGATTTACATGAACAGGAGAAATCTCTCCAAACTAACACATTGGCAGAACATAAACTATTTTGTATTTAACACCATCTCTTCTCTTTAATGGTGTTAAGAAAATTCGTGGCTGTAAAGAGATTGAATTAAAAAAGAAACTTTCCGAGGTTTTACAGTGTAAACGGCTAGTTTTATTTCTAATTGAACCACTATTGCTTGAAAATATTTAAAAGGTAGACTAGTCAGCCTGACTAATGGAGTAGTCTGTTGTTGACCATTGTGGCCCATGTCTAGACCAGAAAGGTCTTTGTTGACATCTTGCCTGACATCTTGACCCCGTTTCCACCTGGTATTAAGATGCATCTCGGGTGATCCGATCACATGTGGTCATGTGAGACACATCGCTGTTTACTCCTGGTTGTTTAAATGTGTCTTTTGTGACCATTTGGATTTGGAGGGGAGGGACTCTGTTTCATGACAACATACATCAAACTCTATGTCAGTGTGTTCCTGCATGAAAATAAACTGCACAAAAGTCAGAAAAGACAAATAAAGTGCAAAGAAAATCCTGCACTATTTCTCCCTGATGCAGCTAAAATTTAATCTAAGCATAAAATCAACATTTCAAACAGAATTGTCCATTATTTTAGTGGATTAGTTGTATTAACCTGAGCTGCAGATGTTCATGCTTCTCATAAGTGTCCCTTTAAGTTTATATCAGACACACTGAAGAAGATTTGTGAAGTTCTCATGCTTGTGTATATGTTTTTTTTTTTTTTTTTCTGATCAGATGGTTATTTCCCTTTAAACTGCAAAGTTTCAACTATTGTTAATACCAGTTGGAAACAGGATGCTATTGAAAGGTGTGGTAATTCCTTATTTGGAGTAGAGCTCTTCTGAAATCTCTGTGGTTATCTGTGAAGTGTACAGTATATTCTGTTATACCACATTAACATGTTGTCTTTATCTCAACAAAGTTCCAAACTTGCTCCAGCATTTTTCTCTTTATCTTGGTACAAAGTCAAGGACATTTTGAAAGTGAAATGGTAACATTGCTGATGTTTTTAAAATTCAGTCCTCTCAGTAATAAAATGTGCAGGAGTGAAGCAATAAAGCAGATGATTGCAAGTAAGAAAAATTGACTTTCCAGATACAAGTCAATCATAACTGAAGGACACTATGAAAACATATATTGTGCTTTGAGCAGCACGAAAACAATCACATAAAAATTCCAGGTAATGCAAATTATTTTTGTTCTTTGTAAAAGCCAGCAGGTTTGTATTTGAGCAGATGGGGGAGAATTGGCGGTGTTTCCCAAGGGAAGAAAACTACTCTGCCTTGGAGCCCACCCCGTGTTTATTTTTTAGCTTTATTGGATGGTGATGTTGGCCCAGTGAGAGAACTTCTTGTTTAAAGGGTATTTTTAAGGGGTGAGTTGAGGGGTAGTTATTGGACTTGGGTAGCAGTAAGCTATTGTGCTGTCTCACAAAATTCTGTACAGAGGTAAATCTGGTAAATTCTCCATGAAAAATACCATGGAACATGTACATTGACCACATTTACTGGTCAGTACAAAGCAGAATGCTCTGTACTGCACCATGATAACCATAGATGATTGATTTTCTGGTCTTTATCAGTTATATATTCATTTATTTATTTATTTTAAAATATGCAGATGGATCTGTGTTTCTTCAGTGTCTTAAAGATCATCCAGAGCCGAAAACTCTATGCCCAAACAAGCAATCCTGAGCAAAACTGGCAGACGATAAAGAAAAGCTTGACCTTTGTCCTCTTTAGTGTTTTAGTGTTCCACAATTCCAACTCTTCATAATATTTAAGTAACCATAGAAACCAATCCAAGAAACACTTTTTGAGGCTAAATATTATTTTTGCTGTGCTGGCTCTCCAGTGACTAGATGACATCACATGATGTGTGTAAAACACTGGAAGAGGACAGTGCGCACCTGAGCGGAGTTTATAGATGACTCATGGGAAAACAAACCCCAGGCCCAATTGCCCCTGACTGAGGCTGGCAGGCCCCGCTCCAATGGCTGTTTGACGCAACATGGATCTGACCTGCTGATCTGATGTGCTCTGCAAAGCAGTATGACAATTTATTATGTGGAACTGAAAAGAAGACATTAGACAGAATGTTAGGGACTTATAGCCTCGCTTTCATTGTATATTCTTTCCCATACATTGAAATACATTTTTGAATGAGGCTGTCATTTCTACTAATATCTCTGTAAGGGGGTTAAAGGGAAAGGAGGAGGCGAGAACCGGCTTTACAATATAAATAATATGTAATTAAATAAAAAGACACATACAAACACATACAGGTGAGTTGCCCGTAATTCTCTCTCTCTTGAACTGTCGTCACCGTCCGGCTTTATCCCTCGCACTTGGGGGACCGGTCGTTCCAGCCCTGCCCCGCTCTCTGCTCTACACTCCTCCCGGCGTTGCCTCCGGAATGATGTACATCCCCCCTCCTCTCTGGGGGGGTGGGGTGTGCCTTGTTGGCTGGTCATCCCCTCCTTCCTCGACCTGGGAGGAGACAGGAGGGGAAAAAATAAAAAAAGAACGAAATAGGCGAGGGAAAGGCCAACACGGAGCGACAGAGGAGAGAGAGAAGCAGCTCACACCAGTTCTCTGATGCGTCGTCACGTGGTCCCCAATCACTCCTCCGCGCTCTCAGGCGGAAAACAGCCACTACTACCCAGGCGGACCGGAGTCAAACCTCTGACCCCCAGCAGACAGAATGCTCCTCCGCTTTCCAGGTGACCCGTGGGGACACTCCTCCACCCCTGGCAGAGGCCCTACCACTCAAGGCGGTCGGAGAATCCAGTCCCCACTCGCCCCACAGATGGTGCCCGTTCCCCGTGGTCGGGCTACTCCGTCACCCGGCGGATGTCAGCGCCACTCCCCTGGGTGGATGACAGTGTTGAGTACTCTGTGACGGGCATCCCTCCTCCTTCCCGGGTATTGGCACCAGTATAAGGGGGTTAAAAGGAATGGAGGTGCGAACCGGCTTAACAATATAAATAATATTTAATTAAATAAAATGACACACACAAACACATACAGGGCAGCTGCCCATAATTATCTCTCTCTCGAACTGTCGTCACCAGCCGCGTTTATCCCTCACACGCCCCATCAGGCTGATTGGGGACCTGGCACTCCTGTCTACAATCTCATTTTGGGATTCCATGGAAGAAAGTAAAATGGGTGATTTGAACCTTTCATTTTCTCTTCAAAATCTATCTGACCTAATTATAGCCCAGTTGGCAGATATAACTGAAGCTTTATTGCTCTGTTTTACAACAAATTAGTCATGCATTATTCAGAAATGCGACTGCACCTATGCTGTAGACCAAAGTGATCCCTTTGCCCAGTCGAATCATTGATGTCATGTTTCGAGTTCTGTGCTCGGTAACGGTTAGTGATCATACTAGATGCGTACCGTGCCTGAGCCATCTGAACCGTGCCCAAGACCACCTCTTCAAGTGGGCCAAGTCACGGTTCAGCTTGCCTAGTATGAGTACACCCTTATCTTGTGAAAACTCTTTGGATTCATTTATTTTCCCCTGATTCATTCCTTCATTTTCATTACTTTTTAAAATTATATCCTTTTAACTAAGTTTGGTTCTCAAATACATTTTCCCTAGAGGAGAGTTGAAGAGTGTTATGAAATTTAGGAAAAGCAAAGTATCAACCAGATACTCTACTTTAAATTCAAGTATGTTTTTTGAGCTAGTAAAATTGCCTTGGGGTCTCCAAACAGAACATGAGTGTTCAAAATGGCAAAAGCCATTCTTTTTAACGTAATGGCACAGTTTGGACTGTATATTGGATGAGCACCTATAGGAATAAAATGTAGACTTTTTTCCATAGTGTTTTTTTTTTTTTTTTTTTCAGAATACCTTTGCTTTACTGTTGTAAAAGTTAGAAAAACAACACATTTTAAGAACACTGTGGAAATCAATGAATAATTCGATTTAGTTGTTTCCAAACTATTAGATGCACAATTCCAATGCACAAGTCCTCCCCTTTGTGTAGGGAAGACTTACATTTTTGCACGCACTTCTTAGATTTGAGAAATATAGCACAGTGATATCTGTATCAAGGAAACATTCTTAAATCTTTAGCAGGGTGTAACAGATGTTCGTATTTGGATCAAAAGGAGGAAGTGGGACACAGCCATTCTTACTCATGAATGCCACTTTTTATTAACAGAAAACAAACACATTCACTTAAAGCGCAACAGTGAAGCTTCAATTTAAACACTCTAACGTTGAAACATGGCAGCGGCCAACTCACAAACAGCTTCTCAGCTGGGCTCTCTCTCTCCCTTTTGGTGGACTGGGCCGTCTTTTATCTCCCCCAACTCTCACTGTGAACATGGAAATGGTAATTAGTAACAATAACTCTCAGGTGGATGTCTTTACCGCTTTCTCTCTCCCCAGACGGGCACTTGACCATGCCCTCACCTCCATACAGTGGTATTAGTAGTACTAGTAATTGCTGTTTCCTGGTTTTCTTTGTAGTTCAGCTGTTTTTTTCTTTCTTTTTTTTCCACAATCTAACCTGTTTCAGTTTCTGCCTGGTTTCTTCGACAAACGTTGGATGATTTGTTATGAAAATTAAGTAATCCTTATGCATTTCGAATGCATAATTATAATAGAATTTTGATTAACATTGCCCTTTTTTGTGTGGAAAACTTTGTATACAGTGCATTGATTTAAGTGTTTCATTATTATAGTGATTGTTTCTAAATTTTAGCATAGTAATTGGTAGAGTTTAGGAGTAAAGTTTTTTCCATAGCACTTTACAATCCCTTGAGCACTAATGGTAGCACACTGGCCAGAACCTGTTCAGCTATGCCTCAGTATTAACATGACTGCCAAACAAATCATAGAGGTGTTTTTTTTATTTATTTATTTTTTTTATTATAAAGCACCAAGATGAGAAATGTGGCATTGGCTTTGTCATAGTTTAGCTTAGTCTGCAGTATTACATGCTCTGCTGAAGGGAGGTGGACTATACTCTATGCCCAGTTTCAAACATGTTCTCTAGACCTTGGAGAACCAAACTCTGACCAATGTGCTTTTGAATGGAATGCTTGGCTGCCTTGAGCACATTTGAAACGTATTCAGGGATGTGCACATCTGTCTGCAATAGAAAAAAAATCTATTGACTACAGGGGTGTAAAGTACCAATTGTTTTAAAAGGACACATGTTGCATTCCTGGTTTACTTCATACCCTAGGTGAGAAAATACATGACTAAAGAAAAAAAAAACACATTAGTTAACAACTTATTGGTTCTTCATTAAAATGTAAGGTTAAGTAAACTTTACATTTCCATAGGGTTGTAAGGCGACCCAAGTTTACAACTCGATATGATGTATGAAGTGTTCCCATGGAAAATAAACTTGGGATTGGGATTCCAAATAGGGAGTTCTAGGCTTAATTCATGGAAATTAGTGAATATACTATAAATTCTTCAGTTATGATCTGCTATAAATTATTTAGCTTAAAATATTTGCGTTCTCTATAACAATTATATACACTCACCTAAAGGATTATTAGGAACACCGGTTCAATTTCTCATTAATGCAATTATCTAATCAACCAATCACATAGCAGTTGCTTCAATGCATTTAGGGCTGTGGTCCTGGTCAAGACAATCTCCTGAACTCCAAACTGAATGTCAGAATGGGAAAGAAAGGTGATTTAAGCAATTTTGAGCGTGGCATGGTTGTTGGTGCCAGACGGGCCGGTCTGAGTATTTCACAATCTGCTCAGTTACTGGGATTTTCACGCACAACCATTTCTAGGGTTTACAAAGAATGGTGTGAAAAGGGAAAAACATCCAGTATGCGGCAGTCCTGTGGGCGAAAATGCCTTGTTGATGCTAGAGGTCAGAGGAGAATGGGCCGACTGATTCAAGCTGATAGAAGAGCAACTTTGCCTGAAATAACCACTCGTTACAACCGAGGTATGCAGCAAAGCATTTGTGAAGCAACAACACGCACAACCTTGAGGCGGATGGGCTACAACAACAAAAGACCCCACCAGGTACCACTCATCTCCACTACAAATAGGAAAAAGAGGCTACAATTTGCAAGAGCTCACCAAAATTGGACAGTTGAAGACTGGAAAAATGTTGCCTGGTCTGATGAGTCTCGATTTCTGTTGAGACATTCAGATGGTAGAGTCAGAATTTGGCGTAAACAGAATGAGAACATGGATCCATCATGCCTTGTAACCACTGTGCAGGCTGCTGGTGGTGGTGTAATGGTGTGGGGGATGTTTTCTTGGCACATTTTAGGCCCCTTAGTGCCAATTGGGCATCGTTTAAATGCCACGGCCTACCTCAGCATTGTTTCTGACCATGTCCATCCCTTTATGGCCACCATGTACCCATCCTCTGATGGCTACTTCCAGCAGGATAATGCACCATGTCACAAAGCTCGAATCATTTCAAATTGGTTTCTTGAACATGACAATGAGTTCACTGTACTAAAATGGCCCCCACAGTCACCAGATCTCAACCCAATAGAGCATCTTTGGGATGTGGTGGAATGGGAGCTTCGTGCCCTGGATGTGCATCCCACAAATCTCCATCAACTGCAAGATGCTATCCTATCAATATGGGCCAACATTTCTAAAGAATGCTTTCAGCACCTTGTTGAATCAATGCCACGTAGAATTAAGGCAGTTCTGAAGGCGAAAGGGGGTCAAACACAGTTTTAGTATGGTGTTCCTAATAATCCTTTAGGTGAGTGTATATATATATCACCTTATCCAGTAATCTGAATGTCTGTAAAGATCATGTAAATTAATTGGTCAAAACCCCTATATGTATATATATATATATGTATATATATATATATATATATATATATATATATATATATATATATATATTGGGCTGTCAATCGATTACAATTTTTAATCGAATTAATGACATGGTGTCCCGATTAATTAATCGCGATTCATCGCATATACAAATATTTGCTGAGAAAGCCCCTCATATAACAATAATTCAATATATAATGATTATACATATTTATATCAATATATAATTATACATGGTTATCTTTCAGTATTTAAAAATTATATATATATATATATATATATATATATATATATATATATATATATATATATATATAAATATTCAGATAATTAAAATGCATTACATTCTTGTGGCAGAAGAGTTAATCATTGATAAGACAATACAAAAAATGGCTTTAGAATACAGTGTATTGTTTACTACCATATTATTGAACATAAGTCAATCATTGGCATACAGTTCACAGCAATCCATTTCACAAGTGAATGAGATTTATTATGAGGTCTTGTTTAAGGACCATCAATGTACAACTGCATCAGACATTTTTGTATTTTTTTACAAAACTTTTACATCTAGAGCCAATAGGTATATTAAAACAAACAACAACAAAAAGGAAAATAAATAAATAAACAGTTTAATAAAAATATCAAATTGTTTACATATTTCAATACACTTTTCAGCTTTCTTGTTACTCAAATTGGAAATTGTTCTTAGGTATTGCTGAACCTCTGAATTAAAAATTAAAACTAATGGTTTCAACCACCATACTTACATTTATGAATACTAAACTTTGCCAACAAAAGCAGAACATTAATCAAGTAATATTCCTTATGAAGAGACATGTAATAGCTAAAAAAAAAACATTTTCAAAACAAAGTTGAAAGCTGGGAATAATAAGATCTCTAACAATCTTGCAGAAATCAGACCAAAAACAAGTAGAGTAGGGACAACTCCAAAATAAATGAAAAAATGTTTCCGCCTGCAGACCACAAAATGTACAGAATATATTGACATCACAATTAAATCTCTCTACAAGAAAATAATTAGTGAGGTAGTACTTATAAATAAGTTTGAAGGAAATTTCTTTGATTTTATTCGTGATAAAATTTTTATGGGTAACTTCCAAATTTTGGAGGTCCAGCCACACCCTGCGACAGACATGCTTGTGTAGTGTCTCGGGTGCGTTGCATCATAAACATCAAATTTTTAGGTCACTTTATTGAGATAAATATAGTTTAATACTCACATTTAATACACATCTTGAGATCCCTTAGTTCGCATTTGTGCTCCTTCAAGTGTTTTGAACGCAAGAACGTAACGCAGGTTTGTGTTGTTCTGCCAACTGAAGTGTTTTCTTCACTGTATAAACTGTGCGTTGCTCATACAGCTGAAATTTCACTTACTGCCCTCTGGAGTAAACAGGTGGTACTACAAGCTTGCATTTCTCAGAACTCTTCCTTATTATGGTCCGGGGGAAGTGTGATTAATTGCGTAAATTTTCGGGTGTACACCTGTCGTGTACAAAAAAATCGAAAGCCATATATATATATATATATGTGCTTTGTTTATCAAAAAATATTGTTTTTTTATAACCAAGCAAAATCACAACTAAACTTTACAGGCTGTGATCACCACCCACATTTGTGTAATAGACCAGTGAAGCTTGCTGGAAGTTTGACACATTTATATTTTACCAAATATATACATGTGAATGAGTGATTTCTGCCACACCATTTATTTACATTTTTTATTTTTTTTTAGAAGTTTGGAACAAGAGGACATATGCCACTTCTGATTGGCAATGAGGTCAGGCTACGATGGTATGTGCCTAATGGCATTGCTTTATGAAGATATAGCTGAGGTTTTATCAAACCTTGACAGACCTGAGAGCTTAATCCAGCAAAGAGTCTTCATATCACCAATCGCGATATTTATTAGCTGAATCGTGAGAAACCCTTTTGATGCTATATTACGAACACTAGAATTCTTTTTTCCTCAAACTCTGTAATATATGATACCGCCTGTTCTGGCCAAGGCCCTTCATCACCGCTTCCTGACATTTTAAATCCAGTAAAGAGCCCATTTTGGGAGGAATCATTTCTGGCAGGCGATTGTTTACATTTTCTCTACCCCTCATCACTTTGTCAACTTGTCATCATTTATGGCTTTTGTCCTCTCTTCCCAGAGGTTCATTTGCAAGACATTATGATGCAAGACTGTGACCTGTTGGTTGGCGGCCAGTTTGAAGTAAGTGTGGGCCCATCTCCTCTAGCTGTGCCATGCAGTATCAGAGAGCAATGTGATGATGAACAACTGTTATCAGTGGATGCCATCTCTACCTCTGTCAACGAGGCCTTGCTTGGTCAGGGAATGACTGAATGCTCTGTGACTCCTTTTCAAAGCATGTGCCAAAAGTGCCCCTTTCTTCTCCATGTCTTTACGCTACATTTATTACTCCACTTAGATGATATCCTCTATAATTGTCCTTTTTATAAGGTAATGAGGTCATATTGCAGTGACTCCAGAAACCACTATGCTCTGGAATAAGGAATGTGTTGAAAACCACACTTCACCTCTTATGAAAACAGTTTTGCTAATGTTCCTCCCTTTCATCCCACTCCCCAGCAAAGAGCTGGTGTGTGTGTAAACAGCCATCAGTAGATTTCTTGGCTCGTTGATTAAATAAATATTTAATGATGGGCAGCCTTTTTTTATCTGTAAAGGTCGAAAAATTACAAATTTCAGTTGGCAACTTCAGAGAAACATGGGTGGGATGCAACCAAGGAAGACAATTCTTTTAACCTGGTCTCATAAAATCACGTTACTATACCTATATTTGTTGCAAAATAATTTTAACGTGGCTTGTATTGCAGCATTTTCCTGGGGATATTAACACTAGAGGTGCTACAATAACGATGCCATTTATTTACTTTCACACAAATCACATGTGAAAAATGTGGCCAAACTATTCCTTAAAGGGCTTATTTTGTGATTGGTTCCTCCTTTTCAATACATACATGACAAATAATTTAAAAAAAAAAAATTATTTGTTTTTTTACTTCTGTCTGACAGTAAATAAAACAGATTTATCTGTAATTCTGTACATTTAAGGATATTTTACACTTGAGCCGCCTTGAACAAGCTGAAGATAGGAGACCAAACATCACTATGAGTGACAACAGCCTCTCTGGAAATCTGTCCTCACTGCACAGGTTCCAGACCATTAAAGACCAGACTCTTACGGTGGTATGTGAATGCATCATTTTGTGCCTGGTGGTGCAGGCCCTGCTAGAGAAGCAGAGGAGTTTTTCAGTTCTTTAGTCATGCTGAAAGAGAACAGGGACAGATCAGTTGTTCTTGGAAGGGCAGTGTGGTCACGTCATATTTTTGGAAGTGTTCTATGATTAAATCGTTCATTATGAATTAAACAATTCGATTCTGGGATCTCCTGAAGGTAAATGTGCAGACTTTGATGTGGAAAGCCTTTCGTTATCCCTAGATATCAGGCCATGATTGTCTGGACCAACATGCTTGCTTCAAATTAATATTATTAGACATTTGATTCTCAAAATGTTTCCAAACAATGACTGTATTCTAGGGCAATGAAATTTTGGTTGTTCTTTTACCTTAGATCTGTAAACACTTTGTAGAATTTATGTTTACATTTACATTTATGCATTTGGCAAACGCTTTTATCCAAAGTGACTTACAGTGCACTTATTACAGAGACAATCCCCCATGAGCAACCTGGAGTTAAGTGCCTTGCTCAAGGACACAGTAGTGGTGGCTGTGGGGATCGAACCAGCGACCGTCTGATTAACAGTTATGTGCTTTAGCCCACTCCACCACCATAACTACGCCAATTTCCACACCTATTCATTCATATTCGATCACAAAAAAGTAAAAAAAAAAAAAAAAAAAAGACCGCAATATAAATCTGTTCACTCAAACCACATCCGAAACCTGGTCAAGTTTAAATGCATCTGTAAGCATATGTCACATATGTAAAGTTTACTCCTCCCAAACAGTGCTTCGTCAGCAACAGGTGTAGTTCTAGAGGGGGGCTCCCCATCCAATTTTTTGTCCCATCATTAACACCATGTAGTTGTAAACACAATGGTGTAATCTTTCCACTTGGTTGGTTTACGTGGAACAGAATTACAGTGTTTGTGTATAACATGTTTACAGATTTGTGAAGGAATATTGTTTACCCAACTGGGCAAGATACATATGGTCGGTAGTGTCCATTTCAAGTTAAGACCCCTATTCATGAAGTGACTCAGCTATAGCACAAGAGGGTGTATGTGTACTGTAGTATGGATTGATAAATACTGGATTTTATTTTATTTTGGTAATATCCAAAAATGCACTTTGTGTTACTTGGTACACAAAGTACAGTTAATTTACAAAAAACACACCCCTCACACAAACTCTTTACCCTCCTGCCGTCTGGCAAGAGGTACCGAAGCATTCGGGCCCTCACGGCCAGACTGTGTAACAGCTTCTTCCCCCAAGCCATCAGATTCCTCAATACTCAGAGACTGGACTGACACACACAGACACACGTGTCCTGAGTTGCACTTTAATTACTGTCACTTTATAACTGTCTGCTACCTCAATAACTGCTATGTGCATAGAACACTATCTCATAGTATGTTATGTTTACGTTTTTAGAAACTGTCATCTTTTTGCACTACTGAGTACTGGTCGGCGCTGCACTGTGTCTATTGTCCTGTTCATTGTCAGACATTTGTTGTACTGTCCCGTACTTTGCACATGTTTGCATGTGCACTTTATATAGGTATATATAGGTATTTTATATAGGTATTTTATTTCGTTGTGTTGTCTCATGTGGTCCTGTGTTGGTCCTTTGTTGTTTTTATGTAGCACCATGGTCCTGGAGGAACATTGTCTCGTTTTGCTGTGTACTGTACTAACTGTATATGGTTGAAACGAAAAAAAAAAAAACACTTGACTTGACTTGGTGTTATTGCTCACTAAGACTTTGGTAATATCTGGAGGTAAAGACCAATCATCATTCCTCATAACTGCTCTTAATTTATATGGTGTTTAGGGGTTAAAAAAAACTAACCCAAGGGGGATGAGAGGGTCTGTTTCTGGAAAATGACCACTCTATGCACCTCTCTTCGACTAAGGACGTTCTGGAAATCAGGTCAAATTCCAAGAGTAATACATTAGAAACCCTACAATCCACTCCCAAGAGAGCTCAGCATAGTCTTGACAGTCAGCCTGTGCCCTCTTCACAACTATTAAACCCACTAGTCTACAACACACACTTACAAAGCTAGCAATTATTTAATCAGGATGGCGAAGTACCATTTTATTGGTTTGTTTATATTATTCAACTTCATTGATGGAGAAACACTTTTCAATCTTGTTTGTCCCACTCCAACATCAGGTCCACAAAGCTACTGTAAAGTTTGTTTTTAGAGGTGGATTACAATAGCTTTTTTATTATTAAAAAAAAATGTTGGTTAAAGGTTTATTAGTGGTTGATAACAGCATTGAGAATGTGTTTTTTTTTTCTTTCTTCAAGTTGCTAACTAGTACAGAAACATGTTCCTGTAGCCCAACTGGTAAATGTAAAGTATAGCTTGAATGCACTGTAATGACTTTGAATTACCAAAATGCATAAATGTAAATGTATGGTAAAATGCTTGTGTAATGATCTTCCCCTTATGATTTTTTGATAAAAATGTATAATATAATGTAATTACATAATTTTTTAGTAATTATGCAATTATCCCCAACAGTGTTTACCTCTGCTCATTGTCAGTGTTTTGAAATATTAAATTGCCCTAATTTCAGTCATCAAATTACTAGCAGCTTCCTTCATCGCCATCAATTGAAGTCTTTCTTTTTTTTTGAGCAGGACCTGAAGTTAGCAAAGTTGCTTGCAAAGTTTTAAAGTCAAGTGTGTTATGTTTACTATCAAAGAAGTGAGTTAAACAAGGCATCTTCTTCCCTTTGTATCTGAAGCTCTGCGGGATGTCCCAGCATCACCCTAAGCGGGTTAACCGCATGGGAACAACTGGTGAGAGTGTAAATAACTTTAGTTGGTGCCCTGCTTTGCTGAACCATGACCTAAGTTGGCCCACCCCCAGTGAGTGGCATGTTAGAGCAGCATTAGCAGTAATGAGCTTTTATTTGGCAGGTCTGTCTGTGGCAGGTTGCCTCCCAAGGCTCACACTCTGATACTGCAAGAAAATGGAAGTGCAAACGCAGAGGCTGGTGGGAGGATGGAATGCACATTAGAAACGATGGGGGCGAAGCACAGGAGACTCTGTGGTTATGTGTATGCGTGTGTTTTCATGTGCTCCTAGGGGCCACCATGGGCGTTTTTACCGGATGGAGGTATTAACATAACGTTAATACATCTTAGTGTGACTTAGCCTGCAGAGAAGAAAGAAAGGATCTGGGAACAATGCTGGGTAGTGGCATTTATTTTCTGCTGTTCTGGAACTTTCAGATTTGTACTTGTCCTGCCAACAACATTACTGGCCCCATCACACAAAATTTTCTGTTTTATCTTGAGCAATGTAATTTTATACAGTATGCGCAAGGATATTATTTTTGTTTTCATTAAATGTTAAGATTTATTTACAAATGTTTAAAAATGTGTGTGTGTATATATATATACTGTATATATAATGTGACTCTATGACAGATATATTCATAAACACACTTTTGCTGGAAAATTATGGTATATAATGCGAAACATGATTGGTTTGTAATTTTCAGCCCATTATTACTAATGCTTCTAAGACTATCACAAGTAATTCTTGCAACTTCAACTATTTCAATGCAATTTCAAGTCCTGTCTTTATTAGCCAGCAGGGTTAAATCAGCAGCATTTTAAACAATATGAATAGTTAATACATCACATGAAATGTTTAAGTGTGTAAGGCATAAAAACACATGTACATGATTTATTAATGCATAATGGAGTGGCAATGTAGCATTGGCACAATTGTGCAAGTGACAGTGCTGTCAACTGGTCAGAAACTCTCTCACACTGGACCCAGGCCAGCGGGTCATCCTTATAGAGATTTAATGTAGGTCTTTAAAGGTTTACAAGTTATTGTAAAAGTCTATTTAACTATGGAGAAAATAAATGTTTTTTTTTTTTTACTTCCGGAACCAGACTGAGTGAGAACATAAACATTCTGTAAAATCCCTTAGAAATGAGGGACAAAAGGAGCAAAATATGATCAAACCAGCCTGAGGGATTAAATTGCAACCCATAGTTTTTTGAGGCAGACTCTAGAACAAACCTAGATGGCATTGTGAGAAGTGTGATTAGCTTGGTTGTCAGAGGAATAAAGCAAGCAAGTGCAAGAATCCTGACCTGTGAGCTCTATCCTTGCTGCCTGCAGGGCAGGGAGAAAGAGTATCTCCACAGTGGAGGCCTGAAATCCCAGACCTGTCGCCCTCCCTTTCATTACTCCAGAGCTCCAGCTGTGGAGTAGGGGTTGGGCATTGCTTGCTCAGTCTCCCCCACTTCATCTACACGTATGGAGGAGGGCCCGTTATGTGCTGCCTGGTCCTGAGGCTGGAGACCTCCTGCTCTTACACTCCCCTCTGTCGTCTTATTATTGGGAAGGAAAAGGGGGGAGTGTCCACCTTTTTGCAACATGAAAACACAAAGAGGTTAATGAAAGTTGTTTCCCGCATGTCTGTGGTCTTAGATGGCTTTAGGAGCCTCCTCTCAGGGATCTGCTCACTGAGGAGATGAAGCACAGCATGCTTATGTTAAATCAAATTTTTTCTTTTTTTGTGTCTGAAAGCTATTCCCCTGCTTTTGCTCAATATTGTCATGTAAAGTCTGCTGAAGGTATCGTAGCCTGTTAAAGCATGTAAAAAATGTAACTATGATAAAACTTTTTATTGCACTCTGTTAAATCTTTGTTAGTGTACTGCAGTTTATGTTTGAAAACATTTAGAATGTGAAATAACATGAGTTGCCTATAAGATATGTTCCCTGTTCAAAAGCTACACTTTGATGCTGCGCTGATTTAGCTTTAAATTTAGGTGTGACCAGCTGTGAATATGTGTAACACGTCAATGAAATTGACCAGAATTTATAGCCATCATTGGATGCACCTGTAGCAGGACTATAAATTGATCCATCACAGGTGCATTGTCAGATCTTTTGTCTTCAGATAATTCTGTGTTTGTTGTGCTTCTTGACTGTCAGAACTTTCTACTTTACTCTGTTAGGAGTTATAGGTTATAGGCAGCGCGCAGAAACCTTTCTCTTTTCTTAAAAAAAAAGATGAAAAATAATGACTGATAAACAAAGCAAGCGGTGTGTGTTCCCATGTTTACACTCTATGGCTGAAACGGACACACACCAGTTTTGTTTTGTGTGTTTGGGGGAAGAGCATGCTACTCTTGCGTTGGGGCGGGGCTGGTGCGAGCATTGAGATCTGTTTCAGTCAAAATGCTTCGCACTCGTTTCGCTTACTTCCAAGAGCCAGCAACCACTCGTTCATCGTGGGGCTCTCGCGTAGATCTGGCCGAGGAGCAAGAGACGGGTCCGTCCCTATCGCTCACTCTCTCCCCAGATCCAGCTGATCCTTCTCGTAAGCCTGAAGCACGTTTCGGCGCCTCTTCGGGTCACGAGGGGGATGCTAAACCTCTGAACATTCCACGCACAATAATAAAGCGGATGAGGAATTACTTGAGGTGGTTACTCGGGCTCTGGCCAGGCTAAAGTTAGACTGGCCACATGAACAAGAGACCCCCCTTTAATGCTCCAAACTAGAAGAGCAAAAAAAAGTAAGGGAACGCTATTTTAGTCCCTTCCTTTCTTTGATGACCTTCATGATGAGCTCTCTCGTTCATGGAGGAAACCTTCTACTTCCTTTGTCTTCGCGCCCTCGACGGCGACATATTCGACTATCATGGGGGCTGAGGCACGGGGGTATTCAGTGATGCCACCGGTAGAAGAGACACTTGCGGGTTGTCTCTTGCCTGGGTCGGCATCATCACTAAAGAGACCCACTCTCCCCACAAAGCCATGCAGGACCACCTCCACGCTTGTGGGCAAGGCTTCTCAGGCAGCAGGTCAGGCTGGTGCTGCCCTGCACACTATGGCAGTGTTACAGGCGTACCAGGCTTATCTTTTGAAGGACATGAGTGCGGGCAACACGGTAAATGAAGAGGCTTTCCCTGAGCTTCGTTGAGCCATGGATCTGTCTCTCCGCACGACCAAGCAGGTGGCTCGTGCCATTGGCCGGTCTATGTCTGCTTTAGTCAGCACGGAGAGACACTTATGGCTCAACCTGTCGGGCATCAGAGACAAGGACAAAGTTTTCCAACTCGATGCCCCGGTTTCACCTTCTGGCTTATTTGGTGACGCTATGAAGGTAGTTATCACCAGGTTCCAGAAGGCAAAGAGTCACAAGGAAGCCTTCGGGCAATTCCTTCCTCGCCGCACTCAAGGGGAGGGGCCGTCGGCCACCCAGCCCCGCCACGGTCCTTCCAGAAGGGAGGCTCAAAAACAAACCGTGGCGAGTTGTGCTCCCCCTCGTAGAGACTGGGTGCTGGCTCATCGCCCTCTGCAGTCCCCAAAGCAAGACCTCAGGGCAGTAATTTCTAAGAAGAAAAAGCCCTGACAGTTTTGCGCCCAGCCTTGTGGAGGTAGCCCCCCTCGGGTAGGGGCACGTGAAGCATTCACCTGTACCTTCCCGATATCCCCATGAAACCTCTCCATTCCCGCCGCCTCTGGTGTGTCAAGAGTTATAGGTTTCCAGCAAAATGTTGGGTGTTCCGTTGCTTCCTGCCTTAGTCCAGGATGCGGAATACTCAACATCCCCTCAACAGGAAGTGTCAAAATTGATACCCATCTCAGAGAACCTGGCAGCGCGGAAGCTACCGCCAGGGGGTTGTGTCCAATTTTTGACCTTCGAGGCTTGAATCGCTCAATCAGGGCGTTCAAGTTCAAGATGCTAACTGTCAAGACGGTCGTGTCTTGACAGTTATAATTGGTTGGTCACGATCGACCTCATGGATGCATATTTTCATATAGAAATTCTGCCACAACACAGGAAGTTCCTGAGGTTCGTTTTCGGGGGTGAAGCTTTCCAATATCAGGTTCTTCCATTCGGCCTAGCCCTATAACCCATCCACAGTCTGAATTATATATATGACTGGCTAATACTAGCACAGTCACAAGAACTGGCAGTTCAGCACAGGGATATCATCTTAGCTCATCTGGTTTCTCTGGGTCTGAGACTCAACGTCAAAAAGAGCGTTCTCTCTTCCACTCAGGAAATTACTTATCTGGGCATTGTATGGAATTCGATCATGATGCGGGCACAATTGTCTCCCGCTTGAATCGTGTCCATTCAGAACACCCTGAACTAAGTCAGGCTAGGCCAAGGTTGCACTGTTCATCAGTATCAACGAATACTAGGTCTCATGGCATCTGCGTCCTCGGTGATCCCTTTGGGCCTTCTGCACATGAGACCGTTTCAGTTGTGGCTCAAAGCCAAGGGATTTCATCCACGGGCCAGTCCCCTAAGGCAGATAAGGGTTACGCTATGTGGTTCAGACCCAGGTTCCTCACTTTGGGTCCCATTCTAGGTGCGTCTTGCCATCGCAAATTGCTAATGACAGACGCCTCCCTGACGGGCCAGGGTGCAGTCTTAAGTGGTCGTCCAGCTCAAGGGGAATGGGAGGGTCATCAGCTCGATTGGCACATCAACTGCCTCGAGTTGATGGCGGAATTTATGGCTCTGAAATACTATCTCCAGTAACTGAGAGGCTGCCATGTCCTGGTGCGGGTGGACAACACAGCAGTAGTCTCTTACATAAACCATCAAATTGGTCTACGTTCACGCCAGCTCAACAGACTGGTACAGCAGATTCTCCTTTGGGCCCAGGGCAAGCTCCTGTCAATCAGAGCAGTTTATATCCCTGGATGCCTGAATAAGGGTGCATATTTACTGTCCAGATAGAAAATACCGACGTGGAAGTGGAAACTCCACCCCGAGGTAGTGGAACAAATCTGGGTGAGATTTTACAGAGCAGAAGCAGACCTCTTCACCTCCCAACAGACAGCGCAATGTCCCCTCTACTTCTCTCTAAGTCACCCAGCCCCCCTGGTTCTGGAAGCGATGGCACATATATGGCCCAGAATTTACGTGGCCATTCTATCAGCTTGCCATGCCTTGATTGATGAGGTGCCGTTGGGGAGACATCCTCTGCTCGTTCGCTTCATTCGTGGAGCCATGCAACTGAAATCTCCTTCTAGGACCAGGATCCATTCACAATGTTTACAATGCCGGAGCAGGAAAGACTTCACGGACTTTGTCCAGTCCATGCCCTTCAGACTTATGTCCACTGCACTAGCCAATGGCGTAAGTCAGGGCAACTATTCGTTTGCCAAGGGGGCCACAACAGGGGGGCGGACGCCACCAAGCAGACTATGTGGCACGTGGTCAAGCTTCACCAGTAGGTATCAGGGCTCACTCTACCAGAGGGGTCGCCTCCTCTACAGCCTGGGCTAGAGGTGTCCCTCTGCAGCATGTTTGTGATGCGGCAGGCTGGTCCTCTCCGCACACATTCATAAGATTTTATAGTTTGGATGTTCATGCTACTACGAGCTCTTATGTCCTTGAGTCAACATCACAAGCTCATGTCTGAGACCTCTCGCGCTCTTGTGAGCACAACTACACAACCGTAAGGGGTCCGGACATCCACACGCTCGTACCCAAAGCGCTAAATCAGCGCAGCATCAAAGTGTAGCTTTTTGACAGGGAACGTCACGGGTTACTTAACTGTAACCACTGTTCCCAGATAAAAGTGGAACGAGATGCTGCACTGGGATGCCCCAGGACTGGTCTTCAGACAAAATACCTGATGATGCACCTGTGAAGCATTTATTTATAGCCCTGCTACAGGTGCATCCAATGATGTCACCAGCAGAGGCTATAAATTCTGTCAATTTCACTGACGTGTTGCACACATATTGACAGCTGGTCACACCTAAAGTTGTTCCTAAATTGTCGTTCCGCTTTTATCAAGAAACAGGGGTTACAGTTAAGTAACCCGAGACGTTCCTGGATTAACATAGCTGTTAGTCTTGGAACAACATTTCTATCTACCAATCAGTAGGCAATCTGAATTTACTGACTTTTACATGGTACTTACTACATTTCGATGCAGTTTCCTGATAAAATTAACACTAGAGGTGGACATTTTAGACACCAGTCTTTTTATTTCCACAATGAATATTTGTGTGTGGAAGCTCATTATTAGGCTACTTCCCACCCTTGCGTTCATTTTCAACATCTGTAATTTTCTGTCTTTTTATGAGCCTATTTGACTAAATCCATCTTTCTTGTAAATGCAATGGAAATGCTGATGTCCAGACTTTCAGAGAGAAAGAAAAAAAATATGCTCCTCCATGGTGGGCAAATACCTCAGTTTTGCTTCTATTCCGCAACATGAGTCTCGTTCACTGATCGGGACAATTGGGACAAAAGTTTGACGTGGTTCCAGCCTTCTCGGTAAGCATTGTATTGCAGAATTTGCATTCATGGAGGAAACCTTCTAAGTAACATGCACGTAGGTACGCTGTATAATGAGGTCACAGATGCCAAGAGCGCTAATTGGATAATGAAAAACCAACAAATTTGTGTCTTTTCCAGTTTGTAGATTTGTTCTTGCAAATTAATTCTTGCAACAGCACAGCAAATACATTTTTTATTATTTATTTTTTATTTATTTACTGTATTTTCCAGAAATAAAGTCGCACCTGACAATAAGTCGCAAATAGGCAATAGGCAATAGGTCAAAATAGCATTGTTGATAGAGAGAAAAAAACACTTAAGTCACATAAGTTGCACTAACAGATGTTAGAGTTTGGGACCCCTATTTTAGATCCGGCAGGCACTAGTAACTGGGAGCAGCCGCCCGGCCTCCATTCACCGTGAAGATTACAGTACCTCAGAATCTACACATCGAATCACTGTGTTTTTGGACTTGTTTAAAACAGGACAATTTGGTTGGGAAACACTGGTTTAGGTTGCCAAATTGTACTACAGAAGATTTGTCTGATATCTCTCAGACAGCCACAGTTTCTTCTCCTGTCTACCACATTCACTTTCGTGAAGTGGGTGTGAAGGGGGCGGGGAGGGGTGACAGCCGTTAACAGTAACAAAAATTAAAAAAATAGAAATGAGTCAAGTTATTGCTTGCATTTGAAGCAGGAAGTTTTACATCCAATCACAGTAATAATGTTAACAAATAATTCAGACAATGCACTGGCAATTTAGTGATATCCCCGCAGTTGTGGTCTTGACCGGTCTTGAAATAAAATACAGTGTCCTCTTTGTCTGAGACCAAGACAAGACTGAGTAAAAATGCGGTCGATTCCGAGATGAGACCGATACCTTAAAAAAGTGGTCTTTTAATTCATACAAATTTTAAGTTCATTGCTCTTTGAAAGGGTGTACTTGCATTATTATGCTATTTTATTGTCATTATATCAGTGGCATAAAATAGCATTAAAATGACAATAATATCGTTTATCGCAATTATTTCTGGGACAATATATCATCCAACAAAAGTAGTTATCCTGACAGGCCTACTCACCAGATGCCTTAAAGAGTAATGAAAAGTCATATCCAATATGTTGTTCAGTATCATCGTTTGTCGGAATTAAATTAATCTCTCAGGTGACAAACACTTTTCAACTTGATGATTCATTTGCATCTCATTGAATCCATATGAAGGAATTCTGTGTGTACATGTGTTTCTATGTGCCCATAAAAAAGCACTTACTAACTTCTTGAGGATGATATCGTTCCCTCAGAGGTAAAAACAAACAGACCAGTGAGGGCAGTCTGGAGCCAGTGAGAACATGTATTAATCCCCTCTCTTTCTCCCTCCTCCCCTGTGGCTTTATGTGTACGCATGTTGTGTTGGTATGCCTGCTGTGGATGAGAACACCAACTGGTGCTGACTGTGAGAGAGACTGAGGAGATCATTGTTTGTGGCACTTCAGTACTCCAGATCTTCATCTCTAGAGAAGAAGCCATAAAAAAGCACTTCCCCCTATATTTGAGAATGATATCGTTCCCTCAGTGGTAAAAACAAACCGACCGTGGAGGAAGGTCTGGAGCCTGTATGACCATGCAATAATCCCTTATTTTCCTTTCCTCCCAAATTGCAATGTGTGCCATGTATAAATACGCCAAATATTTGTATCTATAGTGGTTCACAACAGTTGGGGTGTGACCCAAAGTTGGATCACAGATCTGTTTTGATGGCGGACAGCAGGAAAAAATAATGCTTATTTCAATTAAATACAAATAAAATAACTAACCATGTTATTGTGTTATAGTTTTTTTGTATGTATATATATATATATATATATATATATATATACACACACACCAATCAGGCACAGCATTAAAACCACCTGCCAAATATTGAGCAGGTCCCCCTCATGCCGCTAAAACAGAGCCAACCCACATCTCAGCATTCAGAGATGCTATTCTTCTCACCACAATTGTACAGAGCGGTTATCCGAGTTATCGTAGACTTTGTCAGTTCAAACCAGTTTTGCCATTCTCTGTTGACCTCTCTCATCATCAAGGCATTTCCATCCGCAGAACTGCCACTCACTAGACGTTTTTTTTTTTGTGTGTTTTTGGCACCATTCCGAGAAAATTATAGAGACTGTTGTGTGTGAAAATCCTAGATAAAGGATAATGTGTTGGAGTGATGGCTGCTATAAATGGGGCCTCTCTAGATTTGATCAAATATTACTTTTTTTAAATAGTGATGGTGCTATTTTTTACATCAGAAATGTCCTGACTATACTTTGTAATCAGTTGAATGCCACTTTGGTGAATTAAAGTACCAATTTCCTTCTGAAACAGTCAAACCTCTATTATTAGATTAATTAAAAGGGAGGAGAAAACACCTACCATATTTTTTGTTTTGTTTTTGTTAACATCAAAGACCAATATAGTATAAGCAGCACATGCTTTCTCTCTCTTTCTCAGCCACTTGGAAACCTTGCACATGTGTAGCTTGAGCTAACTGATTCTTAGTTTATCTGCCAGTTCAAAACAGGACTAGTCCTAAGAATAATAGTCTCCTTGTCCTAAGTGCATATAAAGACCAAATATGCTTTTAACATGGTAATTATTCAAATGTGTTTTGTCAATGTTAGTTCAGCCTCATTACTCATATGCTTGCTGATGTTTTGCAAGTCCACTCATAAAACATCTTAACACCTCATCAAAACTAGTCAAGCGACATTGGCTACACCATATTTCTTCAATGGACGATGCTAAATGGACTATTGGGAGTTTTTAGGTCAAATGCAGAATAAATGTCAAGCAGAGTTCAATAATTAAACCTATTTTTATTTTTGGAACATCTGGACAGGTTGTTACAAGGCCTGCATGCATGTGGAATCCTAATGTAATGTACACTTGACTTTCGGCTTTTTTCCAATCCATTATCTTTGATTTCAAAACAACAGCTTAAATCTGGCCATTTAAATTTTGTGCTGAAATCATGCTTGTATTCTTGCTCTTTTCTAAATGATGCCCATTCCAGGATGTCTTGATTTATGCCCTCGTCCAATCCACTGTTTTTGTCCTCATCACTATTTGACACTGGTCTTCAATAACTCTGAGCCAAAATTGTGGTTCCATTTTGGTTCTTTTCCAAATGATGCCACATTCCAGTATTTTTTTTTTATTTAAATAACACCAAACACCTGGACTGAATATGCTCTACCTGACAGAAGCCCATCAAAGTCTGTTTAATGCTTCATAAATGTTACTTATTGCTCAATGTTTGTATCAATATGAGGTAGGGGGCCTCAATAACTGAAACCCGAGGAGACAGTTACCACAGCCCGAGTGGCCCATTAGCTTAATGGCTGTCTAAAGTTTCACTCAGGATGTATTGCTGTTATGGCTGAGAGCTTTGCGTTTCCTTTTTATGGCTCCCTCGGATTCATGATGCTCAGCGCATGGTGAAGGGAGAAGAACAAAACAAATGGAAAGGGAATGTGACACTAGTGTGGAATAACGGACTTCTGTACTGGGAATATGGGCCGACCCAGCTCTTAAATGGACTCACACAGGCTCTCCTTCCTCATGGTCTGATTTTAAGTGTCCGCTGCACTGAGAACTGGGATGACCCTAGGTCAGACCTTTGACCTCAGTCTGCAGCTGGTGAATGGAGACTGGAGAAAGGTGTTCCCAATTTAATCCAGATTCCCACTTGCTATTGTGGCTTGGAATGTTACAATAATCATCATATTAATTATGACATTATAGAAACTAAAACAAAATGCAGGGAAACATTCAGCTCTTAATTGAACCCCAATTTTGTTTTACTATGCAGCTGATGTAGTTATAACAAAATGGAATTTTTTTTGTGGCATTTACTGTATATTATTTTGTAAAGCTTCAGGAATAGTTTACCCAAAAACGAATTTAGAATTTTGTCATTAGTTATTTTGTTCGAAACTCATATGACCTTCTTTCCTTTGCGGAACACAAAAGGTGATAATGTAATTGTTTTTTGGCTGAAATCAACAAATTGAGAGTGAATACCTCATTAAATTATGGTCTGTACTCTGTACATCATACAAGTGACTGTTTGCCTTCAGAAGATATTCCACACATATATGTATACACTGTATATATATACAGTATATGTGTATACTGGTGGTATATGTGTATACTATACACTATACAGATTTTGCTGTTTCGGAAGGAAATTGGTAGTTTAATTCACCAAAGTGGCATTCATCTGATCACATAGTCAGGACATTACTGATGGAAAAAACAGCACCATGCCTATTTGAAAAAAGTCATTTATGATCAAATCTAGACAGGCCCCATTTCAAACAGCCATCACTCCAACACCTTATCCTTGAGAATCATACTAAATTGCTAATTTGGTACTAGAAATTCACTTGCCATTATATCAAACACAGTTGAAAGCTATTTGGGTCTTTAAATGAAGCTTAACGTTGTCTTTGTGTTTGTTTTGAGTTGCCACATTATGCAATAGACTGGTATGTCTTAAGGTTAATATTAGGTCAAAAATGGCAAAAAGGAAACAGCTTTTTCTAGAAGCTCGTCAGCGAATCATTGTTTTGAGGAATTAATGCTTGAAATTGCCATACAACTGATTTCAAAAGATTTCATACAAAAGTGTACACTAGAGTCTTCAAAGTCAAAAGACAGGGACAGACAGAGATGTGGAAGGCCAGATGTACAATTAAACAAAAGGATAAGTACATCAGAGTGTCTAGTTTGATAAATAGATGCCTCAAATGTCCTCAGTTGAAAGCTTCATTGAATTCTACCTGCTCAACATCAGTTTCATGTACACCAGTAAAGAGAAGACTCAGAGGTGCAGGCCTTATGGGAGGAATTGCAAAGAAAAAGACACATTTGAAACAGAAAAACCAAAAGAAAAGGTTAGATTGGGCAAAGAAATACCGACATTGCACAACAGATCATTGGAAAAGAGTGTTATGGATCTTAATCCCATTCAGCTTTTGTGGGATCAGCTAGACTGTAAGGTGTGTGAGAAGTGCCCGACAAGACAGCCACATGTATGGCAAGTGGTACAGGAAGTGTGGGGTGAAATGTCACCTGAGTATCTGGACAAATTGACAGCTAGAATGCCAAGGATCTGAAAAGCTGTCAATGCTGCATTTGGAGGATTTTTGGTTGAGAACTCTTTGAAGTAGTTTAAGAAGTTGTGAAAAAAAAAATCTAATTGTAATAGTAATTTTTCATGTTAGTAATGTCCCAACTATAAATTGTGATCAGTTGAATGCCACTTTGGTGAATGAAAGTACCAATTTCTTTCTCCATAAGAGCAAATCTGTACATTATAGCCAAACATTTGGCTGCTAGTGTGTGTGTGTGTATATATATATATATATATATATATATATATACACATACAGTATTTATTTATTCAGACACAGTGATTGCCTAATTCCCTCTCAAAATAACCAAGATGTTATCCTCAACATCTGCTCAATTTGTTATCAACTATAAGGATGTTAGATACCCAATTAGCATTATATTGACGTCATCTGCACCCTGTAATTATTTTATTGACCATTGACTCAACAGAAGAGCTCGTATAGTCATGACGGGGTTACTCAATCTGTAATTTTCACTGATCTGATTTACAGCCACACTGTGTTGTATGAATATCGCCCGCTCCAAGTTCCTTGAAAATACAAATACAGCTGCAGCTGGGAAATGGTGTCACTGGAGTTGCTCGTTCCAGTAAGTAAAATAGTAAAATATTTATTAGAACTGACAGAAATTTTTCACAGTGTCACTTGAAAAATAAGGTACATGTTAATACTCTGACTTCTCTGACCCTACAAACGGTTTATCTTTTTAACTGAATATGAGCAGAATACCTGTCCCAGCTCAACCCACTGGGGTGTGACTGGACCTGAAATTGGGGAGCCCAAACTTTTGATACCCCTTTAAAATAGTCCATGGTAATTACTTGAATATTTACTGTTGTCCTCTTCCTTGTGATTGTCAGTTAAATTATCTGCAATATTTCAGATGCAATCAATTGATCCACACTTTTTGTTACTGAAAATTTCTTCCTATAAAGTTAACACTTTACAGTAAGGTTTAGTTCGTTAAAATTAGTTAATGCATTTGGTATCATGAACTAACAACGAGCAATATTTTTAAAATATATTTATTATAAATTTATACCAATATTAATATTGGTGAATGTTAATATATAAAAATGGTAGTGTTCATTGTTAGTTCATGTTTGTTCATAATGCATGTAGAAATTAACATCAACCAAGATTAATAAATGCTTTAAAAGTATTGTTTAATGTTATTTCATGGTTAACCGATGTTAACTAATATAACCTTTTTGTACAGTGTTACGACATATCCAACCTTATTGTAAAGTGTTACCAAAATGTAGAACACTGAACTTCCTGGGGGCATGAATTAAGGTTTAAACTTTGTTTTTCAGACCAACTTTACATGTTTATTAACATAAATGTGCACTATAGTGAAGATTGTGTTTTGTGAGAATGGAGAATTTGAGATTGAGAAAGACAACAGAGAATTGGGTTTGAAAATAAGAAAATATTTACTTTTTTAATTCATTAAATTATTATAAACACATTACCCACAAACAATCTTGGCATAATGGAGGCATAGTCTTTACAGCCCAGTAAGTCTTTTCAAGCTCAATAGCAAAGGGCTTGAGTATTATTTCGGCTCCTGCTGTGTAAACCAGCATGCTTCCCACTCTAAAATAGAGAAGGTGTCATCCCTCTTAGAAATGCCTGACCATTACATCCTATTGCTTTTATCATGGCTAGTTTGGGCCTGAAGCAAATAAATGGCCACAGGTCTGGCTCTTGATACACAGATGTGACACTGGCCATGAAGCTGTTATCTGTGCTTCTTACCGCTGTAAGGAAGTCATTCCCCATCACCCCGTTACTCTTGACCCTGCTTGACCCCGCCTGTCTGCTTTCCCCTAACTGCCTAAAGACCCGACCTCTTTAACAGATTGTTTGGGCTATTATTATGGCACAGAGGCTGGTCAAGTGTCAGTTTCACTTGCCTTGAGAAAGAAGCCTCAAGCTACATCTACTTGAAAATAGAGTGTGAATGCGGGGAAGGATACCCCTACGATCTCTCTCACTCTCTAGCTCACACTTCTGTCATACCAGAAGTGTGTAATTTATATGCCACAAGTGTCATCAAACACAATGGCAATAATAAGTCTTGTTTTCCAAGAGCTTTCCCAAATACTTCCTTTGTCTGCCATTGATCGAACAAATAGATGGTCCTGCCCCAAACAAACAACATTAGTTGAGTCAATATTGCTGTGTCAGAGGAATTCTGAATTTTAAGGAATTCAATCTATGAATGGCTTATTTAGTTTTCTCTGCTTACAGTATTAAACTGGGATTGGAAAAATAATTTTAACATTGGTAAAAATTACTCACATCTGCTTTGACCCACATCTGAATGTTTATGTGTTTCACAGACCATGGTGTGAGATTCAGTCAGTCACATCAGCCCCTTTAGGGTCATTGCACTATTGACCTCAAAAGAAGTTATTTCTCAGTGTGCACAATGATTTCATAGATTTAAAGGAGCGGTGGCCCCTCTCTTCCATGTCAGAGAATGCTCCTTTATATTTGCGCTAGACATTTTTTGGCAACTCTCATAAAGAATTAGTCTTTAGAGGAAAATACTGATCATACCATTTGTCGCTATACGTATATGCTATTTAAAGCTACAGTATTTGTTGTTGGAATGTCACAGTTTCAGTATTTGATCATTCACTTCCAAGATAATAAAGATCGTGCCTGTGGTGTTAACAGTTTTTCACCACGGCACTTGCAGACAGGCAAAGATGGATGTGACATGGTGAAATGCGGTTCCACATATTTTTCGCACCTCAGAGGTTCACGACTTTGCATATTTACAGTGAGCTTGTCAACGTACAGACTTTGTTTACAATGAGTTTTTGGTGATCGAGAGGGAGAAAGCAAAGGAGATGCCATATGTAGTGGGATGTAAATTACTTTAAAATGGGTCATTTATTACTGTATTTTTTTTTTTTAGGGAAATACCATTGAAAACTGAATTCATGTACTTTTATTTCTTGGAAAATACAATCCATACAATTACATTTCAAGCTTTAAATTACTAAGTATTTCTCTTCACTGATCAGTATGATGTAAATGTGTCTATGTCATGTTCTCTATTGTCTTTTGTTTTTGTGCTGTTATTTTGAAGTTTAGTTTAGTTCCTGTTTCCTGTTTGGTTTTTGTAGTCCTTTGTAGTTTCATTTTATGATTGGTTTTCCCCTGATTAGTTCTCCTTCCCTGATTATTTCCCCAGGTGTTCCTTATTCCCTTGTTTGTTCCTTTTTGTATATAAGCCCTTTTAGTTTCTTTGTTTCCTTGTTAGTTCTTGCATGTGTTATGCTCTGTACTAGGTTTCTTTGTTTTTTTTCCCCCCTTTGTCCTGAGTTTTCCCCTGTTTTGTTAATAAAGCTGCACATAGATCCACAACCTCTGCCTGCCTACGTCACAGAAGAACTAACCCTCAGATGGATCTAGCAGCAATCTTCCTCCAGTTGAGCCGGGCGAACCTCCCTTTGATCAAATACTCACGTATGTTTTGCACCATTGCCAGATGCACTGGTTATGCGGACCGACACCTAAAGTCCATTTACCAGATCGGCCTCCTTGCCCATGGATGGGAGGAGTTGCCAGAGAGTGGTGAGTACACTTGGATTGAGTACGTGGATAAGATTTAGGAAAGGCTTCTGTTCCCCAGCCCACGCCTGCCACGGTCAGCGAGCCAGAGCCCACGCCTGCCACGGTCAGCGAGCCAGAGCCCACGCCTGCCACGGTCAGCGAGCCAGCGCCTGTAGCCTCGGCCGTCCCAGAGCCAGTGCCTGTAGCCTCGACCGTCCCAGGGCTCTGCCCCCCGAGCCTTCCAGGGCTCCGCCTCTCAAGTCTCGAGTCTTCCAGGGCTCCTCCTCTCGAGCCTCCCAGGGCTCTGCCTCCCAAGTCTCCCGAGCCTCCCAGGGCTCTGCCTCCCGAGCCTCCCAGGGCTCTGCCTCCCGAGCCTCCCAGGGCTCTGCCTCCCGAGCCTCCCAGGGCTCTGCCTCCCGAGCCTCCCAGGGCTCTGCCTCCCGAGCCTCCCAGGGCTCTGCCTCCCGAGCCTCCCAGGGCTCTGCCTCCCGAGCCTCCCAGGGCTCTGCCTCCCGAGCCTCCCAGGGCTCTGCCTCCCGAGCCTCCCAGGGCTCTGCCTCCCGAGCCTCCCAGGGCTCCGCCTCTCGAGCCTCCCAGGGCTCCGCCTTCCAGGGCTCCGCCTCTCGAGCCTCCCAGGGCTCTGCCTCTCAAGCCTTCCAGGGCTCTACCTCCCAGGGCTCCGCCCCTCGAGCCTCCCAGGGCTCCGCCCCTCAAGCCTCCCATGGCTTCAATTCCTGAGCCTTCCACGGCTCCGCCTCTCGAGCCTCCCGAACCTCCCAGGACTCCGCCTTCCACGGCTCTACCTCCCAGGGCTCCACCCCTCGAGCCTCCCACGGCTCCGCCTCTCGAGACTCCCAGGGCTCCGCCTCTCGAGCCTCCCGAACCTCCCAGGGCTCCGCCTTCCAGGGCTTCGCCTCTAGAGCCTTCCACGGCTCTACCTCCCAGGGCTCCACCCCTCGAGCCTCCCAGGGCTCCGCCCCTTGAGCCTCCCATGGCTTCAATTCCTGAGCCTTCCACGGCTCCACCTCCTATGGCTCCGCCTCTAGAGCCTCCTATGGCGCCACCTCACTTGGCTCCACCTCCCTCAGCTCTGGCTCCAGAGCCTTCCAGGTCACTGCCTCTAGAGCCTCCTATGGCGCCACCTCCCTCAGCTCTGCCTCCCGAGCCTCCCGGGGCTCCGCCTCCTGAGCCTCCCTCAGCTCTGCCTCCTGAGCCTCCCAGGGCTCCACCTCTCAAGTCTCTCGAGCCTCCCAGGGCTCCGCCTTCCAGGGCTCCGCCTCTCGAGCCTCCCAGGGCTCCGCCTCTCAAGTCACTCGAGCCTTCCAGGGCTCCGCCTCTCAAGCCTTCCAGGGCTCTACCTCCCAGGGCTCCGCCCCTCGAGCCTCCCAGGGCTCCGCCCCTCAAGCCTCCCATGGCTTCAATTCCTGAGCCTTCCACGGCTCCGCCTCTCGAGCCTCCCGAACCTCCCAGGGCTCCGCCTTCCACGGCTCTACCTCCCAGGGCTCCACCCCTCGAGCCTCCCACGGCTCCGCCTCTCGAGACTCCCAGGGCTCCGCCTCTCGAGCCTCCCGAACCTCCCAGGGCTCCGCCTTCCAGGGCTTCGCCTCTAGAGCCTTCCACGGCTCTACCTCCCAGGGCTCCACCCCTCGAGCCTCCCAGGGCTCCGCCCCTCGAGCCTCCCATGGCTTCAATTCCTGAGCCTTCCACGGCTCCACCTCCTATGGCTCCGCCTCTAGAGCCTCCTATGGCGCCACCTCACTTGGCTCCACCTCCCTCAACTCTGGCTCCAGAGCCTTCCAGGTCACTGCCTCTAGAGCCTCCTATGGCGCCACCTCCCTCAGCTCTGCCTCCCGAGCCTCCCGGGGCTCCGCCTCCTGAGCCTCCCTCAGCTCTGCCTCCTGAGCCTTCCACGGCTCCGCCTCTCAAGCCTCCTATGGCACCACCTCCCTCAGCTCTGCCTCCTGAGCCTCCCACGGCTGAGCCTCCCACGGCTCTGCCTCCTGAGCCTCCCACGGCTCTGCCTCCTGAGCCTCCCACAGCGCCACCTCCCTCGGCTCCGCCTCCCGAGCCCCCCTCGGCTCCGCCTCCCAAGCCTTCCTCGGCTCCACCTCCCGAGCCCCCCACGGCTCCGCCTCCAGGGCCTTCCATGGTTACGCCTCCCAGGCCCCCTGACCCAGTCCCCGTCCTGTGTCCTCCTCCCAGGCCCCCTGACCCGGTCACTGTCTTGTGGCCTCCTCCCAGGCCCCCTGACCCGGTCCCTGACCTGTGGCCTCCTCCCAGGCCTCCTGACCTGGCCCCTGTCCTGTGGCCTCCTCCCAGGCCTCCTGACCTGGCCCCTGTCCTGTGGCCTCCTCCCAGGCCTCCTGACCTGGCCCCTGTCCTGTCGCCTCCTCCCAGGCCCCCTGACCTAGTCCCTGTCTTGTGGCCTCCTCCCAGGCCCCCTGACCCTGTTCCTGTCCTATGGCCTCCTCCCAGGCCTCCTGACCCGGCCCCTGTCCTGTGGCCTCCTCCCAGGCCTGCCCTCTGTGCCCCCTTGGACCTCCTGCCTGCTCATTGTGCCCCCCCCGGACTTCCTGCCTGCCCTCTGTGCCCCCTTGGACCTCCTGCCTGCCCTTTGTTCCCCCTTGGACTGCCTGTCTGCCCCTTGTGCCCCCTTGGACTGCCTGTTTGCCCCCTGTGCCCCCTTGGTCTGCCTGTTGGCCCCCTTGGACAATTTGTTTTTTGTTTTCCTTGTTTTGTTTTTACTTTTTGGAGCGTCTGGAATCCGCTCCTTAAAGCGGGGGCTCTGTCATGTTCTCTATTGTCTTTTGTTTTTGTGCTGTTATTTTGAAGTTTAGTTTAGTTCCTGTTTCCTGTTTGGTTTTTGTATTCCTTTGTAGTTTCATTTTATGATTGGTTTTCCCCTGATTAGTTCTCCTTCCCTGATTATTTCCCCAGGTGTTCCTTATTCCCTTGTTTGTTCCTTTTTGTATATAAGCCCTTTTAGTTTCTTTGTTTCCTTGTTAGTTCTTGCATGTGTTATGCTCTGTACTAGGTTTCCTTGTTTTTTCCCTTTGTCCTGAGTTTTCCCCTGTTTTGTTAATAAAGCTGCACATAGATCCACAACCTCTGCCTGCCTACGTCACAGTCTAATTAAAAATATTTTTGTCTTACTGTGCTAGCAAGTCAAATAAAATGTATTTTTAGTTTAATATTTTTTTCCTAGTATTTTAATTTGCTTTTCTTTAAAACGTCTCGAGTTACTTGACTGTAACCCTTGTTCCCTGATAAAAGCAGAACGAGATGCTGCGCTGAGTTAGCGCTTTGGGAACAACTTTAGGTATGACCAGCTGTGAATATGGTGTGTGCAACACGTCAATGAACACTGACCGGAATTTATAGCCTCTGCCGGTGACATCATTGGATGCACCTGTAGCAGGTCTATAAATAGATGCACATCAGGTGCATCGTCAGGTATTTTGTCTGAAGAGCAGTCCTGGGGCATCCCAGTGCGGCAATGATACACAGCATCTCATTCCGATTTTATCAGGGAACAAGGGTTACAGTGAAGTACCCGAGACTTTCCCTTTCAAAAAGCTACACTTATGATGCTTTGGGAACGAGAATACCCACACCTCCGCACTGTGGATGTCCGGACCACTTACAGTTGTGTAGTGTGCTCACAAGAGTGCGAGAGGTCTCAGACATGAGCTTGTGATGTTGACTCAAGGAGTGGCATGAATATCCAAACTCTAAAATCCAATGAATGTGTGCGGAGAGGACCAGCCTGCCGCATCACAAACATGCTGCAGAGGGACACCTCTAGCCAAGGCTTTAGCGGAGGCGACCCCTCTGGTAGAGTGAGCCCTGATACCTACTGGCGAAGCTTGACCACGCACCTCATAGGCCAGGGCAATAGTGTCCCTCACCCAATGCAACATAATCTGTTTGGTGGTGGCTGCCCCATGTTGCAGCCCCCATGGCAAACGAATAGTTGCCCTGACTTACGCCATTGGCTAGTGCAGTGGACATAAGTCTGAAGGGCATGGACTGGACAAAGTCTTTCCTGCTCCGGCGTTGTAAACGGCGGGGAGCAGAAGGCTTCGAGAGTGAATAGATATAAAGTTGAGAAAGGAACCTTAGGCAGGTAGTCAGGATGAGGGTGCAAAATTGCTTTAGCCATTCCTTGGGCAAAATCTAAGCAGGCTGGCAAGACAGACAGAGCCTGTAGATCCCCAATTATTTTTAAAGAAGTAATTGCCATAAGAAAAACCATCTTGAGAGTCAGAAGTTTATCAGACGCTGACTCTAGAGGTTCAAAGGGGGTCTCAACCAGACCCTCAAGGACTATTGCTAAGTCCCATGAAGGGGTCCTGGTCCTAGCAGGAGGCCTCAGTTGCATAGCTCCACGAATGAAGCGAGCAAGTAGTTGATGTCTCCCCAACAGCACCCCGTCAATCAAGGCATGGCAAGCTGAAATGGCGGCCACAAAAACCCTGAAAGTGGCGGGGCATGTGCCTGCTGACAATTTTTCCTGCAGAAAGTCCAGAACTGAAGCACTCTGGCAGTTAACTGGATCTGCATTATGTGAACAGCACCATCTTTCAAAGACACCCCATTTATTGGCGTAACTTCTTCTAGTAGAGGGAAACGCATACAGGCGCATTCTGGGCCATGTATGCGCCATCGTGTCCAGCTCCAGGGGTGACTCAGAGAGAAGTAGAGGGGACATTGCGCTATTTGTTGAGAGGCGAAGAGGTCCACTTCTACCCTGTAAAATCTCACCCAGATTTTTTCCAAGTAGAGGGAGCCCTAGCACTTAGAATGGTCCGATAACATCAGGTGTCACTTCCATTGTCCCTCAGTTGGTACCCTTCAGAGGCCAAACATGAAGGTTTTGTCCCCTGTGCCTGAGACAGAAGGTCCCTCCTGTCCGGAATCTCCCAAGGTGAGCCGTCGAGGAGAGACATTATCTCCGAGAACATCAGTAAGAGGCAGGACCCTTGCTGGTGAATTCTGGCCAAGACTCCCGGGAGCAGAGAAACCGGGGGGAAAGCATACAGGCGCATTCTGGGCCACATATGTGCCATCGTTTCCAGACCCAGGGGGGGGGGCTGGGTGACTCAGACAGAAGTAGAGGGGACATTGCGCTGTCTGTTAGGAGGTGAAGAGGTCCACTTCTGCTCTTTTAAAATCTCAAAAAGATTTGTTCCTCTACCTCGGGGTGGAGTTTCCACTTCCCCGTCTGTATTTTCTGGCTGAACAGTAAATCTGCTCCCATTCAGGTATCCAGGGATATAAGCTGCTCTGATTAGCAGGAGCTTGCCCTGGGCTCAAAGGAGAATCTGCCATGCCAGTCTGTTGAGCTGGCGTGAATGTAGACCTCCTTGATGGTTTATGTAAGAGACTACTGCTGTGTTATCCACCCGCACCAAGACATGGCAGTCTCTGGAGGAAGTATTTCAGGGCCAGAAATACAGCCATTAACTCGAGACTCGAGTTAATGTGCCAATCGAGTTGATGACCCTCACATTCCCCTTGAGCTGGACGACCACTTAAGACCACTACCCAGCCCGTCAGGGAGGCGTCTGTCGTTAGCAACCTGCGACGGCTAGACGCACCTAGAGTGGGACCCAAATTGAGGAACCGGGGTCTGAACCACATAGAAAGGATACGTAGCATGCGGCGCGTAACCCTTATCAGCCTAGGGGATTGGCCCTTGGATGAAATCCCCTGGCTTTGAGCCACAACCGAAACAGTCTCATGTGCGGATGCCCCAGAGTCGTAAAGGAGCCATTGCTGCAGCCATGCATTTCGTGAATATTCGGGGTGATAGGGCTAGGCCGAACGGAAGAACCCGATATTGGAAGGCTTCTCCCCCAAAAGCGAACCTCAGGAACTTTTTGTGCTGTGGCAAAATTTCGATATGATAGTATGCGTCCATAAGATCGATCGTGACCAGCCAATCGTGATGTTGGATTTGTGACACGACCGTCTTGATAGTTAGCATCTTGAACTTGAACGCCCTGACTGAGTGATTCGAGCCTCGAAGATCCAACCCCCCACCCTTCTTGGGAACAGGAAATATTTGCTGTAAAAACCTGACTCTTTCTCTGGAAGGGGAACATGTTCTATGGCCCCTTTGACCAAGAGATTTTGCAGTTCTTTCCACAGTAGACATGCCTGCTCCGGTTTCAAGGTAGTGGAAACCACGCCGTTGAAACACGGAGGGTGGCGAGCGAATTGGATTCTGTATTGGATTCTGTAGCCATTTTCTACTGTTCTTAGGACCCACATAGAAATACCTGGCAGAAGTTTCCACGCTGCCAGGTTCTCTGAGATGGGTTGAACTACCTGTTTTTAAAAAAAAAATTGCAGACAGGAGCAGAAGCAGTGTTTGGGAAACCTGTTTGGAAACAGACATTTTTGCAAATCCATATAGTGCCAGAAGTGGCTAGAATTTACAAACTTTACCTTTGTCACAAAGCAGGAAATATCGTGCAGTTTAAAAGTGGAAATTGTCCTGATTTGGACCCCGGCCCCTGACCTTACTCACCACTGACATAATACACATACACTTTTCAACATCTGCAGCACAGAAAAGAGAGGTGAAGAATGGGCGAAGGGCATCTGACACTTTTCTCACGCTCTCTGTGAGTTATTAGTGTGAAAATGTATTTACAGTATAGGAATTGTGTGGAGCATGTGGCACTCATTATCACCGATCTCCCCCGTGGTCACTGCCTTGGACGGAGCCCTTGTGTGGGCCCTGGACGGCCAAAGGAAACTCGCCTGCAGCACATACTCGAGATGGGAGAGTAACTTCAGTAATAATTCAATGCTGAGACATGGCTGATTGATTACAGTAGGTACAAAATTTACCTACATTGATTTTAGTCCAAAGTGGTCACGTTGACTTGATCAAGAATCATTTTCAAAGGAATTATTCACCCAAAAAATTTTAATTCACTGATTTATTCACCCACATGTCACTTCAGACACGTATGACTTTCTTCTGAAGAATGCAAAAGAGAAATTTTGAAGAATGTATAAGCCACGTTGAAAAGGCATAATAAAAGGTTTATAAAAGTGGTCAAGATGACTCTTGCACTTTATTCTTATGAGTCTTATGAAGTCATACAATAGCTTCGGGTGAGAAACAGTCCAAAATTTAAGTCAGTATTCTCTAAAATATTGACATTTGCTGTAGCTCTCCCTGCCATGTTCATGGGAGTTCATTAGAAAAGTAGAGATCTATGATTTCTGAAAGAAATATCTTGTGAACCGGACCAATCAATTAACTGACATCAGTTCATGGGACATTGATAGTTCCTCTCATGAACACACCAAGAAGAGCTACAGGGCGGATGTCAAACTTGTCAAGTTTTCACAGAATACATGTTTGGAACAACAAAAGGGTGAGTATATAATGACAGTATTATATTTTTGGGTAAACTATTTCTATCAAGCAAATGTGAATGCGATCAAAGTTTGAACGAGTGTGAAGCTCTCGTCTAAGTAAACTAAGTAGTGTGGGTTGTTGCTTGCATTTGTATTTTGTTTCCTTTTTTGATGACATCATCTGACATAGTTCCCCTGTTCTGCTTTGAAACTAAGAGTGGGTTGTAAACAGTCCTCCAGATTTGTTGTTTTCGCGCCAAATGGGACAATTTATTGCCCATTTAAGGGTCGGTAACAGTTTATGGAGGAGAATGAAGGTGAGCTTCCATTGTCTACAATCATCTTGACAGGAATGCTCCTGGGAGCAGATAAATTAAAAAATTTATTAGCAAGGCAGTCGAGAGTGAAAGTGTGACCGTGGGCTTTTCTCCATTACGCATCTTTTTATTTATTTATTTGTTCAGGGAATAAAGTGCTAAATTTATTGTTTGTGCTGGCTCCATAATCTTAAGAGGAATTTGCAAGGCGAAGCTTCATTGTTCCAGTTGCACACAAACCCAAAATGAAAACCGTTTTCTTTATTTTGTAATGGAGGATGGTGATTGTGGTCACAGTGACAAATTAATTTGTTTCTTCAGATGGAGAGGGGGAGGAAAACTCGGTGGTGAATTCACTAAACAGTTGCGCAACTTTTCCCAGCTGGATTCCAGTGAAAAACATGTATCATATTCACTAATTACCCATAATCCAGTTATTGTCAATATTTTCAGTGCAAGCACACCTCTTTTTATGTAAATTAGCTTTATTTACAAAAGTGAGACCTATTTGCCTGACGTAATAAATGTAGCACCATATTACCACCTATGGAAAGCAGGCCATAAAGCAAAATTATTAAACAGATGTCTTTGTACATTTCCTATTGATCATGGTTGCAGTAATTCATCAAATCTTGGAGAAGAGCATTATAAGTGGGCATTTATCCAGATGCATTGATATATTACAAAATATTTTTAAAGTGCCCCTTGTAACACTTTTACAAGTTAAATGCTGCAGTTGTGTACTAATGTCTCGCACTGTAAAATCACAATCAATTTATTTGAATTGTGGAATTGACACATTTATTTGCATTGAAAACAGTTATGAATAGTTTGATTGTCGCTATTAAAGATTATTTTTACATATAGTAAAATATGTAAACACCATGACAGCAATGCACACAGAGATTCATTCAAAAATAAGAGAGATCAAGCTCCAAAACGGCTACAGTGAGAAATCGTTAGTATCATTGATTGTTTACTTCTTTGGTGCTGTGTTGCAACACAAATCACTAATTACCAAGCTACTGCATGAAGATGCATTGCCATTATGTTGGAGTGAGTTAATCTGAGCGTTTGCTCTATCACACCACATACCGCCTGGCTGTTGCGAATCACGTTACGTTTGCATTTACAACTTTATTTGATGTTTAATTTGTTTTTACATACATTTGCTGTATGTTTGTCCTCTCTGTCTTGACATGATGGGGGAAGGTGCCTCAGGTTGTTCCCGGCAGAAAACTCATCCTTACAGGCACCATATGTTTAAGATTGAGGATGGAGGAGGGGTTAGGTTAGGGAATCTGCTGCCTGCCAAGAACAATCTGAGGCACCTTTTTACAATGAACCCATCTCTAACTGTAGAAATCACAGCGAGTTAGAATTTGTACCGTAATAACTCTTGAAAATGGGAACCTTGCAATTCATTAAAATGTAATATTATATTTTTAAAACAAACCCGGCAGATTCATCTGAATTACAGCATGTCTGAAAGTGTAAATTTGCAAATGGTAAATATGACGAATAATTCACCCTCTAGTAGAAGTACAGGCAACAATGTCATGCTTTCTGGGCTGAGCAAGTGATGTATGTTGCCTGATGCATTGTTTGATGCATCCTTTCTCAAAACCGACCTGCAAGATTTGGAATTGCACCATGTAAATTGTATTCTGCACAAAATGTATGGCATTACCTGATTTTCATAATTTATTTAGTGACAAAACCTCAAACAGAACAATGCAGACAGTGTGTGCAAAAAAAAGGTCTCTATTAATGGCCGCAATTCATTCTTAGTACATTCCCCCTCAAGCTGCAGAGCATATGTATTATGACGTTTGTAGTGGCATCACCACAATGGTACTACTGCACCAGAGAGTGGATTAACAACATTTTAGGGCATCTTTGACCATCCGATTGGCAGCTAATTCCAAATATAAAACACCAGTGTTTATGTAAAAGAACACCAGATGGAGGTGACCTTATTTGACTGTAACTTCTTAAAGAGGAGAGCACAATTACTCACTGTGTTCAGATCAAATCTGTGGAGCCCTAAGGCCGCAGCCACTCACACCCCGCTATCCTGCATTCCAAGTTTTTGATGTGCATCTGTCTATGTGTTCCTCGAATTGTATATTATGCTTTTGCTTTATTTATTTTCTAAGTAATTATTTCCAAGTCCTGAAGCAGACTGCTTTGGCACATGCATGTAACGTGTGATGTAGATGTTCGGACGCTTTTTTTGTTTCCTGTTAACTTGCGATGACAGCAGTGCAGCTGCCACAGCTCAAGATGGAGGGGGGAGTCTACATGCGACATCTTAAACCTGTTACTCATGAGTGTCTGTTTATTTGAATTCTTGAGAACCATGATCACATTCACTGGAATTTGCTTGTATTTCTACTATAGGGGAGCAAGTACTGTGAAAAAAAGAAACCACTGAGAAATTAAATGTAGTTTTATGTGGAACATTGGCTTAATTAAGCCAGACCTTAAACAAAGTACTTTTATTTATTTGTATGTATTGTGCATAGTCTTACTTGATGAATTTGCATTGATGTATGCTTTTCTAAGAAATGTTATATCCAGCCGTTTCTGAGAAAATACAGTATATAAAATTCTTTGACTAAAGTCATGTCCATTTAAAGTAGATAAACCTGGTATTTTTCTAAAATCATGACCATTTGAAGCAGGTGAACCCAGTAATTTCTCAAGAAGTATAACCAGAATTGGATGTGATGTAATTATCTGCAAATTAACATACTAGGCTTGGGATCCATGCCTTTTTCACACAGTAAACTTTATAGGGGTCAAACACTGGAAGCATATGGCGAATGACATGGTGCATTCTAAAATTAGAAACTAGGTGGCGCCCAGCCACGACGCCGAAGGCTGCACATACTCGACATACAGAGAAATAGCTTAATAAATGTTGCCTTATCATTCAGTTTGTGCAGATGTAATGATAGCCAACTGGTATGTGAAGCCTGGGCAGTGTGGAAACCTCACTCTCTTGGCCTTAATAGATGCACTAGCGACTGAGTCTAGAATTCATGGCTTTATAGCCTCCTTGACAGCACGTCCCATGCTGAGGATTGGCAGGTTAAATTCCGCTCAGGTTGGTCAAGTAGGACCAGTGACACAGTTACACAAATTTCAAACACTAACCTGCAAACTCATCAACGTCACTTTGTTCATTCTTGGAGTACATAAACCTTGGTAACTTGTGTGTGTGTGGTGACTAGATTCACAACTTTGGAGCACCACCTGACACTAGGGGTTCACTCTTGAGAGCCCCAATCAACTTTTCTTTATCCAGAAAAGGCCAATGAAAATTGGTGAGTGGAATTTACATGCCGAGCTCCGCCCCAGACATATATACTCCATCCCCGGGTATAAACGGAGATGGAGTGCACCATTAATTCAAATTTGAGCTGAGGAGCTGAAAGAATGTCCAGGCCATGTCAGTGGTCAGTTCAGCGCCACGGCAGGGGGGAGACAATGTCTCGGAAGAGCACTTCCCCAGCGCTATTCTAGCAGGTGCTTGGCAGGACATTGCTTAGTACAAAATCATGAAAGGCCACCGCCTGTAGCCTCCTCGGGTAAGTGCCTAATCCCACCCTCAACAGGACCAGGGAGGCACCTTACCTAACTCGCTAGAAGGTCATGACGTGGTCCAGCGCTCACTGCGAGGCACGCAGCAGTCTCTGCATATCTGTTCCTCTGTACATCGTGACACAGTTCAGCGCCTGCAGCATTTCATATAGGAACCGTATATCGACACAACATCGAGTGAGTGACAGACAGGAAACGTCTTGGTTATTGATGTAACCTCTGTTTCCTTATGGAGGGAACGAGATATTGTGTCCCTCCTGCCGCGGCGCTGAACTGACCGCTGACATGGCCGGGACTTTCTTTCAGCTCCTCAGCTCAAATTTGAATTAGTTGTGAACTCCATCTCCGTTTATACCCGTATGTCTGGGGCGGAGCTCGGCATGTAAATTCCACTCACCAATTTTCATTGGCCTTTTCTGGATAAAGAAAAGTTGATTGGGGCTCTCAAGAGTGAACCCCTAGTGTCACTACATCGACACAATGTCTCGTTCCCTCCATCTGAGAACAGAGGTTACATCAGTAACCAAGACGATTTCAACAGTGGCATGATTTCTGGGTTGAGTATTTCTAAAACTGTGGCTTTCATAGGATTTCTCTAGAGATTACTCAGAATCTTGTCAGAAACAAAAAACATCCAGTGAGTGGCAGTTGTTCAGATGGAAAAGCCTTGTTGATGAGAGAGGTCAACGGAGAATGGCTATGGAAACTCAGATAACCAGTCTGTACAAATGTAGTGAGCAGAGTTGCATTTCAGAAAGTACAACACATTGAACCATGATGCGGATAGGCTACAACAGCAGGAAACCACATCGGGCACGTTTAGAACCATAGTATTCTTAATAAAGTGCTCGGTGAGTGTAAGTGCATGAACAAAAATATGAGCTTCACATTTCTGTTTTTAAACCCTCTGGAATGCATTGCCCCTTAGACTTGTATTGGATATTTATAAATGTACAAAACTTTTGTCTGTGGTAATCAATATTATGCCCAGATTTTGTCAATAGGGCAGAATGTATTTTTAAACCTGGAAGATTCCTTAAATGACATGTATAATTTAATATGGCTATTTGTGGTTAAGTATGTAATTTAATATATAATTTATCATATAATATTTTACAAATCCTAAATTATTACATTAATTTTGTAATGCATTTAGGCATTCAGTTTAAGCGTGTGTGTGGTTATTGTTTGCAATTGCAAACACAGGAAATTACATGTCCGTGGATCATGTAGCCTTCTATTGTCTGAAAACAAAAATGACTGCTGTTGTTTAGAGTATTTCTGTATTAGCTTCTGCTTAAAGTGTCACAGTCAGTACTATACTAGTGAGAAAATAGGCTCAGCATTCAAGAAAGGCCAGATGGAAATATTGCACAGGTATTTCTTGAAGGCATCTCTTAAAATTATGATTTCAAGGTGTCCAAAACCCTGACTCTTTTCTGTGATTGTGAAAATTGTGATTGTGCAATGTATCTAAGCACATAAACAGAAATGACTGTAAATTCTGCCATGAAGTTGTTTTCAACAAGATTGATTTCATTATGTAGATTTTGACCCAGTTCTGTCATAGGAATGTGAACTAAAACACTGTGATTTCAACTTAAACAGTGGTTGCTTTACAGTTTCAGACACTGTTGACAATTTTTTCATGACAAACAACCAATGCATATTCATTTAAAATTAAAACAAGTTAATCGTAGGGTACATGTAGGTCATGTGGGGAGTAGGAGGATGCAGGGTGACTTGTCTGTTGTTGCCGTTATTATTCCGCCTGGTCCATAATTTAATAAGGCATAAACTAAATGGATGAGCTGCAATAAAGCAGGTATGTACTTTCCCCACTGTGAGGCTGTAATCCAATACTGCAGATCACTGGAATTTAAGAGCTGGTCTGTGCCAATGGCGGAATATACTACCCAGTGGTGTGACCTAATGACTTATAACACAGATATCCCTCGGGATGCAACAATCTGATAATTTCAGTGGACTGTAAATGCAAAGGGAAAAACATTCTAATGTCGGAAATCTCTCCTGTGAGTCTACCTGCAGACTACCATATTAATTTTACTACGTCTGCAGATTATAAAAAAAGGCAGAAAATGATTGTAGTATGCTATTCTGTATGTAGCCTTAATGTCTATTTGCAAAGATTGCTAACTTAAAGGGATGCGTGTACCAGCCGAGAAACTGCCTTTCAGATGAATGGGAATGATAACAGAATCTGTAGCTCAAATCAGATATTATAGCCTACTACTGACTAAATGTACTAGCAATTGAAATATTGACAAATGGCAACTAAATTTGGAGCATTCTTTAAAAAACCTGTACTAACTTTACAATGAGTTTATCAAAGGTTTTTGATAGTTTGTACTGTATTTGATGAATTGCTTAGTCTATGAGGTAGGTTAGGTCATCAAGGTGTTGGTCCTTCACTAAGTGACAATTTATAATTACTAGTCTCAGTTTTAGTGGCTGTCAAAGGCAAAACAAAAGAGCAGGAGAGCTAGTTTGTGTGCACAATTGTGGCAGAGAGTACTGATATATGGGACTGTCACTTCTGTCTGTGAACCCAGGTCTTCCACGGTCAATTCACAGACTAAGATCCCCTCCAGACAAGGTAATGGCTCATATAGACAGCTGCTTCCAGTTCTTGTTGCCACACAACTCCAAAGATTTAGTTACTGTAACTGTCGTCTTTACTAAGTATAGTAAAGTTGTTTTCTCTTTAAATTAAGTTTATTTTTCTTACTCCATTGGCAAACAGTTTTTTCTTGTGTTAAGCATCTCACTAAATATTTTTAGATTTCTCTCAAAACAAGACTTAAAATCTTATGCCAGTTTGCTTGTCAAGTAAATAAATCATATTTTAAGAATGTTTAGATATTTTTAATGGAAAGCAAGACAAAAATACTTGTCTTGAATTTTTTTTTTTTGCATTGAGACATTTGATTTACGGCATAAAGTTTAGTCATCATTGCAGCTTATTCTAGCCAAGAACTGCCCACTTAGACAGAAAGAGACCACCTGTCTGACATGTAAAGTGATGAAGAAACACTTTATTTTTAGGGGTGGGTTTATCTGAAATCTATTGAACTCGAAAAATAAACAGTCTCCTCAAATTGCAGAGGAAACATTGAAAAAAAATAATCTGTTTTTTTTATTTTATTTTATTTAATGCATTTAACCTTACAAACTTAGGCCAAAGTGATTGTTTTTTTTTTTGTTTTTTTCTATGAAAAACACTCATAGATTATTGTAATGCATTACTAGGTGGATGTCCTGCAGGTTTAATAAATAAACTTCAATGGGTTCAAAATACAGCAGTGGGAGTACTAACTAAAACCAAGAAATAGAATCATTTCAGCCCCATTTTATTGGCATTACATTGGCTACCTGTTAAATTTCATATTCATTTTAAAATTTTGTTAATTACTTACAAAGCTTTGAATGGTCTAGCTCCAGTGTACTTAAGTGACCTTCTGTCATTCAATCCATAATGCTCATTACGATCGCAAAACTCCAGCCTGTTAACAATACAGGGAGTATCAAAATCCACAAAAGAAGGGAGATCTTTTTCATATTTGGCTCCTACACTATGGAATAGTCTTCCTAGCAGTGATTGGGACTGTGATCGATGCTCCTCACTGAATGAAACCTATATCAACTTGGTCAAAGGAGGGACAATTAGATTCACTCTCTTAAACTACATAGACAATTAATTAACCACTAACAAAATAATTTTGCATTTCCATAAGTTTGTTTAATCATTGACCCACAACATTTACATAGTTTACACATTTTAACCACTAATAGTTCTAAACATAAATAACTAAAATTGGCATGATATTCATTAATTTTCTTTTATGACATAATTTCATCTGCTTTAAAACAAGCCTGTTGTGAAAAGCACTATTCAAATAAATTTGACTTCACTTTGTTAACCAACCTGGTTTCATAGAATCATGTTACTATACCTACATGTGGCAGGGCGGAGGGCGGGGCCGGGTCGTGATCATACACACCCGGTCCCGTATTAGACTAATCAAGCATCTGAGGTAGAAAGGTCGACTGCAGAGGGTCGTGCGGGAGAGAGAGATCGTTTACGGACATGTCCGTCATGTGTGTGTTTATGTTAAAATATGATTTACATCGTCTAGCCAGTTCTCGCCTCCTCCTTTCCATTGTTCCCTTTACACTACATTTTTGCAAATTAATTTTTACATGGCTCATTGTACATATTGTGTCAATTTTCTGGTGAAATTAACATTAGAGGCGCTACAAAAACTATGACTTTTATTCTCTTTCACACAAATCATGAGAAAACGGCTGATTATATGTTCATTAACACTTATTTCTCACTCTGTTCCTCACACAATGCTAACTTATGATGTCAAAACACTTGACAAAGCATGACGTGTAAGATGATTCATTTTAATGTTCGCATTACATAACCAAGTTCATTTACAAACTTGTTCAAGTCTGATCAACTTGCGCAGTAGCTTAACTGATTGAGCATTGCACTTTGTGATGAAAAGAACCTGGGTACTGTTCCTGAAGAGCACTCTTGTTTTTCATGTCACATTTGCTTTTTCTGACATTATTCACTAAGTTTAGGTTTAAGGTTAGCCTTTTAACATGTTTACCAGTAGCCTCACGTGTTTAAGAAAACATTTAACTCAGTTTTAGGGCCACAAAGAGGACACTTCACTTCGGAACTTCCGCATTACATGTAATGAACCTCATAATGTAAATCTGCAAAAAGTTTGATACTTTCATGTAATTTTCATCACATCACCAGCACTTTCGATTTTTGGGTGCAATATATGACCGTGAATGGACTTCAGTTGGTCCATGAACATGAGGCTGAGACTTCTGGTACACTTCACAGAGCAGTGCAGCATGGAAAAACAGAGTGTACCCACCCCTAAAACCCCCCTAGCATCTAGTGAAGAAAGACTTGAGTAAGCATGCCCAGGGTTCTATCACAATTTCCACACCCCTTGCCTTCCCCAAATGAGCAGATTTTATCTGCGTGCAATAAACAGAGCTTGACATTGCAACTGAAGTCTATGTAGTAGTAGACATTTGTATTCCAATATTCCATTTCTCCTTTTAAGTTTCCTGGATACTTGTATTGTCTTTGCAAACAGCCAGCAAGGGTGAAGAGGATATTTTCCACTCATGCCTTCCTTTGACGTCTGAACTCAGTCCTGGCTCTGACTATTTGGAAAAGGATTCTTACAGATTCAGAACAGGAGCCACAGAACACAAAGCATGTGCTAAACAGCCTGAGTTGCTCTGTAAAAATTCCTCTTGTAATGTCAACAAACCCCCACATAACAAGATCTCACCTCAGTAGCGTTATCACAATTGGCTGATTTGCTTATACTTGTGAGGAGAAAAGCAGGTATGCTTGTATAATTTTGCTGGCAGAACAGAATGAATTTGTTTAAAATTCCACTTTTTAATGCGTAAACAAAAATCCCCCTGAATAACGTCAGCGTATCGTGTTGCATATGTAAAAGCATATTTCAAATCCTATCTCTTGGGATTTGGGAGTGACACCACTGGGGTGTATTAAAGGTTAATATGTGAAAATAAGTTGGTTATAAATGGTGATTATTATCCCCAAGAGCCTGAATGGCTCTTAGGACCTTTCCACATGACCCTGTTCCGAGTTTCACAACTCACCACCGACCTCCTAAATAAACACTACACATATGGTTTCCCCCTCACAATTCTATAAATCTTTGAACCTGCTGTCTATTCCAATAGGTCTAAATTGGAGTGGGTGGTGTGACCAATATTTTTCTATCATCTTATATCAAGGTACGATTAATATTTATATCTCTGTAACAAAAGGCAAACGCAAGAACGCAAAGCTTTCAGAGTTAACAACACGCCTAAATAAGTTCTTCCATGACTTGACCAGTTTTGAACACGTCCCGCTCTGTATTTTTGCATTACTCAATGCTTTTTTCATTGCTTTCACATCTAAATAACATAAAACTTGACACCGACAACCACGCCTGGCATTGCAAGTTCGAATCCAGGTCGTTCTCAGTGACTCCAGCCAAACAAATTGGCCCAGTTGCTAGGCAGGGGGGTGTCACATGGCGTAACCTCCTCACGGTCGTGATTAGGGGTTCTCGCTCTCAATGGGGCGCTTGGTAAGTTGTGCATGGATTGTGGAGAGTAGCATGAGCCTCCACGTGCTGTGAGTCTCCACGGTATCATGCACAGTGAGCCATGTGATAAAATGCACGGACGGTCTTAGAAGCCTCCACCACCCGGATTGAGATTAGTAACCACTCCACCACAAGGACTAACTAAGTAGTGGGAAATGGGCATTATAAATTGTAAAGAATGTAAAATTTTAAGTATAAGGTATAACAAAATCTTTTCCAGTCGACACATTTCTACCGTTTCAGGTATATATGAGAGGTAGAAATCAGTAGGGACCTGACATTATGATTTTATATCGATATTTTGGTTATGATACTTTATTATGTTTAGTGTAAAGTAACTGTGATATATTGTGTTCTTTTATTGACTTGTTTCTCTTTTATTGAACAATTATGTAATAATTTTTAATTATATTCTGAGTTTGTTTTTTGGTCTAATAGAAAATATTTAGTATTCTTTGGCATATTGCCACAGGCTCAAAGACTTTCTCTGAATGGTGGTTAATTTCCTTTTTCAATAAAATATATTAATGTAAAAAAAATGATAAATCACCCCTATAGTATATACAGTGAGACTGCCCAGCCATTGTTCTAAATCTCCCATTATTTGCATAAATCTACTTAAAGGGATAGTTCAAAAAATTTAAATTCTCCCAAAATGTAAACTCACCCTATTGCCATCCCAGATGTGTATGATTTATTTCTTCTGCTGAACACAAATGAAGATTTTTATAAGAAAATCTCAGCTCTATAGGTCCATGTAATGCAAGTGAATGTTGATCAGACCTTTGTAGCTCCAAAAAGAAGAGTCCTTTTTTAACATCCACTTTCACTTGTACTGTTACATCTGAAATCACATGTGGTGCCTGTTTAGATTCACTTTCACATCTGAAATTGAAAATGAAGATTTAGAGTAACAAAGGACTTAAATATTGTTATGTTTTCTCACCCACACCTATTATACTGCTATTATATTTCTGAAGACATAGATTTAACTACTGGAGTCATATGGATCACCATTTATGTTGGAGCTAGGTCTGATCACCATTTACTTGCATTGTATGCCAAAATGAAAATTCTGTTCAAATGTACTCAACAAATGTTCAATTATTTCTACAACAAGAAAATCAAGAGGAGTAGTAAATGATAACAGAAATACAAATTTGGGGTGAACTATCCTTTTAAATTATAATTGTTTACTCACCTTTTTTAATTTGAGGTATCCACATCACTCCTATCTCTCTTGCCACTCTGTTTCTGTGAATTTGAATGTGTCTAATATCAAATGACAGTCCCAGCATCCCTTCACACTACCAGTTTGCTCATCGAACAACAGGCTTTGGCTCAAATCTTATAAATTACTTGTCACAATCGTTCATGCAGATGTGGCTTCTGTCTGTTATTCATTCCCATATCTGTTTCTCTTTTTCCTTTCTTTGTTTACAGTGACACATAAAGTGCCATCAGGATGATTACATCTGACAGAGATCCAATATACACACACACACACACACACACACACCAGCCAGAAAATGACATGGACACAAAAACATATCAGCTCATTCATCTCCTTGCCACGTAGCACACTTTTAGACTACACAAAATTAAAAGACACTGTCTCAGTTTCACACCGCTGACAAGTTTTATAAATAGAATCATATCCATCGTCAATTCAAGTAATTTTTATTTGTATAGCACTTTTCACAACATCGTTTCAAAGCAGCTTTACAGAAAATTGTGCATTAACAGAAAATGAAGCAGAAATAACAGAGTTATCATTGTGCAGTTTGATTAAATATGATAGTAAATGTTTTAAATAATTTTAAAATAATTAAATAATTATTGTATTTAGAACCCCTGTGAGCAAGTTGAAAGTGACTGTGGCAAGGAACATAAAACTCTATAAGATGTTGGTTAATGGAGAAACATAACCTTGGGAGAATCCAGACTCACTGTGGGGGCCAGTTCCCCTCTGGCTAAACAGTTAGTTTAGTTGGCTGATGAAGGCTTTGGTTGGCAATAATTTGATAGACTATGTATTCCATTGCAGGAGTGTAGTCCATCATTAGACCAAGGTGATGTAGGCAGAGTTTAGGTGCATTGCAGTTCAACCGGCCGGTCATTTCGGTGAGGTATATCCCAAGTCCAAGGTTCATAAAATTGACTTTCTCACCCACACATCTCATGTCAATTCTGAGCATATGAATTAACCACTGGAGTCTAATGGATTACTTTTATGCTGCCTTTAGGTGATTTGTTTTAAGCTTCTAAGGTCTGGTCACATTCACTTGCATTGTAAGGACCTACCATACAAGTTTTCAAAGTTCAGAAAATCTTTATTTGTGTTCTGCAGAATAAGAAAAAAAAGTCATACACATCCGGGATGGCATGAGTGTGAGTAAATTATGAGAGAATTTTCAGTTTTGGGCGAACTATTCCTTCAAAGCTGAATAGTAATTTCTGCACTACAAGCAGTACCAAACTGAATTGCAAGTGTAACGGTGGCCAGCTGATAGATAGCTGTGCAATGTGTATAAACCTCACTCTCCTGACCTCAAGAGGTGCACTAGCGACTGATGCTTGAGGCTGTAGCCTTTAGCCTCCTTGTTAGCGACCCGCCTCCCATGACGGAGACACCGGTTCGAGTCACGTACAGAGCGGGTAGAACAGGAGTGTAACACAAGCTTAGGCAGCTTACCAATTAGGCCATATCTGATTGTTGACTCCTCCCCCCATCCCCACCCAAAGTGTATTGTGGTTACAGCCCTGTGCAAAGGACAATAGGAGATATTTTAAAAGATATTCTGTTCACTGATTTCAATACAACAGCTGTTGATGGTAACACCTCATTGGTTCTTGTGTCATAAGACGCTCAAGAACCAATGAGGATTGATGTTACTGATGTCTCACTATATTTGTTCACTGTTTACAGGAGTTGACCAGCAATTTGATTTGAGTGTTAAAAACAACTTAAATTTTGGTCTGTAAATCATATAAGGTGAGGTATGCCTTTTGATGGCTTGCAATATGACACACGAGCCACATGGACTACTTTTATTAACCTTTTTTTGAGTTATAAAGTTAGTCTCTACCAAGTGCCATTGAAATCAGCTAACGAAACATCCTTTAAAATATCTCCTTTTGTTGTCCTCAGAGGAAAGAAAGTAATATTGGTTTGAAATTACATTAGCTTGAGTACATGTCAATATTTTTAAGTTCATTTTTGGGTGAACTATTCCTTTAACATTGAAGAATGTATTTTTACATCAAACACTTAAGCTTTAATACGATTTTTTTTCTCTTGAGGTTTGACCTGTAGCCATATGGTATATAATCAGTCTTACATAACCAGTAGTATTACAAGTGCGATCACTGGGCCGCACAGGCATGGGAAGACATAATATTTGGTCAATCACACATTCCTACCCCCGCCCACCTGTATTAGATGACCTCCTAAACAACTCCAATTACCCAGCCACTGACAGACAGACAGATGAGACTCTGCGCCGGGGGTCTGCAGACGTCTGCAGATCAAGACAGGAATGAAAGAAACGCGTGAGGGACGGGGAGGAATGAGAGAATGATGAAGAACTCATGGTAGGGAAAGAGTAGACAGCAAAGGAAAGCACTGATTGACGTAAGATAAATCTCTCAGCGGTCGAGGTTTAGATGGACCTCTGGTAGACCATTAGCAAAGTCATTATCACGTGTTGTTCTTTACCCAGTTCATCGGTGTCCTCAAATCTGTCTGACTGTGCCCTGGGCTGGTTGCTGGAGTTTTTCCAACTGCAATTAATTGTTAGCTTGTTCAGCAGAGTTACAAAATGCACAGCTGATCCTGTAGACAGGTGCCACAATGTTTGGCATGTAGAGATGTAGACCTGGTGGAAACTGCTTTGTGGAGCTATGTCATAAATAACTGTAAACTACACAGCAAAGAATAATTTTCTTGTTTTCCTTTAAAAAATATCTTAACGTCGATATGAAAGATACATTTACTTTAGCAGAAAAATTGCGCAAGCAATTAAAACTTGTTTTCAGACAATATATCTTAAATTCAGTTTATTTTTCTTACCCTGGCATTGCACCCCTGGCAAAACTTTAAATTTGTTTTCAATTTGAGATGTATGCTTAAAAGGATAGTTCACCCAATGAGAATGATAATTCTGTCATAATTGATTCACCATTATGTTGTCCAAACCCATATGATTTTTTTTTACCAATGAAACAGAAAAGGAGATGTTAGGCAAAATGCTAGATTCAGACACCATTCAATTTCATTGCATAATTTTTTTCATACAATAAAAGTGTGGTGACTAAAGCTGTCATTCTGCCTAATATTTGCTTTTGTGTTTCATGAAAGAAAGAAAAATCATACAAGTTTGGAATAACATGAGGGTCAGTAAATTTCGTTTTGGGTGAACTACCCCTTTAAGAGCCATTAAACTGAGCTTCAACTGCTTCTCATGGCGCAGGAAGTGAAGAGTTGTCTTAACATTTAGTATTTTCTGAATTTATGACTCCTTTTTTCATATTTTTCACTAAGATGTTTTTTGAGGAGTTTTTTTTTTTTTTGAGGGGGGCTTCTGTTGGAATGTATTTACTGCAGAGTTTAGTGGGTGTTAGAAGTGTGATAACAGAGGGGATGATGTGTTGAACCAGAAGTCAAGGGAAGCTTCATAAGTCTTTGAGAAGATTAAAACAGTAACTCCATTGTGCAGCATCTATACATGCTAGCATACCTGGACCTCTCTCAGATCCCATATAGAGTGCCAAAGCCATTCAGCTCAATGTCCTCATCCAAGCACCAAACCCACACTTGCATTCAGGAGAGGTGAACCAGCCCGTTTGTAACTTGAGAAATTTGCTGAGTGCAAAATCATATCCCTGTGATCAATGGCACATGGTTTTGGTATCAGTTTTCTGGGAAGGTCAGTTGTTGCTTTCAGTATTCTGACACATAAAAAACAGCCCTCTTGGATTATTTATCAACCACACCAGCAAGCTGATCAACTGGTTTCATCTGTAGAAATTAGTTCTGTATCGGTTTTTGACTGTGGATCCATTTGTGTCTGAAATACTGAAGTAAACGATCCATTCTGTATTATTGATGCACACGTTTAACCATCCCTGCTGAAACCATGGCAATGTTTTCTGCCCCACTGTTGAATCTATATCTTCATGGCAAAAAAAAAATATATTTAGAGTTAACATTGTGGATCTATTATGATGGATTTTAATTTTGTAATCCTTGATGGTTGCATGCAACAATAAACATAAAGTATGACTATTTCGGATTCACAAATGAATCTTTACACTGGTGAACCGCCAGCGGGTCCATGGGGAGGCACTATATGGCAGGCCATTTTATCACCTAAAATAATAAAGTTAGGCATATGTGGTATCGGTTGAAAGCTTAGAATCTGAACTTTTTAGAGAATCCCATCACTTTGGCATTTAGTTATGTAAAATAACAAAATCAGGTCTGAAAACATTTGTCACAAATTGGCCCCACCTAGAGGTTACATTGTAGAATTTTAAAACAAATATAAAGTCCTATACATAGCGCTTAAATAGACAAGTCATATGTCGAATGAAAGCTCTCATTCCCTATTCAGTTTTCATTATTTTCAGAAATCTCAAAAGGTGAAATTTTATTTTGGTAAGACATAAAATGCAAATGTCACTTTTCTGTGCTGACCACTGATATGTAAGCCCAAAGCCTCAAACTTTATATAAAAGCTTACCTTGGGTTGCTAGCTTTAAAATTAGTTGAATAAATTACTTGTTTACTTGTTTGTGAGCTTGCCTGGGTGAATAATCAAATTTTATGTAAAAAAAAAAAAAAAAAGATAAATTGAACAAAGCATGACATTTGATAGAAAAAGTATGAGAAACAAATCATCAGCGAAATAGGTTCTCTTACGAGAGGTTCTCTCGTATTGCGTAAGCTAGCTTACGCTACGGGAAAGATTCATCTTTTCTGAGATATTGAAGCCAAAAAATTATCCTTAATTTTGTATCCATTGTCAACGCAGTGCAGCAGCTGCATACCTTGAGCGGGCTAGCTAGCGAGCTCATAGGTTGCTCTGCGGCAACTGCTGCAGCCTATAGACGAACTTGAGTGAACTTGCGTCCAATGACAGGTGCCCGCGCCGTCACTGTATCAAAGCCCGCCAGAATGGGCGTGGCTAGAGTGCATATAAGCGTAAGTTCGTAGGCTGGAACCTGATTTTCATCTATTCAGCGAAGCTCTTCGCATCTCTGAACTGCAGAAGCCGCGTCGCCGTTCGAGGGGCATCTAGCAAGCGTGGACAGTGCTCGAAGAAGCCGGCCGTCTTCGCCACCTTCAGCCATCCTTGGAGCTACGCCATCCGGCGACGTATCCTTTTTAGAGCAAGCTAGTTCCTCAGCGAACTTCACAAAAAGATGCCTCGCACCACCTGCGCCTCATGCCGCGCCCCTCTCAGCGCCGGAGACCGCCACCTCATCTGCGCTCTCTGCCTGGGACTGGAACATGCAGTGCTCGCCCTCGCTGACGGCGGATGCGACCTCTGCGAGGAGCTTCCGATGTCGACCCTGCGGGCTCGACTCGAAGCACTCAAAACCGAAGCCGCCGCGCCGCCTTTCGTTTCGCCGCACAGAAAGAAGCGCCGCTCCCAAAGGCTGCCGGAAGCGGTGTTAGAAGCGACTACCTCGCCGGAGCCTCTCCCTCGAGCCTCACTTTCACCCTCCCCGCACCCCCGGGATGCGCAGTTGCCACCGAGCGGCCGCACTGTTGCCATCTCGGATGACGAGGTGGAGGATAAGGGCTGCTGTTCCATCATGGCTTCGGACAGCGAGGAGTGGTCAGGCTCCCAAGCCTCCTCCTCGGCCCAGGAATCCAGCAGGACCTGCGCCGGAGTCGAGGAAGAACTAACGCGCCTCCTCACACAGGCCGTCGACCGCCTCGGGCTCGAGTGGTCACCGCCCTCTGAGCAGGCTCCCAACAGACTCGACGGCTGCTTTCTTCAGAGCCGTCGCTGGGCGCCAGCGTCCGGCCGCTCCCTTCCTGCCGAACTCCACGCCAAGCTCTCTAAATCGTGGAACGCCTCTCTCGGCCAGGAACCGATCCCATGTCTCCACCTCTCTCGCTCGGTGGACGGCGCCACCGAGAGGGGCTACTCTTCCATCCCCGGTCGAGGATTCAGTAGCAGCACACCTTTGCCCGCCTCCGCGAGATGGCGGTCTAAGCCAGTGCTCCCGTCTAAGGTCTGCAGAACTACTTCCGCCTGTGTTGGCCGCGCCTATGCCGCCGCCGCCAAGCCGCATCTGCTCTGCATTCCATGGCCGTTTTACAGATCCTCCAAGCAGACCTTCTTCGAGAGTGGGATGAGAAAGGCAGGCACCCAGAGGCTGTTTCAGATCTAAGGAGCGCGACGGATCTCGCCCTTCGCGCCACCAAAGCTGCAGCTCAAGCCCTAGGGAAGTGCATGGCCGCGCTGACTGTGACCGAGAGACACCTATGGCTAACGCTAGCCGACATGGGAGAAGCTGAACGCTCCACGTTCCTCAACGCGCCGCTCCCTCCGTCCGGTCTCTTCGGTTCCGCGGTGAGCATTGTTGACCGTTTCTCGGAAGTCCAGAAAGCCACCCAAGCCATGAATCTCTTCCTGCCTCGTCGCGCTAGCTCCTCTGCAGGCCGCCCACGTGACCAGCCTCCTGCACGAGCCTCTTCACAGCGCCCAGCTCAGCAAAGCCAGACTTCTCAGCCCCCCCGCGGGCCTCGGCCTAAGATTGCGCTGAAACCTGAGCAACCGAAGTCCTCCTAGCTTTGTTAAGGAAACGACGGCTCAGTCTCGTCGCGGCCGGACCACCGTCAAAGCTTTGCCCCCGTCAGTCCCCTTCTCTCAGGCTACTGCAGTGGTGGATTCAGCAGCCAACAAGCCAGTGATACTGCCCGCTTGCCTGCACTCAAATGCCGTTTTCACGGCGACCCAAAAAAATCTTGTAAAAAGCAAACATGCCTTATGTGTAGAAAATGTGCCCACAATCCAGTGTTCACCCCTACACACAAGCATTACACTTCCCGTGTCCCTATCAGAGCCCACTCACATAAAGCAGGCACAGCCAGCTCGAGTGTTAGAGTCAATAAACGCGCCCACGAATCCGTCGCGCCCCCCTTCTCTGCCCGCTCTGTCACACGGCCAGCAAACACCTCTCTGTATGTAAGTCCCATGCCCGTGACTATGCTCACGCATCACTTCACAGATGTGACTCTTTCCCCATTCACCTCAATCGGAAGTCACTCACAGAACAGCCTGTCCCTGCTGTCTGCGAGCAGTCATGCATAAGCACAGTAAGCGGCTCACACATTCTGTTCAGCTCGCTGTGTGCGGCAATCAGGGCGACTTGGCCTTTCACCCTCTAGTGTTACGCTTCAAAGCGTGGAAAGCTATCCCGGGATATCCAAATGGGTGTTAAGCACAATAAAACAGGGCTATTTGCTACAGTTCGATCACCGCCTCCCCGCTTCAGAGCTGCTCGAAACTACTGTGAACACGGAAGCAGCCTGCATGCTTCGCTCAGAAATAGCAAACCTTCTGTGCAAAAGGGCCATAGAGAGAGTGCCACCTTCTCTGAGCGAAGTCGGGGTTTTACAGCCGTTATTTTCTTGTCCCCAAGAAAGACGGCGGCCTCAGACCAATATTAGATCTCAGGGTTTTGAACAAGGTGCTCGCAAAAAGACCATTCAAAATGCTTACAATCAGGAAACTCCTCGCGCATGTGCACCAGGGGACTGGTTTATTTCTCTCGATCTGAAAGATGCCTACTTTCAGATTCAGATAAATCCCCGTCACAGGCCATTCTTGAGATTCGCCTCGACGGCCAGGTTTATCAATACACCGTCCTTCCGTTCGGCCTGTCTTTAGCACCCCGTACTTTCACGAAGTGCATGGATGCGGCGCTCGCACCCCTGCGGAGTCAGGGCTTGCGAATTCTGAACTATTTGGACGATTGGCTGATTTTAGCACAGTCACATACGGAGCTTCTGTCTCACAGGACAGCTCTCCTCAGTCATCTGAACAGTTTGGGTCTTGCAGTCAATTGGACCAAGAGCTCACTACAGCCCAGTCAGGCAATTTCCTTCCTTGGAATAGAACTAGACTCTGTGGCGATGACGGCTCGCTTATGTTCAGCGACTAGCCGCGTCCTTTCAGATGAACAGCCTCACGCCTCTGAAAAAATTTCAGAGAATGCTAGGTTACATGGCCTCAGCCGCAGCAGTACTTCAGCTGGGTTTACTGTGCATGCGCCCGCTTCAGCATTGGCTAAACACCCGCGCGTCTCGCCGGGCTTGGGCCACGGGCCGCCAGCCGATCAGAGTGACTCAGACCTGTATCTCAGCTCTGCAGCCCTGGGCAGTGGCCGAATGGTATCAGCGGGGAGTGACGATGGGAGCTGTATCTCGCCGAAAGTCATCACGACAGACGCATCCAACACGGGTTGGGGCGCGGTCTGCGAGGGCTCTCCGGTTTTTGGCCTATGGTCAGTTCAGGAAAAGCTCCTTCACATAAATTGTCTGGAAATGATAGCGGTCGAGTACGCGCTCATGCGCTTCCTCCCGGTCATTCAGGGTCACCACGTCCTGGTCCGTTCGGACAACAGATCTGTGGTATCCTATCTAAACCGTCAGGGCGGTGTCAGATCCAGGAACCTCTTCCATCTGACAAAACGCATACTGAGTTGGTCCCAGTGCCACCTGCGCTCACTGAGGGCGATGCACGTGCCAGGCCACCTGAACGACGGCCCAGACAGACTGTCCAGAGACAATATTTCCCCAGAGGAATGGTCCTTGCACGCTCAAACAGTCCAGAAGTTATGGAGCATATTCGGCAGAGCAGAGATAGACCTCTTTGCGTCAGAAGAGAACTCTCACTGCCCAGTATTTTTCTCGAAGCGAGGATGCGCTGGCCCAGGACTGGCCCAACCGCCCGCTTTACGCCTTCCCTCCCGTCTCGCTATTGCCACAGGTAATGCAGAGGATCAGGTAAACGCGTCACTCGGTGCTCCTCATAGCCCCGCGCTGGGAGAATCAGACATGGTTCCCGGAGCTTACGCAGCTGTCACTGACAGCCCCGTGGCCCATTCCAGTGAGAGCAGATCTCCTCTCTCAAGCTCGCGGCACGATCTGGCATCCCCACCCAGAGCACTGGGCGCTGCACACGTGGGTGATCAACGACTACCCGTCGCTTTGCCAGAAGGAGTAATAAACACTATCATACACGCTAGAGCCCCTTCCACGAGAAGACTCTATGCGTCCAAATGGTCTGTGTTTTCAAAATGGTGCACCGACAGAGACCTGGACACACGGACATGTGGGGTGTCGTCGCTGCTCGTGTTTTTACAAGAGCTGCTGGATAAGGGCAGATCCCCATCCACGCTCAAAGTGTACGTGGCGGCTGTCGCGGCGTTCGCTGAACCCCTGCACGGCCAGTCACTGGGAAAAAACGAGCTGGTCATCCGCTTCCTCAGGGGAGCTAGAAGGATGAACCCTCCGCGCCCCCCATCGGTTCCTATCTGGGATCTTTCCATAGTTCTCGAAGCTATGAAAGCCCCTCCTTTCGAACCGTTTCAATCCGTGGATTTGAAATACCTTTCACTCAAAACCATTTTCTAACTGCTCTGTCATCAGTTAAACGTGTGGGAGACCTTCACGCACTGTCTGTCAGCGCTGCGTGTCTTGAGTTTGGACCAAGTGACTCCAAGGTCATTTTAAAGCCTAGACACGGCTATGTCCCCAAGGTGATCGGTACTCCTTTCAGAGCACAACTCATTTCCCTATCGCCGCTGCCAGCATCCGATAGCGAACGCGACGCCAATCTCCTTTGCCCAGTCAGAGCACTGAGATTGTCACTCCGCCTCTTTCAGACGCTCTGAGCAGCTTTTCGTTTCGTTCGGAGGGCGCACCAAAGGTTTCGCCGCCTCGAAACAGACACTGTCTAGATGGATAGTGGACGCTATTGCTGCCGCGTACACGTCAAAAGACCTGCCATGCCCGTTAGGCATTAGGGCTCACTCCACTAGAGGCATGGCCTCCTCGTGGGCATGGTCCAGCGGGATTTCCATTCACGACATATGTGTGGCAGCGGGCTGGGCTTCCCCCTCCACCTTTGTCAGATTTTACAATCTGGAAGTGCCCGCCCTGCAGGCAAAACTACTAGCGGTTTAATACGCTACAGCTCCCCTGGTGAGCTGCACTGACGGGACACATCCCACACAGACCGGCACCGCCACTCTGTCTTTCCCTTCCCACTATGTGCTTATGTATTACACACACACTGGCCCGCACTCTTGCCGGCCAAATATTATTCCCCCACTCACAAGGGCTCCCCCGGGTCCCCCCCACCCCCGGGGCTCATGCAGTGGATGCTTGCCGTGCACGGCGTTGACAATGGGTTCCTGTAGCGTAAGCTAGCTTACGCAATACGAGAGAACCTCTCGTAAGAGAACGAATCGGTTACCTAACGTAACCTCGGTTCTCTCTAGAAGAGGGAACGAGTATTGCGTAGCCGGCCGTGCTCGCGCCACGAGCGATTTTCGCTTCATTCAATGAAAACCAGGGTTCCAGCCTACGAACTTACGCTTATATGCACTCTAGCCACGCCCATTCTGGCGGGCTTTGATACAGTGATGGCGCGGGCGCCTGTCATTGGACGCAAGTTCACTCAAGTTCGTATATAGGCTGCAGCAGTTGCCGCAGAGCAACCTATGAGCTCGCTAGCTAGCCCGCTCAAGGTATGCAGCTGCTGCACTGCGTTGACAATGGATACAAAATTAAGGATAATTTTTTTGGCTTCAATATCTCAGAAAAGATGAATCTTTCCCGTAGCGTAAGCTAGCTTACGCAATACTCGTTCCTTCTTCTAGAGAGAACCGAGGTTACGTTAGGTATCCGATTCGTTCTCATCTATTGAAGATTAAATGTTACACATTATTGTAAAGCTGGGATTCTCTGTTTTCTAATGACATCTAGATTGGGATTTGGGCTAGACAACTCAGAAATCAAGATGTCAAGAGCACCACCTACATTTCAGATCAGTATAATGTGATGGAAGGTGACAAAGGAAAAATAATATTTTCTAGTATTTGCTGCTATCCAGTGGAATAAAATAAGAATTTTGCTCGAAAAGGTCATTTGCAAGACTTTAAGCAGAGCTTTGTTTGGGAGAAAAATTATAAAGTGGGTAATGTGTTGTAACTATAATCAATGCAACGTTTAACATTTTTGTTTCAAAATGGCAGAAATACTTAAAATAGAGTGATATTTATGTACCACAATTTGCATGAGGATATCAACTAGGGTCATGATATCAAATTGAAATGCAGACATTTCTACTAATTACAACAAAAAATCGAGTTTACATTTATGCATCTGGCAGACGCTTTTATCCAAAGAGACTTACAGTGCACTTATTACAGGGGCAATCCCCCCGGAGCAACCTGGAGTTAAGTGCCTTACTCAAGGACACAATGATGGTGTCTGTGGGGATTGAACCTGCGACCGTCTGATTACCAGTTATCACACACAGAGAAAGAATTCTCTCAACATTTACTCCCCTTCATGCCATCCTACATGTTTATGACTTTTGTTGTTCTGCTGAACACAAACAATGATTTTTAGAAGAATATTTCAGCTCTGTTGGTCAATTCAGTGCAAGTGAATAGTGGCCAGAACTTTGAAGCTCATAAAGTGGTTAATTCAGTGGTTAAATCCAATTCTTCAGAAGTGATATGAGAGGTGTGGGTAATAAACAGATCAATGTTTAAGTCCTTTTTTAACTATACATTTTCCTCCCTGCCCATTAGGTAGAGATTTGCACAAATAATGTGAATAGCCAAAAACAAAAGACGAAGAACACTTTAAAGGGCACTTAGGAGGGCTGGTAGAATTGGAAATATATAATAGAAAAGGACTTAAATATTGATCTGTTTCTCACCCACACCTCTCATATAGCTTCTGAAGACATTGATTTAACCACTGGAGTCATATGGATTTTTTTATGCTGCCTTTATGCGATTTTTGAAACTTCAAAGTTCTGGCCATCATTCACTTGCATTGAATGGACCAACGGAGCTGAAATATTTTTCTATCTTCATTTATGTTCTGCAGAATAAAGTAATGCCATACACATGTGGGATGACATGAGTGTGAGTAAATTATGAAATTTTTTGGGGGGTGTTTTGAATGTTGATGCAAATGAATCTGGAGGGTGCCATTACATAATAATTTCTTTAAACATACTTCCTTCCCAAAAATTACGGTTTTACTGTGAAGGAGTTTTGGAACAGCTACTGGAACAAACAAATGGCACCTCTCACCATCTGTGAGGAGCTGTCAGAAGTGTTTTAAAAGGAATCATTTGAACCTTGCCAATACCTCTGAAGCTCCTTAAACTATTTAGATATTTTATTGCCAAATTAATTTGGAGATTTAACTAGGTTAAATCCAGAAGTGTGTTCAAACTCGGCAAACAACTTTACTTGGCATCAAACTTTGATACTGCACCTAAACGGTCAATCATATCAACAAACATTTCAGTGTTTCAACAAATAAACCACAGCTGCATGAATATAAAAAGTTAGTTTAACGTCAACATCTTTCAGGTCTTCTGTTGTAAGTGGGTTTGCATGTGAGTCATGCTACCAGCAACATACGAAATATTTACAATGAATGTAATGCTAACAATAAGAGCATATTCGGCTAACAAAGGCAAAGGAACACACCTGAGCATATCTTTGGATTTATTTTACTCCATATAAGCTTTGATTATATTATTTGTAAAAAATTGGCTTCTGGTTACACAGCCTTTTTTCCTGTTTATTTTGTCCAAAAAATGAAAGAGCACTCTGTCAGACAGCCTTCCAATGAGTTCAACAAACAAAGGGCCTTCTCATTAAAAACAGATGACAGTTATTCTGCCCTGCACCACAGCTTCGAAAAAGAGACATCTTAGATGCCAGTTCAATTTCATTTAAACCAACTTCAGAACTTGTTTGCATTTTTGTCTGATTCTGTGTTGTGGTTTGAGTTGGAAGAATGTCAACCGATTTGACCAAAATGAAACATTTGAGTTTATGTGGTCATTAGAACTTAATATTTTGAAGTTTATCATTCCTATTTTCAGTTTGGTAAATCATTTGAGTTCCAAACTATATTGATGTATTCATATGGACAGTAAGGAGGCCAGAAAGATGTATTTTGCATCTGTGAATTGTTTGAGATTTAATTGGCAACTTTCGTGAGCCACGAAACTGCAGGAAATGTTCACTAAGGGCATTTTCAGACATGTAGCTTGATTTGTTCCAAAACAGGGGTTAAAATATTTACAATGTTGCATTTTCTTTATTGTTCGGTTCGCTGTAATAAGGCAACATTTAAAAACAGACCAAAACTTTGTTAGTAAAATTCACATGTGAGCAAAGTGTCCCTTCATTAATCAGAATGTTTGTGCGCTATTCCTTGAATTTGATCATACATCGATATACAGGTTAAAATGATATACGTGTAACTATGTGTCAAATAACTTATACAAATATTCGAGTATTGTTTATGTCACGGTTATGCTAAATGTGATCCAGTCAGAGGTTGCGCTCCAAATAAAAAACATTTGACACACAGACAGTTGTAAAATTTCTGTTGTGGTTATTTTTATCCATTATTATTTGCTTTTGTATTATGCATTGAAAAGTTCTCAAGGTGACAGAGCTCTCTCTCCTAGTCACGAGCCCACACACACACACACACACACACACACACACACACATAGAAAGAATGTCCAACTATGGCTCATGTCCAATTAAATTTTGTGACTCTTTTTACTTGGATATGAGTGGTGCCTTGTTGTATCAACACAAAGATGCACACAAAAACACTTTCCCCACCTAGAGGTTAACCATTCATAACCATTCACTCATAAAAAAATGATATATATTCTTGTTGCACTCTAATCTGTCGTGGATACTACTATTCTGATGTAAATGAAACATTGTAATGCAGCACTTTTCATACCACTGTCTCCTTTAGATGAATCGCTTATGATGTATTATTCCTCTTATGTAAGTTGCTTTGGATAAAATCGTCTGCCAAATGAATAAATGTAATCTGAAAATAGTACTAACAAAAGAACTTCTTGCTGGCCCAAAGATTTATCTTTTTCCAACAGTTATTTAAATGTCAACACAGGCATTATTTTCTTAAATAATGAAATATATTAAGAAATGTGTTTAGAAATGTATTAAGAAATTCTACTTGTTTAGATTTGCAAAGACTAAATTTAAAAACCGTAGCAGTGGCGACTGCTTTAAGACTATACAAGAAGCACAAAGGCTTTCTTAAAATGTAAGGAGGAAAGCGGAAATGGTGAGTTTAATCATCTATATTACATATCGCTCTTTGTACATTTCAATATTTTAATGAATAAAAGCATAAAATATCACACATTCAAAACGTGATGTTCACTCAAAGAGTGCTATTAAATCTGTGCATCAATGGGAGTCTGTAGCAAATGCCTGTAATATTAGATTTCAGTGGAGTAAAGAGCGATATTGATTGGACGAGATTGATTGATCATTTTGTGTCCCGTCTGGTCGCTGTGCTTCTCTGGTAGTGTATTGGAGCATTTGAACTGTTTGCATTAGAAACAGATCTGATTGTTTATTGGACATTGGGCTTTCAATAACTATACCACCTGGAAGCACGGCTTTTTCTACATGATGATTGGTTGACTCCTCAAATTTTTTGCAATACTTTGAAATAAACAGCTAATAATTTAAAATGGGGATGTATGAGACTAGCAGCTTATGAAATGTAAAAGCACCATTGTTGGGCTTGTTTAGCGGCTCGGAGGTACATTGCACTTATTTGCAATCTGAGGTTTCTGCTTTTATAATTGGATATTTTGTCTCATTTGTTGAAAAAAAAAATAGACCTTTGAGCTTATTTTATTATTTTCTTTAAGAAATGTAATTGTTTGAGCAGTTTGAGCACACAAAAAAAGAAAAATGTCTGTGCTGTCTCACTTTTCAAAAGTATCAGCTGCCACTGACCTGTAGCTACATGACCAGTGAATAACATTGTGTTCTGAAGTGATCATTACGACCAGGGCTGGACTGGTAATCTGGCATACCTGGCTCCAAAACTGCAGGATCAATGCACCAAAGTACCATGTTACAGTAAGCTGAAAGTTGTGTCTGTTTGCTGTGAATGCATTGCAGCAGTTACAGAATGCAAGCAATTGGAAATGCATCAAATTGTAATAAGCATTATAGTACGCATCATCAATACCAGTTCACTTGTGAAAATTAGGCCAAATTGCTTTCATTCCAGTTGTCCCCAAGCTTGACCATCCAAAAAGTACTAAAATGCACTCTAAAATTTGTCATCTGACCAGACTGCCCCCATCTGCTTTATGCTGGGGATTATTTAAGCAAGGTTATCACTGACTTATCACAGTCAGACTCATTTACAAACTTCCTAACAGTGACGCGTCCAGGAGGTTGTATGTCCATGGCTTTTTTGTTGCACTCAAATATGGATGTTTGTGACCAGCGAGAGAGATGAAGAGAGCTCAGAACGGATTACACCAATGCCCGTAGTTTACCCAGCTGCTTTGTATGTCTAAATCAAACTCACCATCTGCTTTTACTTCGTGTCATACTCTTAGAAATAAGTGTGAAGGGTTGAGAGAATGGAACAGAGTGGGCTGACTGAAAACAACACTGCTGTTTTCTTCTGGATCATTATAGCAGGATATTAGACTGGGATTTGGATAAAGATACTAGAGTTAGCTTAATTTGTGACTGGAAAAATCTGCCTGGGTGATGTCTGCCATTGCACAGCAGGAATTTATTTGGATTAAGACTCTGGACATGGTTGATAGAAATAAATTGTTGCTGACTTCCCTGTTTTTCCTTTCCAAGTCATTTCTAGTGACAGTCACCTGCTGTGGTGTGGTACTCCCTCCTTAGCTGTGACCTTAATCTTGACTGGCCTTGAGTAATCAACCCTGTGTTCACTAGCAGTCCAGGAAAAGATGAATGGCCTAATATTCCATAATCGATTTCAACTCCTCTCCAAACTAATTACTCAGTTACCCACTGAAAATAAACATACACAGCACTGAACTTAAAGACCCCAAGAAATCACTTGATGAGTTTCTGTGTTGAGGTATCTACTATTGAAACTGACTGATCTCACAGTGATTTCAGAGGTTGATTTCTCTTGAGCTAAACTCGGTCTGTGCTTACCGAAATTCCTGGTAAACATAGACGGGAGATGCTGCTTATCAGTAACGGCATAATGGGGCTGACATCGGGGTACTGGAACATTCGGAAGCAACATTCCGACTTTACGTGTGATCCCGTTGAATGAAAAAGGAAGTTTGGGCAGGGTTACCTGGCATTGATGCTGCCAAAAGAAACAACTGCAATTAATGGTGAATGTGGCAACTAGCAAAACATCTATGGTGACAGCACCTTGCAAATGTGAGTTGAATGCTTTACCATCCCCCCCACAGAGTGTGAATATGTCCATTATTTGAGACATAAGTGTTGAACTGGTTTGGCTAATGCTGATTCTAGCGGCAACACATTGTGTGTTTGAAATGTCACTTCCGTCAGCTGAACAACAGTGTCTACTTCCGTGTAGTAAAAAAATGTTAGTCTCACATTTGGACAGTACTATACTTTGAAAATTTGTACACTACATGGCCAACTGGATAGTGTATAGTTTAAGCACATAGTGGGTCATTTGGAACACAGCTGGCTTTAAGTTAAAAAAAGAGAAAAACAAGTGAATAAACCTGAAAGTTTAATAAGAATACACTTATTTTCATGATACTTTTCTGAAAATTAGACAAAATGTCTTCTGCAGTGTTGCTTTTCTTGCAAGTCATTTTGGTTTAAGCATTTGTATATATTTTTATTGGGAATGCAAGTCATATTTGACACATTTGTTAAGAATAAGATTATTTGCACTGCATGAACAATAAGCCTCAAAACTCATAATTTTGTAACTCCTTTTAACTTTTTTGTGTCCCACAATATATCCCAATAAACTTTCCATTTCGCCTGTTTGGTCAGGTTTGTCCGGCCTCAGGACCCAGCTGTTTGGTGCGGCTCCACACGTTAATTACGAGAATTGACATTCAGCACGGCGCTAAAAATAACCGTAATAACGCACTGGTGATGATGATGAGGAACTGTTGATGCCCTGCTTGACATGTGGCAAAGAAACGACCTACTGTTTGTGCTGGCTGTGTAGCGAAATTCACCATGGCACTGCAGTGACCCTGTCCCACAGGTGTGGATGGTGTGTTTATTTTGAAAGCACTTAGCGCTCAGTTGCCCCTCACCTCCATGTCTCACTACACCTCAGTGGAATGTTTGGCATTCTGCATGGTGTCGTGTTTTGTATTATTCCTTTTTTTTTGTCAAGAGGGTCATATTTGATTGCAGTCCCTGCCTCTAAAATCTCAAGTAAACACCTGAAATACAAAGAGTTGAGAGAGTGTCAAAACAAGATGCATTTTGTTGTGCAATTAGATCCCAAATCCAGGCACGTCTGGAATGGCCGCCGTTAAGCAGTGCACAGTGTACACAATGGAACGCAAATAGCATGCAATATGCGGATGGCTGCTCATGATGGAGATAATGTTCATAATCTGGCACTGGCACATTGATGGGATGCAACCTGTATTCTACATTCACTGGGTGGGTCCCATAGCCTTACAGGTGCAAACAGCACTAACTTGGCCATCTCTCAGCGTAGCAGCGAGCAGAGTGAAACAGTGGTGAACTGGGGTCACATTATCTATTATGGGACAGTGTTATGGCAAATTATGGACATTGCATGCTGTTTTTTTTTTCTTCATCTTTGGCTGTTTTTGGAAAAAATACTGTGAGGTTCAGAGGCCACTGGTGATAATCTCTCTATTTTGCATTCTATTCTAATTAAATTCAAAACTTTGTGCAAAACCTGATGATCCATGTCATGGTCAGCATGATAGGAGCATGTTCATAAAAGCATCTTGTTATGTTACTGGATGCTTGGCATTGTTGATTTTTAGTGCAAATCGTAAAATTATATACTGTGTATATATATATATATATATATATATATACACAGTATAGATCCTATATATATATTTATTTATTTGTATTTATTTTTTTCGATTTAAAAACAAATAAAACATTAAATGTGGTCTCAGACTTTTGAACCCTGCTGTATATTGGGATATAGGAACAGTGAAAAAAGTATTTTTACCCCAGAAAAAATTTAAAATTAAAAATGATATGGCTTGAAATAAAAAGGATTTGGGATGGGTAAAAAGGCAGATTTTCCAATTAATCTTGAATTCAATTGAACAATCACTAAATCGATTCTCTAAGAAAATTTCCGCCTTGAGATCCTTTTGTTGCATGATGAAGTTTGGTTTGACTAATTTGTGTAATGTCCAGGGATGGAAAGATTACTGGAAAATAATACTCAAGTAAAAGTACTGTTACTTCTTAAAAATTTTAGTTTGAGTAGATTAAAAGTACCTGTCCTAAAATCTACTCAATTAAGAGTAAAAGAGTAGCTCATTTAAAAGTACTCATGAGTAGTGAGTATTGAGTACTGCAAAAGCATTATTGAGTTGCGAAAGCTATGCTCCTTTATAATAATAATTATATGCTGCAATTTAAAAATGTAGCACTCTTACCACAATTTACATTCCCTTTTATGGCTGTTTGCCATAAAGAATAAACAATATAGGTGTTTGTGACTGACAACTTTTAAAATACATCACTTATCTATGACACTGTAAACACTACATGAATCTGATGGAAATATACAAATAAAAGTGTGACATGATAACAGAAATTAAAAGATGATAAAGTTATTTTCAATACAATGATCCCCATTTTATATCGTAATGTATGAAACAATTATATTAAAATCAGTTTATGTGTAATGTCTAAATTTCCCTTAATGTAAACTTTCTTAAAACATGATTTATTTACTTGCCAAGCAAAATGGGATAAGATATTAAGTCTTGTTTTAAGATAAATCTGACTACATTTAGTGAACTTTAGACTCAAAACAAGAAAACAAATTCTGCCAATGGGATAAGCAAAGTTTATTTTACTTACCCCATTGGCAGAATATTTTTTTCTTTTTTCTGATTTTGCGCTTTGGGAATGTCTTTTAAGAGTGACCAGTTGTGAATATGTGTGCAACACGTCAATGAAATTGACAAGAAAGTATAGCCTCTGCTGGTGAATTCATCAGGATGCGCCAGTACCAGGGGCTATAAATAGATGCGCCACAGGTGCATCGTCAGGTATTTTTGTCTGAAGAGCAGTCCTGGGGCATCCTCAGTGCGGCAATGAAGCACAGCATCTCTTTCTGCTTTTTCAGGGAAAAGGGGTTACGGTTAAGTAACCCGAGATGTTCCCTATCAAAAGCTACACTTTGATGCTGCGCTGATTTAGAGGTTTGGGAACGAGAATACTGAACAAAAATTCCGCACTGCGGAAGTCTGGACCCCTTACGGTTGTGTAGATGTGCACACAAGAGCATGAAAGGTCTCAGACATGAGCTTGTGATGTTGACTCAGGACATAAGATCCCAGAGTGGCATAAGCATCCAAACTATAGAATCTTATGAATGACCAGCCTGCTGCATTACAAAAATGCTGCAGAGGGACACCTCTAGCCAAGGCTTTGGAGGAGGCAACCCTTCTGGTAGAGTGAGCCCTGATCCCTACTGGTGAAGCTTGACCTCATGCCTCGTAGGCCAGGGCAATAGCATCCCTCACCCAATGCGACATTGTCTGCTTGCTGGCCGCCGCCCCCATGTTACAGCTCACATGACAAATTAATATTTGCCCTGACTTATGCCACTGGCTAGTGCACTGGACACAGTCCGTGAAGTCTTTCCTGATCCGGTGTTGTAAACGGCAGGGAACCTAAGGCATCCAGAGTGACCGGCTGTTTGGCCGAGAAAGGAACTTTAGGCAGGTAGTCAGGATGAGGGTGCAACAGTGGGGATTTCTTTAAGACTGCAAGGGAAGCTCAGCTTCCCCTATAATGTCAAAACAATAATGGTCAAATATGTACTATTGTGTAAACAATTTATTGACTAAAAATGCGTTAGAACACGTTCATCTCGAAGACGAGTTCGTTCAGAATCAGCTACATTGCATATAGCAGGTCGGCTGACTCGATTTACTTCTCATACATTCCCGTAGCGTCAGTGCATTTCCCTGTTGAAGCCGAGAGTCCATTGACTTCAATGGGGCTGCTCTGAACAGTTTTTTCAGTGCTCGAAAATAGACGGTCATTGGATAAATGCTGCGATTATGTCCCGCCCATGGACGCTCAGCGTCTCTGGGGGTGAATGAGGAGTGGGCTGGCCCGGACTCTGGGCTTCCGCGTGATGATTGGAGGATCTGTCGAAAGACTGCATCTCCTTTTGATTGACAGCGAATCTGTACTATAAGAAGTCACTGAAGCTATATCGCGCTCAGTCCCATCGCGGATTTCTCAAGTGTAGTCGAAAGACAAACTGCTGCAACCTATTTCTTTATATTTGTTTGGCAAAATTGCTAGTCAATTTGCATAATACATTTCACACAATTATACACCACATTCCTTGTTTCAGTTTTACCAAGTTTAATATATTTTGTTTTAGAGCTGCTCGTTCGTTCGTTCATTCATTCATACAGTAGGCTAGGCTAGCGTCGTACGGGTGAAACTGCGCACGATGGCAGACGGTGCTAATATTGTCGACCTGATTTTGGCGAAGCCATTTGAAAGTCTTCCTTACGAGGAAAAAATTAAAATTAAACAGCAGGGCAGATCAACACCTAAGATTGATTTAGTGCAAAAAATAGGGTAAATAAGTTTATAATGTAGGCCGAAAATGAGCTTCCCCTCTTTGAAAGACCAGCAGCCGCCACTGGGGTGCAATATTGCTTTAGCCATTCCTGGGGCAAAATCTAAGCAGGATGGCAAGACAGACAGAGCCTGCAAATCCCCAATTCTTTTTAGAGAAGTAATCGCCATAAGAAAAAACATCTTGAGAGTCAGAGGTTTATCAGACGCTAACTCTAGAGGTTCAAAGGGGGTCTCAACCAGACCCTCAAGGACTATTGCTAAGTCCCATGAAGGGATCCTTGTCTTAGCAGGAGGTCTTAATCGCGTGGCCGTCAGAGCTTTCTCTTCCTGGAGATAACGGTCCTGAGGTCTTGCTTTGGGAGCCACTAAGGGTGACAAGCCGGTCCCCAATCTCTACGAGGGGGAGCGTGATTCGCCACGCTCTGTTTTTGAGCCTCCCTTCTAGAAGGACCGGGGTGGGGCTGGGTGGCCGGCAGCCCCTCCCCCTGAGTGCGAGGAAGGAATTGCCCGAAGGCTTCCTCATGACTCTTTTCCTCCTGGAACCTGGCGATGACCGTGTTCATAGAGTCACCGAACAAGCCAGAAGGTGAAATCGGGGCATCAGATTACTCTTGGCTGTGCAGTGCATCTATGCAAATATTATTTTTATGCAAAATAAAATAAAGAAATAAATAAGATATTATGATAATATTTGGTGAGTCAAGACTCGACTCTGACCCTTGATAAAAGACTCGAGACTTGACTCAGACTCGTCCATCAGAGACTACAGACTTGACTTGGACTCCAGCCTAAAGACTTCAGACTTGACTCAGAATTCAGATGAAAGACTTCTCTCTGCTAGTTTGTAAGTTCATATGAAATAAGAGGACACAGCATTTGTTTAGTTCATGGATTTGACTCTCCTAAATGTTCTGTAAGACTATGATGCTTTGCTTTCATCACGCAGTCTAATGAGAATGCAAGAGCAGTCTAAACCTATCGGCCTCTGAAGTCAGAGAGCACATATCGATACAGGCGACTAGGACGCAATCTTTTATGTGTCCTAATGGTGCACATAAATCCAAAAGATAGGATGAGTTAAGAAATATATATTAAAAAGAAATGATACCATACAAATCAAATACATTTAAATATTTAAACAAAGCAGGGGAAAAAGAGAGACTTGTGTGCACATCTGCAATCTGTTTATATTTTCAGTGATAATAAGTGAAATAAAAGTTTCAGTACCTGAGTTTTTAGTGTTGAATAAAAGAGCAATCCATCATGAGGTTTGTGTCGATTGCATGTAAGTTTGCTTGGAGCTTGGGTTTCCCGAAACACTAAGTAGAACGTTAGTAGCACTTAATCTCTAAGGCGCATTTCCCAAAAGCATCGTTATCTAAGTACTTCTAAAAAGTACTATGTAAAACTGTTCGTAAATTAACAAGACCTTTGAACTATTCTTAAGTCCATTAAGTGCAACTTAAACTTATCTTTCTGGCATCTTTCACAGAATATCAAATACAATGGGACATTTCATAAATTGTAGTAATTTATTTTGATAATTGGAAAGCCATTGTAAACTATTTCAGAGGAAGAAAAAGTTTTGAAAAAAACACTATGAAATCAATAGGCAGTCTCTGCAGTCTGCACATACGACGTCCCGGGTTGGTCAAGTGTCTCTGTCATCCGCTGCCTTTTCTCTCTATTTTTTCTCTCCATAGAGCAAATTTTCAGCTGGGGCCTTTTAACCCTCATTATATGCATCAGGGAATACGTTCTTTCCTTTCCTATTCTTTCAGGGGGAAAAGAACCCACGGAGGCCACATCCTGCCCGAAGGGGAGGTTAACAGGTTACTGGCAGTGGTGGCTCAGTGGTTGAGGTTCAGGGTTACTGACCAGAAGGTCGGGGGTTCAAGCCCCAGCACCACCAAGATGCCACTGTTGGGCCCTTGAGCAAGGCCCTTAACTCCAGGTTGCTCCGGGGGGATTGTCCCTGTTATAACTGCACTGTAAGTCGCTTTGGATAAAAGCCTCTGCCAAATGCATAAATGTAAATGTAAATACGTCACGTGGGCACACAGTGGCATATGGAAGAGGCAAGGCGGTAGGTCCTACCTCGAGGCGGAGGAGCTCTACAAACACAGCGATTGAGGCAGAGAGGGCTCTGCCCAAGGGAGACGCGGGTCTACCAATAGGGAGACCGTACCAGAGAAGATACATCACAGGGGGTTACTGGGGTAACCAGCAACTGTGGAGCACCTACCCCAGTACAGGGCATGCTAGCACACGTACTGGGTCCGACTATGATTTCCTCCACCAAATTTGCAAGCCAGAGGGCTAGGGAGGAAGGACATCCAGAGTTCAAGGGTTCATGAACTCGCATGGGGGGAAGGAGTGCACATCTTCGCCTCATGGAGGGGAAAGGCACTATACACAAGCGATACACACAGCCAGTTGCCTGTATTCCCAAACTTACCTGTTCGTACCGGACAAAACACAGGACGAATAAAATCTTATAAAATTATAAAATCTTGTGAAGGTATTGGTGTTGCCCAGCCCGCTACCCTGCCGATATCTGCTAGAGAGGTGCCACTGTCCAGTGACCACAAGGATGCCACACCAAAGGGGCAGGCATGGCCTGGGTAAGGTAAGGAAAGCACTGTCCCGACTGCGCATCACTGGGGGTCTTCACCTCAGGAAGAACTCCAACTCATGAACACATGCCACTTCAGGGCATAGAGCTGCCTCGTGGAGGGCGCTCTGGCCTGAGTGATGTTTACCACTGCGAGCAGTAGAGCACTTAGGTCTTCCGCATCCTATCCAGGGTGTGATGGCAACGCGATGTGTGCAACAGTGCCATGCACACCTTGGGACTCGAGTCTAAAGCCAGTGCTGAAGAGGTCTCATATGCATCAACTCGAGTGGCGTGACCACCGACAAGGATGCCATATGCCCCAGGAGCCTCTGAAAGTATTTCAGTGGAACCGCTGTCCTACGCCTGAATGAGGCAGTTCAGCACCGACTGCGAGCTCTCGCTTGTGAGGCATGCTATCATTGAGACCGAGTCTAACTCCAAGCCGAGAAAAGAGATGCTCTGAACTGGGAAGAGCTTGCTCTTTTCCCAGTTGACCCAAAGCCCTAGACGGCTGAGATGCATGAGCACCAGGTCCCTGTGTGAACACAGCAACTCTCGCGAGTGAGAAGTGTCTTTTCCACCAACCCACCATCCAATCCAAAGTGGAGGACCTTTTACTGATACGCCTAGCCATTAAAAGCAAACTGTAGGAAGGGTCTGTGTCGAGGTAGAACTAAGACTTGAAAATTTGCATCCATCAGGTCTACCGCCACGAACCAATCTTGATGCCGGATACACGCCAAAATGCGCTGCTGCATCAGCATCTTGAACGGGAGTCAGTGCAAGGCCTGGTACAGAACTCGCAAGTCCAAGATTGGCCGCAACCCACCACCTTTCTTTGGCATGATGAAGGGCTGCAGAACCCTTTCTTCATCTTGGCTGGAGGGACAGGCTCTATCTCACCCTTCTGCAGAAGAACCACATTTTCCGAACACAGGACGGCAGTGTTCTCGCCCTTCACCGACATGAAGTGGATGCCTAGGAACTGGGGCAGACACCTGGTGAACTGAATCATATAGCCGAGTTGGATGGTCATGGCCAACCAACACGAAAGGTTGGAAAGCGCTAGCCACGTGTCCAAGCTCCTGAGGAGGGGCACTGAAGGGACAATTGCATCTGACGTACCTGGGGGTGTGGCCTCGCAGCGTTGAGAGCAAGAAATGCCACGCCCGAGGTGGCTGCGCTGAGGGGAACCTCGAAGCACTTACCTTGCTCCGCGTACCCGGCGTATGATGGGTCAGCGACTGAGGAGGAGGACCTTTTGGGCCATCCTCAAGACTCGTCACAACCGGCTGGCCGGTGGTGTGGTTTATGTGTTGCAGCCAGACGGCGTAAAGGCAGGGGGACAGCGTTCGCAGGCCCTGGTTGTGTGTGCACAGTGTCCGGTCGCCGTGGTAACGGCGGAGGTGGACACTGGCTGTTTGACCCAAGAAGAGAGGAAACTGCTCTTTTTTTGACAATGTGGGTACCGCAGCCCGTCCGGGTTTGGCGAACACAAAATAAAAGGGAACAAAAGATTCTCCTCCCAGCCCTCCACTGGGGGGATGGAGTGGTCTAGTCACCAGCTCCAGGGTTCCAGCAGACATCTTCATCCTTTGGTCATCCATCTCAAGCACACTTAGGAGCCTTCTTGGGGGCCTTAACGCTAGGCCATTAGGAGTGGACATCATGGCATAACCCTCGGCCGCCCCGCCATAGAGGGTAGTGAGAACGGATGAGATGACGTATCGGGTTCCCCACGACCTCGTCAGCCCGTCATGCACCTCTGGGAAGAAATGGACCGGGGGGCATGGCCATGAGCGGCACCCCAAACCCAGAAACCAATCATCAAGCAGTGAGTGCTCAGTGGCGGTTGGAGGGTTCATGGCGGTCAGCTCTGCATCTGCCTCAGATTGGGCTCTGATGCAGCAATCTTAATCTCATCTATCTCACGACCTTCGAAAGAGACATTAGGCTGGCACTGAGGCGAGCTGCCTGTCTCATCCCAGAACTGGACTGGAAAAAATGAGCATGCTGGGGAATGAGCGGTCCACGGGGTATTACCCAGCAGAACCGAACCCACTGGAGCCGGGCTGGCCTCGTACCCGTAGGTAGAAGGTCCAGCGTGGGGGACAGCTGAAGTGGCTGATCCTCATTGGTCACACCAAGCAATGTAGGAAGCTTTTCAAATTGGGCCTTAGTTAGTCTGCTGTTAAAAAGAGCCCCATGACACTCCGAAATCTTTTTTAAATCTAATCTATGAATTTTTAATAAATCCGTCGCTACTTGAGTCAAAGGGCATTATAATCAAACTTAATATTAACAATTTTTTAGTATCCCTCTAAACAAAAGCATTTTGTCAGAATGGAAAATTTATTGGAAACTGATGTACCACAATCATTCTGTCAATATTGCATAACATCAGAATCAGAGTGAGCTTTTTTGTGAAGTATGCTTACACACACAGGGAATTGTATTGGTGACTGAAGCTTCCAGTTCAAAGACAATAAAAAATGAGATATATATATAATGATTAAATTTTTTTTTAATAATTATAATACAGTTTATAAAAATATATAAAAAATGATACAATAGGACAGAATAATGTATGTTCAAATTTACATTTATGCATTTGGCAGACACTTTTATCCAAAGCGACTTACAGTGCACTTATTACAGGGACAATCCCCCCGGAGCAACCTGGAGTTAAGTGCCTTGCTCAAGGACACAATGTTGTTGGCTGTGGGGATCGAACCAGCGACCTTCTGATTACCAGTTATGTGCTTTAGTCCACTACACCACCACCACTCCATAAATATGCTACATATAAATATAAAGTTATGTGTAAGGTAGACATAGGTGGCCGAAACCCTTCAAATCAAACATTCCACATGTAATATGTCTATTTGGGTTCATCTGTACCTACTATACACTCATATCTGGAGCATTAGTAAGAATAAGATGTTTCACAGGGGATAAGATAACTGTTTGACTACTGTTCGGTTTGCATCATGGCTCTAAATTATATCTGTCATCAGTTTGGCCAATACTGGTCTCAGTTGTACCATTTCTAAGTGTGCGACAGGCAGGGGGAAGTGGTTTTCCACCACAGCACATGAAGGTTAATGCGTTTAACTCACTTATTTAATCTGTCATGTATCACCGTGTTCTAACAGTCATAAATGTACAGCCATATTCCTTAACAGCTTTAACTAGCCTAAGGTGGTTAGCTTGTCTCCCAGTCTAAACAGGCAGGTTGAAAGGAGTGATGTTTTAGATGGGGTTTTGGGCAATTGTCAACTGGTCAGACTGGGAGTCCAGCTGTCTGAATAGCTAAACCAACAAAAAATACAGCTTGGTCAGGCTGGGAGACCAGCTAGAGCATCTTAGACAAGCTTAAACCAGATAAACCACTTAAGGTGGTTTCTGGTCTTAACCCAGAAGGGAAATCAAATCTCTTGCATGTTATCTGAGTTTTCGTCCTAAAAACCATGATGCATGACAAGACATTCTGAATTCTATTTTGGTCACATCTAGATAGTCACACCCACAGCGAAATCTCAATGGTCCAACATCCTGCTTCAAAAAGCTGTACATTAAACATCAAATGTTCTGACTGACTTCAATAATCTGCTGAAAAGACAAGCTTGTATTTCCATGCTGGTCGAGGTTCGTTTGTGCTGGTTAGTGTTGGCTTGATGTTGGTCTATGCCTACAAATAAAAGAAAATAGTCCATGTTTAGTTATATTTTTGTAATAATTTTTTTTATCAATAGTTTTTAGTCTTAGGCACCTCTGGGGTGTGCCTTTGAGGTCTTAAAAAGATGTTTATGTAGACAGCTTACTAGATTCTGGATATTAGTGTATTCGGTACCAATACCAGTGAAATTTCATAGTTCTCAATACTAATTTCGATACCACAGCAAAATATGCTAATATTATGTTTTATTGAACACACCAGTTTAGTTATTTTTAACTATTTAATAATAATTTTAATAATTATAGTTTAATCATTATTATTACTTTACAGAACATTTTTTAAAGTTTAATTGAATATTATCATAAACATTGTGTCTAATCAATAAATTATAACTTTTAACAAGTGAAAATAGAACTCTTCAACATGTCATTGCATTTTTTTTGCCAAAATTGTATTCAAAAACTGTCTTGCTTGTTATATTGTGATTAATTATTATTATGATTGTAACCCCAGTAATGATACCTGCTATGTTAAAAACAACTGCCCTTTTGTCACAGCATGTCTCACTGGAGAAATAGCAGGGTCTTCTTCCTGAGCTTTTATTAAGTCATGGGAACTCAAATGCTCAAGGGAACCAACGTCTAGTCTGGTGGGAAATGCATAGCATTCAGGTATGACTTCAGGGGACACCCCCAACTGCTCTACACACTTTTGAGTGTTCATTGTTTTGCACAGGGCCTGGATACCAGAAGGTGATATTTCATGCCAATCTAGTTCTTCTGTAGTGGGAGAAAAGTTACGCGACAGTGCATCAGCGTCAATGTTGCTTTTACCAGGTTTATACTGTATGTTGAAGTTGTATGTGGATAGCGCAGCCAACCACCGGTGACCAGCTGCATTGAGCTTTGCAGTGGTAAGTATGTAAGTAAGTGGGTTGTTGTCTGTTCTTACTGTAAATCGTGCACCATACAAGTAGTCATGAAACTTGTCTACCACTGCCCACTTGAGTGCTAAAAACTCAAGTTGGTGGACAGGGTAACTTGCGGCTGGCAAATGCTACTGGCCTTAAGCCTTCTGGGTACTCCTGGTTTAAAACTGCTCCCAAACCATTCAGGCTGGCGTCTACATGCAGAATGTAGGGCCTGGTTGAATCAGCAAATGCCAACACAGGGGCGTTAGTAAGACAATGGATGATCTTCTGGAATGCCTCCGTACATTCTTCCGTCCACCTGCCCCCAAAAGCTTCAGACTCGTTGTAGTACATCCCTTTGTTCTTTACTGCTCTCTTGTCATGCTGAGTAGGCGGATATCCCTTGGTAAGCTCAGTAAGGGGTCTGACTATAGCGGAGTAATTCGCTATGAAGCGCCTGTAGTACCCACAGAATCCCAGGAATGATCTGAGGGATTTCAAATCAGTGGGTTGCTTCCAATTGGTCACAGCTTCAACCTTTGCTGGATCAGTGGCAATACCCTTCTCAGAAATTATATGTCCCACATATTTTACCCGAGGTTGACAGAACTGACACTTGTCAAGTGAAACTTTTAATCCACTTTCTTCAAGTCTATCTAGGACTTTTAGCAGACGTTCTTCATGTTCCTCTAGTGTTTTGCCGAACACTATGAGATCGTCCAAGTACACAAGTACTTCCAGCAGATTCATGTCCCCTACGGCCTTCTCCATTAATCTCTGGAACGTAGCAGGGGCTCCAGAGATTCCTTGCGGCATCCTCTCAAACTGATAGAACCCAAGCGGGCATATGAAAGCGGTCTTGTCCTTGTCTTCATCAGCCATCTGGATCTGATAATACCCGCTCCGTAGGTCTAAAACGGAGAACCATCTACTGCCAGTAAGACAATCTAAAGCTTCGTCAATTCTCGGCACTGTGTATTGATCTGGGATGGTTCTTGTGTTTAGGGTTCTATAGTCGATACACATACGCACTGTTCCGTTCTTCTTCCTGGCCACAACAATGGGGGAGGCATATGAACTCCTTGACTCTTTGATGATTCCAGCGGCCAACAACTCATGAAGATGACGGCGTATGTCATCAATGTCAGCAGGTGCAAGCCTACGGGATCGCTCTCGAAAGGGGGTGTTGTCACTCAAGCGAATATGATGTTCCACTCCTTTAGCAGATCCCACATCCCATTCATGGTGTGAGAAGACATTAGTTCTCTCTGCCAGTTTTTGGGATAGCCTATCCTTCCAATATTTTGGAATCGGCGAATCTCCAAAATTAAACAAGCATGGATCTACAGGTGATGATTTTGCTGAATGGTCTTTCTCCACAGTAGTAGCAACTTCAGTGGTATATCCGTGCGCCACCACTGAACCAACAGGAATACAAACTTCTTTCTGCGATACATTTCTCAGTAGCACAGGAAATCGGTTCACTTGGATCGCTGATGAGGGAATGATAGTAGGCTTTACTAGAATCTCAGCAGGACTACTAGAAGTTGACGGTTGATCAACAACTAAGATGCTCTTGTCAATGGATTGCCTCACCTTGACTTTGCATGTAACTTGACACTCACTCCTTGGTGGAATACTGAGTGGACCTGGACCTGACCATTGAATTTCAGCCACAGCATCTTCTGCGTTTATCTGTTCTCTGGCTTCCATTTTGAACGTCTTTGACTTCTGAAGATTTACTGGCATTGTGCGAACAATGTCTACTCCAGCAGACTCTTTACAAAGCTGGGCTAAACGTTGGAACATACTGGCATTGGTACCGATGAGTAATGGAACCTGTTTGGGTCCATGAGGCTCTGGACACACTAAAGCCAATACACTGATGGATTGTTGCACTCCTGTTAACTTCTCAGGAAATTGCAGCTCTACTTCCACATAGCCACGATATGGGAAACTGGAATCGCTCAAGCCCCAAACAGCTAGTCCAGAAATGGGGTGAATTGGAGTATCAGCTAGGTATTGGTTATACCATTCTTCAAAGATTATGGTTACCACAGATCCACTGTCAAGCAAAGCTTGACAAGGTGTTCCATTTACCTTCACAGGAATAACGGAAGTTGGTCCCACTAGTCCTTCAGGGATACTGATGTTTGGTTTGACTTGAACCGCGCTTCTCTTCACAGAACAGTTATGTTCCTCTTCGGGAGCCTCTTCATTCCTCTGTATTCCTTTAGCTTTTCACAGAGATTGAATGAGCTTCTGAATCACTTTCTTCTCATTTACAGGAGCTTTGCACTTCGAAGCAATGTGTCTGTCACCTCCACACCTGTAGCAGAAGTAATCTTCTGAGCTTTTTGAAGATCCAGATACTTTTGATCGGGTGAACTTCACTGGACATGCTTGGTTTCTCTCTGAAGAAGGGTCTTTCTCCACTTTAGATGTTGGTTGTACAGCCATAACCTTCACTTGCTGTCTGAGTTTTCTCACTTCTTTCTTCAGAGCTTGTACTTCACAACTTTCATCCATAAACTCTAATGCCGCCTGGCTTTTCGGTTTCTTTTCAGAAATCGCATCATCCTTTGACTTAACGGTTAACTCTGCCACCATAGTTTGTAAGTCTTTGATCTCAGTTGCAAGCTCTTAAAAGAATGGATCTTTGATATTCTCGCTTCCAACCTGCACTTGACGAACTGTTGGATTAGACTTTCGTCTTTCAGTTTCTCGTACCTCCTCTTCCCGAATCTCATGTAGCAGATCTAGGAAATCAGGTGGGTTACGCTTTCGTTCCCTTAGCCGTAACTGAAGCAGCATGATGTCAGACTGGGTTGCTCCTCTAAGGAGTTGCTCCAGACGTGCTTTTCCAGCAGACTGGGCAGGTAACCCTCCTCTTTGTACAACTCTGATCAAGATTTTCTCAAGTCTTCTCAGAAAATCCGACAAGCATTCTCCTTGACGTTGCCGTACTGCTCTGAACTTGAAATACAGATCTTCACCAGACTCTGAGCTTCCAAAAGCACTCTCTATGGCTGTTAAGTACTCTTTTGGAGATGCTTCAGCATTGGTAAACCTTACCGCTTGGATGATCTCCAAGGCTGGTCCACGCAAACTCTCCATAATCCTTAACTTCTTTTCTTTTTCGGAACGATCACTTTCCTCAACCATGAGCATTGCTTGTTCCATCCAATTCTCTAAATTATCTTCTCCAGCTGGAATGGGAGTGATACCCGAAAAGGTCCTCAGCCGTCTGAAGGAACTGCTATCACTTGAGATTTTGGTGGTTTTAGCTAGCAATTCACCCACCGCCCTGATGATAGACTCAGGCGTAGAAGCATTTAACAAGTTAGGTAAACTTGACTCTTGATGTTCTTCTCTTAGCTCTGATTCATCAGGCGCAACAAAACTTTCCCTTTCAACATCTAAAACATTACCCTCCATTCTGTCAGCACTCAGGATCCATGGGTCTGATCCATCAACAGGCAATACATCAAGAGGGAGTCTCCTTCCATGCACCTTCTCACGACATTCACATAGCACTATCAGAGACTGAGATTCCTGGCTATACATCCGTCCTCTTACCCTGACTCTTCCAAGGGCTTTGATGGAATGCATAGTGTCTTCAATTTTAGAAACATCTGTCTCTTCTGGAATTCTACTCACAATGATGGCATAATCTGGATCAATACCTTCACCTCGACACCAACTTTTCAAGTCAGGGACTGAGAAAGGGGTCTGCAAACAAGCCATAGCTAGAGCTAAACTGTTACTTTTTACTAGAAAACTTCAAATGTGATTTTCTTTTTCTCAATTACAAATGCTGCTGCAGTAATAAGGGAAATGGATCCCAGCAGTGCCTCCAATTTATGTAACCCCAGTAATGATACCTGCTATGTTAAAGCTGGGGCCTGGGTAAGTATTTGTTTCACAGTTATGATTACCTATAATAATCACATGTATTTGCCATTCCCTTCAGCAGCAATAAAGACTATTGAATCCAATACTGGTCTTTATGAGTCTTTTTATATATTTGAATAACTCAATGAATTAAGAAAATGTGAAAAGTATTAAAATGTGAAAATACAATCTTTTGGAATAAAATAAAATGTCAAATTACATCCTGTTAAAGGATTTACAATTTCAAAAAATAAACCAAACACTTATCTTCACAAGTGTTAAACACCCTGAGTTTGTATGTATAACTCAATAACACAATCCTCCAGTTGTATTAAACTAAATGAAATACTCAGCAAACTTAAATTCAGTAACAAAACTCACTTAAGTGGGCCCACATTCACGCTCTCACACACACACACACCCACCCAACGTTGCAGGCCTGGAGTTTTCCAGAACGCGACGTGTCCCGCGATATGATGATGGCTTCGGCTTGCACGAGCAGCTGTCTTTCTCTCCCTGGTGCAACAGAGGAACTCGAGGCTTTTCCGGTCACCCCGAGCGCTATCTGTTGTGACGATCTATACCTCGTTGCCAGAGGAACTCCGGGTTTCCTGGTCGCCCGGAGCGCTATCTGATTCGCCTCCTCTACGATAAATGTGATCCGGCTCGTCGCTCGTACTAATCACCACACGAGCGCATGGAGTGAATGTGCTGAGTGAAATCTATGCCAAATATCACCTATACTTGCTAAATAAAGTCCTTATTAGCAAAATACAAATACTAATGACTGATTCACTCGGTATTACAGGATTATCGTGTGAAAATCCTTTTATTCAGCCTCTACCATCTTCTTGTTCTCCAACCCGTTTCTCCTTCCTTCTCTCTCTCTCCGCCACGCCCCTCCTTTCGTCAATTGCGTGATACGTGAGTACGTCAATAAGACATTAAACAATATTATACATAAATATATAACTATATTCATACACATGAAAACACTGTAAAGGCACATATATAAAATACACACAGTATAATGTAATAAACATATTACTTTCAAACAGTAAATTAGTGTCTTTAGGCTCACTGGGCTACATGATGATGATTATTATTACAGTGAATATTATACAGTAATATATTTTTATTCAATTTCTTCAATTTAAGGCATCTAGATTGATTAAGTAATTCAGACGAAAAAAGTTGTCTGAATTACATTATCAGAATGTTCTGCACTTTTTTCAAGACTATAACCTATTTGAACCATTTGTCCAATGCGGAGTTCACTTTCAGAAATCGAGCTTTTGAACGTTTTAAAGCTTTTAAATATTTTAAATCTAACCCTCTTTACCTCGGATTGCATTTGCTGAGCTTCTTCATAAAATGTAAATTGCATTATGATGCTAAAATACATTTTAGATGACAATTAAGTTCAGTTGGTCATTAAAAGTTGCTAATAATAAAGCAGTTGTGATGGTGTCGCTTTAGATTTGATGATTGTTCAAAATAGCCTATTGAATATCAGGAATGTATCATACGTAAACCCTGATATTGCACCACATCAATTCTTCTTTTATAGCTGTGCACACAACATATGCATATCAATGGATTGTATAAGGACCAATACAAAAGTAAATTATCGTTGTGAGAAATTACAGCATTGCTTCAACACTGTGTTGTTCAGTTACCAGAATCAACTTTTTTAAAAGTCAAAAGTGTGATAGACTACACCACACATCTTAATATAAACGCAGTCATAATTCTATAATCTTCACTTTCATTTGAAATGTGCCTTTTTGAATTTAAAATATGCCAGTACATATGACAGTATGTGATTTGAATGTCATTCATAATTGTGAAAACATTAGAGTAGTTTTCAGCATATCAGGCTTAAGACAAAGAGCGAATGAGTGTATATTGTAAAGGATTTAAATGAATATAGTTGTCTGGTAAGGATGATCTGGGTGTTGTTGGTGGAATTGGGTGCTCCTCTGGACCGTACCCCTCCCAGTCAATGAGGTATTCTAACCAGAATCCCGACATCATCAGGGCCAGGATGGTCTGGATGGGGTAGGCAGGATAGTCCTCTAGGAGCAGCAGTGGGGGTTGACTCCTATCAGTCTCTAGGGAAGAGGGGGGTGGAGAGAGAGAGAGAGAGAGAGAGAGAGAGAGAGAGAGAGAGGTTTGAGGAGGGACACGTGAAAAGATGTGAGATACGGTAATGTGCAGGGAGTGTTTTTTTTGTTTTTTTTGTTTTTTTTTGTTTTTTTTTATTGAAAGGATCCCCATTAGCTACAGCCGTGCTGCAGCTATTCTTCCTGGGGTCCTGAAAAATATGTACATTAAAAATACAACAAATAAATGGGAAAAAAGAAAAATACACAAACACATACACATATACACATACATATACACGTGTATATACACATATCAACATACATATATCCCCTTATACGGGCATGAAAGATACACATATATAAAAACACATTCTACACATACGCCTATTACATACCTACACATGTGCATGTACATACATATTCACACACATATATTAATAAATATAAACAGTCAGATATATTATTTTAATAGATGCTGTTTTACATATAATTTAAATTTATTGACATTATTAGTAAGCATAATACGTTTTGGCAATTTATTACATTCCCTCATACCTCTGAACACAACAGTGTTTTTTATGGCATTTGTTCTTACTATGGGTAAGGTGAAGTTACCTTTAGTTGCATGTCTGGTACTGTACTGATGATTGTCTACACTAAAAGAAAGATGCTTGAACAAAACAGAAGGAAATTTTGAAATAGAAATATTTCTTATGAAAATTAACAGTGAATGCAACAGTCTATCTTCAACCAACAACCAATTAAGATATTTGTGTATTAATATAATATTTCTCCTATAGCTGCACCTAAGTGCTACACGAGCAGCTCTATTCTGTATAAGTTGTAATTTATTCATATATTCACCAGTGACATTTGACCAAACTGCTGGGCAATAGTCGAGGTATGTCAATATTAGTGCTTTCATCGCATAATTCATAATATTTGAAGTTAAAAAATTTGCGTGTCTTCTCATAATAGATATACCTCTTCCCATTTTTGCAATAATATTACTAATATGTTTTTTCCATGATAATCTAGAGTCAACTATTACACCCAGCAGTCTGGTCTCATGCACCTGTTCAATAATTGCATTATTAATTTTAATATTAATTACAGGATTTTGATTAATGTTATAATTTGAACCTACAATCAAGCAGTTCGTTTTTACAGTATTTAATGCCAGTTTATTTAATTTGATCCAATCTACTAAATATTGTAATTCTTTATTTAAAACAGTTTCTAATTCCATTTGCGTACTTGCTGATGTATATATAGTTGAATCATCAGCGTACATGACAATGTTAGCCTTACATAAAATATACAGTAAATCATTAGTAAAAATATTAAATAATAATGGACCCAGACAACTGCCTTGGGGTACTCCACATGTAATATTTCTGATACCTGAGAAACTGCCATTAAAAAACACTGTCTGTGTTCTGTTTGACAAATAACTGTACATCCATGTGATTGCTGATTGCTCAAAACCATAACAAGATAATTTTGTTAATAACAGGTCGTGATCTATGATGTCAAATGCAGCAGAAAAATCTAAAAACACAACACCTGTAATATAGTGTTCAACGATAGGTGACGGGATTGATTTGTTTTGAAACCAAATTATCAAATGGCAGGGACCTCCGAGGGCCCTCTGGACCAGGGAAACAGAGGGGGTTGGTAGCCAAGAATGCACTGGAAGGTGAGACTAGTAGAGGGGTGTTGAAGGGAGTTCAGAGCATATCAAATCAATCAAATCAAATCACTTTATTGTCACACTACCATGTACACAAGTGCAACAGTAGGTGAAATTCTTGTGTGCAGTTCCGAGCAACATAGCAGTCATGACAGTGACGAGACATATACCAATTACAATAAACAACATACTTACACAACACAATTTACATATCAAATGTACACACTTACACAATACGATAATTATATACAATACACACAATATAGAATACAATATAGAATACACAATATGCAATACAATAAGTAAGGAGTATATATATATATATATATATATATATACTCCTAAGTAGTATATAAAGTAGTATATTGAGGAGAATATGTTGACAGTCCAGTGTGAGATTATAGCTGAATAAAGTGCAGTGCTAATTATTGATCCTGATAGATCAAGTGTTCTACAGTCTGATTGCTTGGGGGAAAAAGCTATCATGTAGTCGGCTGGTGCGGGTCCTGATGCTGCGATACCGCCTGCCTGATGCTAACAGTGAGAACAGCCCATGACTCGGGTGACTGGAGTCTCTGATGATCCTCCGAGCTTTTTTCACACACCACATATTCAGCCGAGGGCAGGTAGCTGCTCCACTCATGTTGGCTTTTGTGACAGTAAGTATGCAAGAATCAACCTATCTCCTGAATCTTTCTCTCAGCCTGGCCAGAAATAGAAACACCCAGGTGGTCAAAGGAAGATTTCCATATACTGGAGATGAACTGGGAGCCCTGGTCGGAAAATATGTCTTCAGGTATTCCGAAGAACCTGAAGACATGGAAAAGTGCCTCAGCAGTCTCCATAGCAGTGGGAAGACCCCAGAAGTGGAACAGTTGGCAAGCTTTAGAGAATCGGTCTACTGCCACCAGCACGCAGGCATTTCCTTGAGGGAGAGTGGTGATAAAGTCTACTCCCAGGTGGGTCCATGGTCAGTGAGGGACTGGCAGATGTAACACTTTACCAGTGGGGAGTCGGAGAGGCACTTTGGTGATAGTGCAGGAGCGGACGAAGTGGGTAACATCCCGGGCGAGTTGCGACTACCAGTATTGGTTGCGAATGAGGGTAAGGGTTCTTGCGAAACCCACATGTCTGGACCTCAGGGAAGAGTGGAGCCATTCTAGGAGAGGTGTGCATAGAGGGATGGAACATAAATCCAGTTGGGTGGACAGGCTGGATCGGACTGATGATAATAGATGGCGAGGGTATAGGCTCTGGTGAGGGAGTGGGTTGATCTGGTGAGTGGAGTCGTGACAGGGCATTGGCTTTGGTATTTTTAGCAGGGACAATAGGTAACTGTAAAATTAAAGTTGGTGAAGAATAGAGCCCACCTTGCCTGTCGGAGAGTGAGGTGTTTAGCAGATTATAAATATTCCAAGTTATGGTGGTCGGTGATGACAGTGAAGGGATGAGAAGCACCTTCCAGCCAATGGTGCCACTCTTCCAGTTCCAGCTTGATGTCTAACAGTTACTTATTGCCCACATCATAATTGGACTCTGCTTGGGATAACTTCTTGGAGTAGAAGGCACGGGTTGTAACTTGGGAGGATTGCAATAATGTTGAGAGAGAATGGCTCCTGCTCCATTGTTGGATGCATCGACCTTGACTATGAAGTGAAGGTCGGGATTGGGATGCCTGAGGATAGGTGCCGATGTGAAGGAAGCTTTCAACTGAAGCATGTAGGGACCAGGTAAGAATTTTAGGTGTACCCTTGAGGCCTGTGAGCGGGGCGACTACCTTGCTGAAGTTCCAGATGAAACACCTGAAGTTTATGAAGCTGAGAAACTGTTGCAGTTCTTTCAAGGTCTTTGGTGGGGCCCAGGTGGTCACCGCTTGTACCTTGGAGGGATCCAAGGGGGCATATTATAACAAGCAGTTACCTAATTTGTGGACCAGGATATGACTGGATTATGGTGGGTGAGCCTGGGGAGACAAAGGATGATGTCCAACTTGGAATCTGGGAGGATGAGCAACAGCAAGAATTCGGTGTGAAGGGTGCCGATTTGGATGAAGAGTGGATGGGTAGAGTCGCTCGACCAGCTTGATACAGAGGTTGATCCAGTTAATGAGTAAGAGCGAGATGAAGTTGCCTGCTGAACCAGAGTCAAGAAGGGCAGGTACACTGAATGAAGAAGTAGCTTTCACAAAGACACCAATGTAGACATGTTTGCTGGATACAGGGTTAAAACAAATGGAGCTTACCAGTAACTGGGAAGGACGAATGGGGCAGTTGGTGAAATGATGCTCAGCCACTCCATAATAAAGGCACAGGTTAGTGGTTATCCTCCCTCGCTCCGCCAATGGTAGCCAGGTGGAACTCACTTCCATGGGCTCCTCATCATCCGATCCAGTTGGAGAGAAGGGTGGAAGTGTAACCTTGTTGGTAGCGACTAATCAGTGCCGGTTCATTCCAATGGCTTGCTGAGGATAACATGCAGAAGCTTAGGGAGTACTCTGGGACTGAAAACTTTCCTTGATTAAAGTTGCTCAGTTGATCATGGAGATCCTCTGTGGATGGCTCAAATACCTCCCGGAAGTGAGTTGTGAAAGCATAACACAGCCTCCCTGTTTCCACATCACGTCTCCCCATTGAAGAGCCTTTCCGGTGAGGTGGGAGATGATAAAAGTGATCTTTGAACGATCGTTAATGAATCACTGGGGTTGTGTCTCGAACACCAAGGAACACTGGAGAAGGAAACCACTGCACTCTTCTGCTGAGCCAGAGTAATTATGATGAACCCAAATGCAGATTTATTCAAGCACACAAACATAACACAGGTATTTATGAAGAACAGAACTTGATATCAAAAATAAAGGAGAAGTCAAACAAACTATGAACTTAATTAATAATTAAGTTAATTTAACTTAAACACAGGAGCTATTCTTCTGGAAGAGTGACATGGATGAGTCGTACACACTGTCCAAATGAGACTAAACAAGGAATGGGAGTTTGAGGTGAGTGTTTATTGTGCCTTTGATGAGGTGGCTAATGGAAGTCAGGTGAGGGTAATCAGTAGTCGGTAGAGTTGGAGCAGGGAAGAGAGAGAGCAGAGACTGATGAGGGCCTGACACTGTATTCTTTTTCATTTTATTTTTAGTATCCTTGTCAGGTCTCTGCTCAAAGTTGAGCCACAAGTTAAAGGAGTAGTTCACCTTAAAACACCATTATGTTGTTCAAACCCCATATTCTGGGTTTGTTCTTGGAACATAAGCTAAGTGTTGTATGGACTACTTTAATGATATTTTATAATGATTTTAGTTTTTTCTCTTTGGACCTTGAGTGGAGTGGTCAATATAAAAAAAAATATATATGAGGGACAAACTTGAGGGCAGTAAATAATTTGTATATTTTCTTATTGCTAGCCAGCTGACACAGTCATGTCATTTTACAGATACATCAGTGATGAAAAGACATTCAAATTATATTTGTCTTTTCTTTGAGACACCACAAAATAGAAAGAAAAGATGACTGAAAAAGACAAATTGCTAGCAATGCAGATACAGTGTTTGTCTTTTACTGTGTGAACTTACATGTAAAAATACATGTATCTATTAAAACCAAAAATGATGGGGGCCTGGGTAGCTCAGCAAGTAAATACGCTGACTACCACAACTTGAGTTGCAATTTCGAATCCAGGGCATGCTGAGTGACACCAGTCAGCAACCACTGACTGGGTTGACCATCACTGGGTAGAGTCACGTTGGGTTAACCTCCTCTCAGTCGCTATTATGTGGTTCTCACTCTCGGTGGGGCGTGTGGTGAGTTGAGCGTGGATGAATAGCGAATAGCGTGAAGCCTCCATATACGCTAGGTCTCCATGATAATGCACTCAACAAGCCACGTGATAAGATGCAAGGATTGACTGTCTCAGATGCGGAGGCAACTGAGATTCGAGGCGAGTCACTACGCCACCACGAGGACCTAGAGCAAATTGGAAACTGGACATGCCAAATTGGGGAGAAAAGGGGAGAACCCCCACCCCCCAAAAAAACAAACAAAAAAATTATTCAACTTTGGGCCTTTGTCGCATTCTAAGCCTTTATTCAGTGAAATGGGAAAGAATCCTGCATACTGTCCTGGGTTGCATAGAGTATCAAAATTTATTCATAAAATGTATTCCCCCCAATGTTCAAGACATGGTTATAGCCTTGCAAAAGTATCATAAAAATAGTCCTTGTGGCTTTTGCATCATATTCCAAATCTTTTCAAGGCATGTAAAAGATTTTTTTTAAAATAATTTTTACTGAAAAATAAATAAAATAACATTTGGGTTATTTCTCACCACAAACTATTGAATGCCTTTAGAATAATTGGAATATGAAGCATGAGCCACATGGACTTCTTTTATGACACATTTGGGTCTTTTTTCTTTAAAGGGATAGTTCACCCAAAAATTAAAATTCTCTCATGATTTACTGCCATCCCAGATGTGTATGACTTTCTTTTTTCAACACAGTCTCCACACATTCACATGCACTCAAATTTGAGTTACATGCAAACTATATATTTATCTAATTAAATTGCAGCTTTTGCATAATCTCACTAGGACATAACGTGATTTAAATTTGTGGGCTTAATGTTTACGTAATAACATTCGTACATCAGAAAAATAACATAAAAATAAAGATGTTGTGATGTTGAAAAGATTGTTTGAGCAGCTGATTCATAAGGAAAACTGCATTAGTCCCTTTTTGCTGATAAACAGCAGCACAAATTCAGATCACACCAGTTTGATCGTACACCTCTGAGTCCAGCCTAGTGTAATTACATCTGTTTGATCGTAAGTGCAAAGGGTTAAATTGTGTAAAGACCTAAAGTTAACTGCCATTGTATTGATGTATTGTAAAATGGACAAGAGTATTCCAAAAACAAAAAAAAAAATCCTCTGGTGTTCCATATAATTCATATGGGTTAAGAACAAAATTAGGGTGAGTAAATTATGACAGACTTTTAATTCATTCATGGGTGAACTATCCCTTTAAATGGACACAAAATAGCACACTGGACAGAACTGGGCATCAATGCAAAGGCTGTGGGGAACAAAAACCTTTCCATGATTGTAGTAAAATCTTGCTTGGAGAAATGACGTAGGGAAGCCATTAGATGTTAGAAGTGGTCCAAGAAAACCATTAAACATGTGGCAATTAAAAAAACTGTTTAAATCTGGTATATTTTTCTAAGTGTGAAAAGCAGTCCATCTTTCTGGCATTGGTTGGCTGGCAATGTCCTCCTAAATTTCCAGAATGAGTAGATGCTTTAGAAAACCCTTTCCAACCTGACGTTATAGGCTCTTTCTCAATTTCTTGAGCACAGTTGAATGAGAAATTTAGATGGAACTGATATCATTTGTTTGAATGCAGGAGACAGGGATTGTCTCCCTGTCTCCTGCCAAACTGAAGTTTCCTAACAGTGCCAAGGACATACATCTTGAGAGATTTAATAAAATCCATAAATTGTGTTTGTGGAATGCTGGGATTGTATGGCAGATGGGCAGCAATTGTGCAGACCAAATGAAAAGCAGTCAGCAAGGCAGCTAGAGTATAGAGCAGTGTAAAGTTCTGTCAGTGCTCAGAGGCAGAACAGGGGTCACGACTCACACAGTCATTAATATTATACTGATCTTAGTTCAGGTTTCAATCTGTTGGGCCCATTCTCTTGCTTACACAGACATCAGTGTGTGTTGGGGCCACAGGATGAATGACAGCTCTGTTGTGCAATGGTTAAATAAATGGTTAAATGTGCATTGCACGAAATACCACAGCAAGAATTCGCAATATATATATATTTGAATTCTTGTAGTTGTATTTATAATACAAAAATATATATTTGTATTATAGAAGGATTAATTGAACAGAGCTTATACTGGGCCAGTGAGGGGCACTTCCTGTGGTATTTTTTCTTTAAAAATAATAATAATAATTTGATTTAAAAAAAAATAATAACGACTTGCTTCATCTGAACAAAATAGGTGCCATTTTAAAGCTTAGAATCTGGATATTACAATGCATATAGCTGATCCTACCAATTCTTAAATAATGCTTTTTTTGCTTACAAATAAGAACTGTTTTGTTCTCATCATTGCAAATTAATTTTACATTTATAATATATTCATATTTGCTAAAACCAGAAAAGTTTTAGAGATAGCCATGTGTTATATATCATTGGAAAGGTCTCAATGAGTAGAATGCAATTATATCATTTGCAAAATTCAGTGAGTATTAGTGTCTCAAATTCCCAATGACAAACATAAATATAATAAACAGGAGTGGCTTTTGTCATATTTTTCCTTATGAATTCCTGAAACATATATGTGATATAGACAATCACATATCATAACTTACAGCAGACAATCCTGATTCAAACTAGCCCAAATACAACAATATGATAAGTAGATCTTAAAATATTCCCTAAAGAGTTTACATGGAAAAATTATGTACAAAAGGGCGCTCAACACACATTGTGTTTGCATGCATGCGTGTGTGTGTGTGTGTGTATGCACACGCACACACGTACATGTCTGAGGACTCTGTGTGTGTTACTTTCAACATTTTAGAAAGGCTGCATTACCCATAAAAATAGCCCAATAAAGTTGCTTAATAGCTATTTGGCCATTGGTTTACATTAATAAATAGCCTCTGTGACCTTGGTGGCATCATCTGAAAAGAAAAGTAATTTCAGAGGCAAAATAGTGATTCAATTTGGATGACAGACAAAATATACAAAATATTTTCTTTACAATAATGTACTCTGATGAATTGGGTATAATAACACAGACAATGTGTATTAAACAAAGTAAATAGGGTCAGTTTTGATTTCATGTTGACCTTTAGTCACTCTGGACAAAAGCTTTGCCAAATGAATAAATGTAAGTCCAACAGTGCTCATAGGAAAAAGAGACCAAATCTAAATTCAGTTCTCTCAAGTCCTGGCAAAAAGGCTTATTGGTCCACCCAGCACCTGTACTTCAGTATGCCAAGTTGGTAATCAAACCTTACTCAGCATTCCGCACCACATGTGCCCAACCGAAGAATGACCTAACACTGTGGGAGTCACACAACGCACTAAAGCACACAAACATTCTGATTGGCCGTCTCTGGCAGAGCAAATGTGATGAGAGAATGCCAGCTGCAGAAGTTTTTGCAGCTCGTTAAATGCTCTTTAATCACGTCATACAGCATGCCAGCACATAAGCCCCTTTTCTCTCAGTCTCCTCTTAACAATCGTGAGATGCTTTATAAATATGTTTAATAACTTCAGGAAGCGAGAGCACTTACGCCAACCATAAATCTGGCGGAAGTAAGAAAAAAAGAAAAAAGGTGGTGGGGGTGGGTTCCAATTCCAGGGGATTTGGCTTTGGTTCTCACCCAGAGACTTATCCAGAAATGTGTAGACAAATTAACAGGGGAGGTGTGCCAGTGTGTGTTCGTGCCTGGATGTGGGGTTCTGAGGGTATCTTTAGCACAATACAGACTCACTTATCTGAGAGCAAAAATGTTGTTTGAGTCTTTCAAGAGTGCTGGAGAAAGGAGTCATGAGCATAAAAACAAGTTGGATGCTTTGTGTCCTCTGTGGCCTACTCTTATTTGCCTGCAATCAACCACTGTAACTTTGCCAGTTACATGCCAATCTGAAAATAAAATAAGCAGATACATACAGTTTACATGCAGGAGAAATTTATAAAATGTTATTAATGTGCCTAATATAGGGTAGCCAGACGTCCTTCTGGGACAGTCCCATATTTAATCACTTTTTCTAGTGTCCCGACTGAAAACAATCATGTTTTGTCACGTAATCACCCTCTTCATACCTCAAATCAAAGGTAGCCAAGGATATGGCTTGTTAAACCAATAAAATCACACTGTGTTATTTGAAGTACATAATTGGATTAAACTATCCAATCACAATCCCCTATCAATTAGATGTCCAGTTAGTTAACTGATTAAAGATTCAGTTTGAAAGAGCACATAGATGAAATTGCAGCTGGAAAATTTTTAAGAAAGAGTGCACGTACATTTAATGAGGATCTTCAAAAATTGTTTACATTTCTAAAAAAAGCCTAGTAAAGTGAGGTGTGAGATTTGTGGAGCTAGCTTTTCAATCACCCATTGTGCAACATGTTCATACAAAAAAGCATGTGGATGCTGTTAAAAGTAGTGTGCCACACCAAGTGTTAGTGATTTTTTTGTGAAGCAAATTTCAAAATCTGACAAGGTACATGCAACTGAAGGACTTGTTGCTTATCACGCTGATGTACATGGCCATAGATTTGCACATTCATGACCTGAGAAAAGTCTTGCTGACCAGGCTAGAGGAATCAGTCATACCCTCTGACATTAAAAAGCAGTTGGATACCCTGGTTGAAGCTGGTGATATGCGAGCAGATGATTTCTTATGTGCAGTGAGAAACTTTTATGCAGCATTGGTGGATTGCTTCCAAAATTGGAGGACACAGCTAAACTTGAGTGGGCCCTACCAAGAGACATCCCAGAGTGGAAAGACATTCAGAGCAGCCTTGAACACTCCAGAATCCCAGCTCTCAGTTTAATTGATGACACCACACTCTTTGATGAGTGGACTTGCGTAAAAAACATTGTCACTTGTTGCATCACTGAGTTGAACATGAACAAGATGGCTGTGTCTTAGAGATGGACAGACGTTTTTCTTGAGCTGGAGAGCAAGACCATCAACTTCAGAGTCTTAGCCAATGTCGTAGAGTTTTTTTATGCATGCCTGGGACATCTGCATCTGTGGAGTATGTGTTCTCATTAATGAGAACACATGCTTTTCGTACATCTTAATTTTGGACTGGACTGCTCTGCATTTTACGATAATCTCTTCAAAGACAAGCGCACATTGAGAAAAACTGTTGCCAGTGAAAAGTACAAGGTGACAACAGTTACAGATGCGAATACACCCTCTACTTCACATTGATCTGCACCTAGGTAAGGATGCGTCAATTACATTTTTGCTGGGAGGGGGCTGTCCCTTTTTCCACAAGCAGGAATCTGGTCACCCTAGCCTAACATCCACATGCAGTGACAGATGAGAAGCAACATCTGAAAGAGATAGTTAACCCAAAAATTTAAATTCTCTCATCATTTACTCACCCTCATTCCATCCCAGATGTGTGACTTTCTTTCTTCTGCTGAACATAATCAAATATTTTGTGAAGTATTTCTCAGCTCTTTAGGTCTATGCAATGTAAGCGAATGGGTGCCAAAATGTTGAAGCTCCAAAATCCATATATTGGCAAAATAAAAGTACTCCAGACGACTCGTGAGGTTAAATCCATATATTCTGAAGTGATTTGATAGGTCAGAAACAGATCAATATTTAAGTCCTTTTTTGTTTTACTATAAATTGTCCTCCCTGCTCAGTCAATTCCCACTTTACTTTCACTTTCTCCTTCTTCTGTTTTTGGTTATTCACATCCTTCATGCATATCGCCCCCTAATGAGCAAGGAGGAGAATATATGAAAACAAATTACTTAAATATCGATCTGTTTCTCACCCACACCTATCATATCTTGTCTGAACACATACCATGGAGTCATATGGATTACTTTTATGCTCCCTTTATGTGGATTTGGGATTTTTACAAATTTTGGCACCCATTCACTTGCATTGTGAGGACCTACAGAGCTGAAATATTCTTCTAAATATTTAAAAAAAATTTTTTTTTTTGTGTGTGTGTTTTTTTATTTAGAGAAACAGGGACAGCGTACAATAAACATTAACCTCAAGGGGAAAGATGCATAGTACCAGGTTTTAGCTCAAGAGCTAATTTCCACCCGTAGTCCCTGGGCAGGCTGATGTTATAATAAAATACATAATCTGCAGTGTTCTGCAGAAGAAAAAAATTCATACACATCTGGGATGGTATGAGGGTGAGTAAATCATGAGATGATGTACATTTTTGGGTGAACTATCCCTTTAATACAAGTAAACAAATAACTAAGAAATTAGCTTGTTTGTGCTTTTATTAATTGTAAGCATAAAACTGAGAAACAGTGCATTTTTTGGGGGGGGGCTTTTTGCACTTTATTATCATGCAGTGAAACACTGTTGTAAATATTTATGTATGTCATCATGAAATCAGAGACCCAAAGTTGTGTTAATAAGATTCCTTGTTTATACAATGAGTGCTTCTAAGCAGGAACTAATCACTGAATTTGCCAAAATTTGTCAGGTTAGTGGCATCAAATCTTTGTGATTTAAATTGAGAGACTGAGAGGCAAGTTAACTAAATATCAAACAGAACTGTATATCTTGAATATAGTATATTCAAAGTCTATAAACATTTCCCACAGTTTTTCTGCTTTCTGAACAATCATTTGCAGAGACTTCAATATTATTTAATAAATTGTGGCTCATAAAAAAACTAAGTGGGCAGTAAGTTGTATTGTGGATCATTTACTTTAGTCAAAATTCTAGCTATGTGAGACAAACCTGTGCCTCCCTCTTAATTATTGTTTATTTCAGTAACTGTAAAGAACCTGTTCAAAGGGGTCCCAGCCTTTCCTCACCTGCATTAGGGGCTGCACCCCCAGATCTTGAACTATCACTGGGAGCCAGCATCTATCTGCCTTGTGCATGTATTGTATAGTGAGGGTTGGATTAACCCCTCTTAGACACACGTAGTGCATGGTGGGTGTTTAGTGCATGGTTTCCTGTCCATTATAAAGCCTATAGAATGCTGCCCTCTTATTTCAGATCTGTTTGAAAGTATTTGTCATGTCCTGCATTAAATGGCATGTTGCTCTCTAACATTCCTCCTTGATTTTTCAGAGTGCCAAAAATGGGGACTGTTCTTTACAGCAGGAAATGTGGTGAAAACCAGGCTTCATTTATGACCACTTTCCACACTGGTTCCAAGAAACAGCATTACGGCGTACTTATGTTTACGGCCAGCAGCATGAAATGAAAGCTTGTGGAGCTTAAAGGGATAATACACACAAAAATAACAGTTCAGTCATAATTTACTCACAAAAGCAGATGTTAAGCTGAAGGAAATCCTCAGTCATTATTCATCTTGTTTCCACACAATAAAAGTGCATAGTAACCGAGGCTAGCATTTTGCCTCACATTACCTTTTGTGTTGAGGGTGTGTAAATGACATCAGAATTTTCTTTTTTGGCTAAACTATCCCTTTAAGCATGGTAATTACTAAAGAGGCATTCTAAAATGAGCTAAAGAGTAGGATGACAAACAAACAGCTGCTTGCAATATTGAAAACTTGGACTCTAAAGTCTGGTCTTGGCTCGCGTGTGCACTCTGCACTTTTTAGATAAATTCGATATACAGTAAATCCAATACAAATGCTCAAGCAGCATTATAAGTGATGTTGTAGACACATGGCCAATGGATCAGAGAGACTGGACACATGAAATTAAAAGTGCATTCAATTATAATCGCTTTTGTTTCCAAATGTTGGAGCTCACCCATATAAGCCTGGTTTCTCACACAGTTTGAGAGGAGGAAGAGGTGAATGGTTGATAAAAATGTGATCTCCACTTGGGAAATTGCTTTTCATTTAGTCATTTTGTACATTTTTTTCTTACTATCTCAACCTTTCACAGTTTAATTTATTGAAGATCGAGCAATGAAATTTGAAGCATCCAGTTTGAATTTAAACTTTCAAACTAGGCTAAGAATAAAAAAACATTTGTGGCAAATTCACTACACCGTTTTCCTTGCTGTATTGCATGCTCAATCAAGTTTACAGAATCATGTTACTGTGAAGTCAGCAACAGTAGGTCAAAAGTTCTTAAGCTAAAATCGGTCTGTGCTTTCCAAAATTCGAACCACAGTCCCAAGTTGCCGAAGCTACAGGTGAGCTCCAGTTTCTGGGAGAAATGTCAACAGATTGGTGCCAAAAGTAAAAGCAAACCCCCTTTATCAGTTATGTAATTGATCTAAACTGCAATAAGAAAAAGGAAGACCGAAATGCAAAAGAGAAAGAGAAAACAGGATGAGTCATGCATTCTCAGACGCTTTCTTGGTCAACTGGCTGGTGAGAGTGATGCGCTCTCCAGAGATGTTTTGAATTTCATGCCTTTGAGCAAGCATTTTGGTCTCCTTATCTTTACATAAATATCCCGTTCGGTACTGATTTCCTGAGTGCCTTTGCCTAACCACTGGTTATTAGTTCGGTATGTGTGAGAGTCTTTCTCATGCACTGTACCTGCATTGAATTTAACGCAGATATCCATTTCCCAAACCGCATAGGCCTCTGTCATCCCGCTTGGCAATCAGGAGCTGATTAAGTGCCTGAATCAGAGAAAATATCAAAGCACGAGTGTCTCCTTTTACTTCACTGTTTCTGGTTTTATATACGCTCATGTTGGTAGGCTGATAGATAGGATGGATGGATGGATGGATGGATGGATGGATGTGTGATGTCATGAGTGACATCTGTGACAGTGAAGATGACGGTCAGTGATGACACTGGATGCCCATATGACAGATGCATGTGGATGGCATGCCCACAGTCAGAGGCCGGCACAACGACACGCTGGGTGAACATATGTGTTTGGAGTGTGGGAGAGGAGATGAGGCGGCTCTGTTCTCTCGTTGTGATGAGGGATGGAACAGTGATTCTGATTGTGCACCTAAAGCCCTGAGGCTGAGTGAGGATGCCGTGCAGGAATGTACATAGTTGTCACAAGTAAAAAAAAACACTGTTTTTGGACGTGGTCTTCTCTTACACACCCAGACTGTCTTTTCCCCTGAAGAACTGAAAAGGTGTTTTTTTAACAATGTTCTCCTTTTTCTCTCTTTGCTCATCACCACTTTCACTGTGTTTGCTCTGACACTTCAATGAAAGTTTGTTGTAGGATTGCTGGAAATGACCATTATGTTACGGTATGTTCTAATGGTGGGATATTTTTTTAAAATTGGTAAATGTAATATTGAAAATATAGTAATATTGCAAATCTGTACTACAAAGGAAAATGTATAATATTATATAATTTTTATTTTTCTAAAAAGTATTTATCTCTCCTCTAAATAAATTAACATTTATTTTACTAATTGATATAATACATTTAAAAATCCAACAAACTCAAATGTATTATTCTTAAGAATACATTTAAATCATGTTGCATTTTACAATATTTTCAAATAGAAAACAGTTCTTTTAAATTGTAAAAACAGTTCACAATATCACTGTTTTTACTGTATTTTGGATCAAATAAATGCAGTCTTGGTGAGTAGAAGAGAGTTCTTTTAAACTGTAGTGTAGGTCTAAAATTAAGTAAAGTCTTTGTGTAAAAAAAAATTATAGCCAGATGACTTCTTTTAATTTAAAACTTGATTTTGATAATTAAGTCTTCTCACATTAATTCTCTTTCTGTCACATTCCTCATTGTTAGGCCAAGGGGAGGGTTCTTTGTCTCCTCAGGTGTGAATTACAACCAATATTCATTATAGTTCACGCCTCCTTGCATATGACCTTTCTAACACTAAAATTGTCTTACAAAAGTTAAATGACTAAATAGTTTTGTTTGAATGAGTGATCAGGATGTTTTCACATCATTTTGTAGCAAAAAGTCTAGGCTTCAAGATCCAGTTCTCAAAAGGCTTATGGACAAATGTTTACTATGTGGTATATGGCTTTATTTCAATGACTTAGAATTTTTGTTTTTAAGCAACTGAAAAAAGCACAAATGTCAAGGCATATCAAAACTTCTTCAGGGCCCAAAAGACCCTCAGACCCCAGAGGGTTAAAAAGGATCTTGAAAACCAAGCTCATTCTCATTGTTCAGAGTCAATTGTGGACTATTATTCTTGGCATTTCTTGAGAATATATATGACCTTTTAATTCCTTTTATATATGTAATCTCGTCTATATCGAGAAATATGGCAAAACCATCCAAAAGAGGATTAAGGGTGGGAGCGAGTAAAAGAGAATTTGTTGTGAAAGTAAAAAAAAAAGTGGGAGCATTTTTACACATACAATTCTGTAAAATAAACAGGTTTGGATGTATCTTACCTAGAACATTTTCTACATCAGGGGATGTGAAGCCTAGACTTACATGCCAGAAACAAACTGAGATTTCTAAATTCATATCAATCACAACACTTAATGTAGAGCACCTCTCTACGGCTCTTTTTGGAAATCTTTAAAAGATAAAAACTCAGCTTAACCTGTGAGAACAGATTTTACTGTCCAGATCAAATAAAAGATTTCCTTTTAACAAAAAGCAGAGATAAACAGATCCAGAGAGATACACTGACACTGTAATAAATGTTCTCCTCTGTTTTGCTTTTGTTCTTTTGCTTTTTATCCCTCTGAGGCCCAGTCAGATATATATATACAAATTTCGGTGATTTTAGGTTGTACCTCCTATCTCAGTGTTGTATTTATAGTTAATGTACAGTACATGTAGATAGCCGTGTTATAGCAAGTGTTTGCAAATCTCTGTTGTAGAAAATCAAACTGAATGTCCTTCACCAAAGAACAACAAAAAGGAAACTTTATAAGAAAATATAAGAGTTGTTAAACATGCACAAGTTGGTGGGTAGTTGCCAGCCAGGGCATTGTTTATGGTTTCTAAGGAGTTCTGGGCAGCATTCTCTATGTGCAAAGTTATCAACGTTCCTTCCGTTTTCAAAACCCAAAACTGCATTTTGCAACGATGCACTTTATTTCTTAAGAGTCGCTGTCCTTGTATGAGTGCTGAAATGTTACCATATAGTGACACTCGTAATTGAAATTTTATTATATCTTTATTATATAACTTTCTAAATACAATCTACAAATACAATTAATTTACCTTGCTGGAAAATGTCATTCTCTTAAGTAATCAAACTACTTAAGTAAATAGTTAAATATATATATATATATATATATATATATATATATATATATATATATATATATATATATATATATATATATATATATATATATATTTATTTTTTTTATTTTTTTTTTCATTATGTTGTGCAATAAGCTCCAATCTATAATTTTTACACAATTTTACATTGCTTTTTTTTTATATGTGCATTTTATTGCAATGATTGTTTACAGAAATTATCTGTGGGTCGAGGTGCAATCACAGGGTCAGTGAAGACTAAATATATACAGTATATATATATATAAGCAATATCACACTCGCAATCGTGCAATATGGCCCTACATCAGCACTGCTGTGGTTCGGCCGTAGACAGGCCGCAGGCCGAGTGCCATAGGTAATTACAGCAGTGCTGATGTAGGGCCATATTGCACGATTGCGAGTGTGATATTGCTTATATACAACAGTTCAATGAACAAGTACGTTTTAAAAAATTAGAAATAAAACAAATGGTTTTAAAGGCCATAAAAACACATTTGTGCATGGAACTACTTTCTTACGCGATGAATCATAATCTGCCGTTGCCGGTTCAAAACAAATGATGCGTCCAAGCCTCCGTTAGTAATTCAAAAAGTTCACTTCAGAAATAGTATCACGGCTTGTGCTGTTTCTAACAAGTTATTGGATAAACAAGGATAGACGGCTGGATGTGTGTGTGTGTGTGTGTGTGTGTGTGTGTGTGTGTGTGTGTGTGTGTGTGTGTGTGTGTGTGTGTGTGTGTGTGTGTGTGTGTGTGTGTGTGTGTGTGTGTGTGTGTGTGTGAGCGTGTATTTATCACTTTGTGGGGACCAAATGTCCCCATAAGGATAGTAAAACCCGAAATTTTTGACCTTGTGGGGACATTTTGTTGGTCCCCATGAGGAAAACAGCTTATAAATCATACTAAATTATGTTTTTTGAAAATGTAAAAATGCAGAATGTTTTCTGTGAGGGTTAGGTTTAGGGGTAGGGGTAGGGTTAGGTTTAGGGGATAGAATATAAAGTTTGTACAGTATAAAAACCATTATGTCTATGGAAAGTCCCCATAAAACATGGAAACACAACTGTGTGTGTGTGTGTGTGTGTGTGTGTGAGGGAGAGAGAGAGATGAGAGAGAGATGGAGCGTGTGCAATCACCTGTTGCCACACCCAATCAGAGATTTATCAGTGAGCTTTCTCAGTGGAAAATAGATGTCCAAGTGGGGGTATTCCTCTCTATTTCACGGTAGCCGGTGTGCAAGAGTCATTCAGTATAGAAATAGTGATGTCCTCCGCCATTTTAAAAAGTATGTATCCAATGTGGAAACTCCAATAAAAGGTAAACACTTGAGTTCTGTAATAAATCAGTCTGTTGTGTCTCTCAGCATGAGCCTTAATCCTGAAGTTTTCCATGTAGGAAGATGAGGATGTTGTAGAAGAAGAAGGTGGGAATACGAGTCTTAAGACAGTTTTCATCGTTAATATAACATCTCCATCCCTCTGGATTTAATTTTTAATGCAAACATGCAACCACTTTGTACCAACTAGCCACGTGGTCCTGCACACAAATATGTGTAAATCTTTTGATTTATGTCCATTTTTTAAATCATGCTTATTTTTTTTTTATTTTATGTTATGCTTTATCTATGTTATGCCTTCATTTTAAATATAATTTTATATAATTATGTATTATATAATAAAAATAGGCCTGGTGTTGAAATAAGCAGACCAATATAATTATACTCTTTTTAAATGTAAATAAACTACATTAAAATTAAGCTATCATGGTTAATATATACTACTGCATAAAGTGTAAGAATCTCAACAATAACCTTTTGGAGATAATAATTTAGTGTAATTTATTTATAAATTTTTTCTCTTTTTTAATTTTTTGTATGTCCTGCTGGTGTCTGCATACCCAATATCATTACTCCACAGCAAATGTGAATCTACGACCATTTTCAAGTACTATTTAAGTTGCAATGTGTAACAGGCTTCAATGGAATGGAGGAGGCGGGAACCGGACGAAGCATCAAAATAATGTTTTTAATAAACTTAAACACAAAGACTCACAAACATAAATGCATACAGGGCAGCTGCCTGTTGCTCTCTCTCTCCCGCTCCCCTGCATCTTCTTGCCCTTATCCCTCTTCTCGGCCGATTAGCCCGATTGGGGGGCTAATATTTTATTTTTGGGCCGCCCTCCTCCTCCTTGTCAAACAATACTTTTGGGAAACAGCCCGGAATTCTAAAGTGATACATACAAATGTTTGCAAGATCTACTTAAAGGGTTAGTTCAACCCAAAAATGAAATTTATTTTATCATTTACTCACCCTTATGCAATCTAAGATGTTTTGACTTCCTTTCTTCTGCTTAACTCAAACTAAGAGAACTTTTAGAAAAATTTCTCAGCTCTGTAGGTCCAGTCGATCCAGTCGATCTAGTTAATTTTGGGTGAGAACAGACCAAAATGTAAATTATTTTTCACTTTATATCATGACAGCAGTCTCCTTGGTGATCATCATTTCAAGGTCAATTACACTTGAAATCATACTTGGAGACTGAAATGCCTAGATGTACAGTAAAAAAAGGTTATATTTTGTCCTGTTCTCAGACAAAACCAACTAGATCGCTTCAGAAGACATTGATTAAACCAGTGTTTCCCAACCTTTTTTTCTGCCACAGAACAATTTTTACGACTAAAGATTTCTACGGCACATCGGTATCCCACATATACCATATACAACCATCGTCAATATTTTCCCTTTTCAGGAACTTGTCCATGTTTTCTGTCTGTCTTAGTAGCGTGTTTACTTGTAATGTTTTAAATTCAGCTATGCAAAAAAAACAATAAAGTAAAAAAAACAAGTCACATAGGTAGGCTACACTGTGTGAGGTCACAGGTAGCAAGAGCGCTAAATGGGAAATTGAAAAACAAAATATTTGCTTCTTTTCTAATTTGTAGATTTTTTTCTTGCAATTCCACAACAAATTATATGGATGCAAACTCCTTTTTGCCCCTCAGGGGCGAAAAAGGTAAGACAATCACTGGTATTTTTTAAAGAATAAGCTAAAAGCACCAATTCCAGCGATTTTATCTTGCTTCTGTTTCACAAATTTGTTAAATTTTATTAACTGATTAGTTCAGTGACCTCTTCTGGAAATGTGTGCATAATGTCTTATGTGCTATGACTGAGTCGGTGAATCATTTGGAGTCATTCATGACCGAAATCTACCAAGAGATTTTATAGTGTTTAAGCATTAAAATAGTCTTCCTTCAGTCTGAGCATTTTTTTTTCATCCAAAAAGACAACAATAATAGTCTAATTTTTGTGAGTTTCAATAATGTCCTTACCTTCTCCATTTTTAAAACATGCAAGGCTACAAATCTACTGACATCATATAAGAATTATAAACAGAAAGCAGATCTACGGTATCATTTTCCTACAGTAGCCTATTTAAACTGCTGAGCATGGCTTTTATCAGAAAAGACCACAATAATAAACAAATAATAATCATTTAGAGTTTCAATAATGTTCTTTCATCATTGTAAAGCGCATTTCACATGAGTTGAGTGGAGGTGTCAACACCTGCGCCAAGCGCCGCACACATGACAAGAGTTGCAGAAAGCGTCACAGAGGGTGATTTTACGAGTTTGCTGCGTAAAAAGGCGGGAGGTGTGCACAATAAACATTGAAAACATGTATTTGGAAGAGAGAAAAAAGCATGCAGTTGCTTTGATATCAGAAAGTAATAAAATGACTCGTTTACGTTTAGGTCTAAGCGTTTTCTGGGTGAATTTAAATTAGTTCAATAACTGGGTCTCTGATAATCGTTAACGATAAGGTAATATTTTATTAAAATAAATTATGAGACATTCAATGTCTCTTCACAAATTTGGACAGTTTTTAAATATTTCTTGTTGCTTAGTACTCTCAAAGACATTTTTTGTGAAGCACAAACGTGTGTGAAAAACACTTTGGTGTAAAGTGACGTCACTTGACTTCAATGTATTCTGCAGCACTGACGTGAAAGACCCTTGACGCGTATAAATATCACTTTTGCACATGAATCATTGCTCTTCATAATCACAATGTGACCGATTATGATTTAAAAATTTTGCATTTCTCCGAAAGGTGAGGAGTTTGGATCCCTGAAATTATTATTATTATTTTTTTTCATGCATTTGTTTATTTTGTGGAATTTGATAATTTTCCACGGCACACCTGACAATCTTTCACGGTACACTAGTGTACCGCAGCACAGTGGTTGGGTACCAATGCAGTCAATACATCCATTCATCCATTCTCACTTTAACTTGAACTAGCCTGGCTGGACACCCTTACATACTAACACAGAGTGGATGCTTCCATAAATTATGAGTGCTGAATGATGGTCCTGAGATACAGAGGTAAACTAGACTGAAATAATGATCTATTCCCATAACCAAACAAGAGTTGTTTGATGCACTAGGGGCACAAAATAATTTTGGATCTGTTACAACTTTGCTGAAGATGTTTAGAGAAGGAAAGGCAAAAGAGCGTGGTGGGGTAAAGAAGGTGTAAAATTTGATGGGGGTGTCATAATCTATTTGCACTCATGCGGGTGAAGGAATGGTCCCACAGCAAACACAGAAACACACACATTCAAACCCATATACTCAAAGAAATGCCTGCACAACCTCTTGCCCAATAAAGTAAACTTGGTTCAAAGCATTTAAAAGCAAATATTGCCTGATATCAACCATAATAGCCATCATATAAAATGTTTCCCCCAATATTTTGCATAATGAAAATGAAGCTTATTTTTAGGAACATTAAGATTTAAGTTCAAATAAAAAATTGCCTAGTAAAGTTTAAGCTTTTATAGAATGCATTTTTCAATATTTAGCATAATGAAAAGTAAGCTTATTTTAAGGACTATTAAAATTCAAGGTCATAGAAAGATTTGTATGGTAAAGTTTTAGCTTTTAAAAATTTTCTTTTTTATTTTGCATAATGAAAATTAAGTATATTTTTAGGACCATCGAGATTTATTTTTTCTTTTGTGCATTGTGACAATATTTCCATTAATGTATTTTCTGCTTTAATCAAGTATTAATTAACATGTTTTAAGTACAGCTTAAAGTCATCAAAACCATAATGTACAATGTAAAAACTTAATTTAATTAAATTGTATTTGTTGTTGTAATTAAATATTTATTAAATTATAAATAAATTGCAATTATATTATATAACAAATTAAATTACAATTTATTTGCAAGTTTATAAATAAATAATTACAACTACAAATACAATTTAATTAAATTGCAAAGTATTTACAGTATACATTATGGTGGCTTTTCATTAAATATATATATATATATATATGCTGAATGTGCTTAATTGTCATGAGAATATTGTCACAGTGCAAAAAAAGTTAAGGTTTTTTTAATGCAAAAAACAACTTCTTATTTAACTCTTTTGATTTTGAAATATTACTCAGTAATTCTCCAATTGTAAGAAACAAAGTCGAATCAAAGTCTTCAAAACTTATTTCCAGTTTTGATCTACAATAAACGTTCATTCTGACACCTCAAAGACATTCCTGAGTTCTTGTTGGCCTGTCTTTCAGTGTGTGACTCGTAGTTTTACCACTGCTTATAACACAGGAGAACATGAACAGTGCAGAGATGAAAGTGTAAAACACTTTCAAGACACAACGGGTCGTAAGGGAACTGACTTCAAAACAAATTGCTGAAAGAAGTGAGAGGTATCTACCCTTATTCAAAGTATTTGAAGACTGTTGCCTTCATTTGTAATAATGTAATAGTGTAATATCTTTTAAGGTGGTAGAATTGCTGAATGACACAGGTGAACTGTTCTACAAGTAGAATATGGCTTCACATGCAGGTGAAAGTATTAACATCCTTTGTTTTAGCACAAAAGAAGCCCAGTCAAACTGTAATAAATCTTGTATTAGCTAAAGTGAATGAGGAAGAGTCAGTTCCCCTCTCACCAACATCTCTCTCTCCATCTGTATGTAGTCTGACTGACACTTCTCCATTGCCCAAGGAGGCTCCCTATCTGATGTGTCAGCCAGCATGTAATTGCTGTGCATTCAATGTGAAAATATGGAAGTCTCTCCGGAAATTGGCTTAACTTGAGGTGCTGGTGCTCAAGACAGTGCTCCCTAAATTCCATCAGTATATGGACTTTGCAACGAGAGGGGTGAACACGCTTGATCTTGTTTACACAAACATCCCAGGCGCGTACTGGGCGGAGCCCCGCCCTCACCTCAGCTACTCCAACCACATATCTGTTATGCTAATTCCAGCATACAGACCGCTCGTCAGATGCACAAAACCGCTCCAGAAGCAGGTGAAAACCTGGCCAGCAGAAGCCATCTCTGCTCTTCAGGACTGTTTTGAGTGTACTGACTGGCACATGTTCAGGAAGGCTGCAACATATGGCGCATATGGGTTTTCGGACCGCAAAGCCCTGCAGAGGATAGTGAGGACAGCTGAGAAGATAATCAGGATCTCTCTTCCCTCCATCAAAGACATTTACAAAAAACACTGCATCTGCAAAGCAACCAGCATTGTGGATGACCCCACACACCCCTCACACAAACTCTTCACCCTCCTGCCATCTGGCAAAAGGTACCAAAGCATTCGGGCCCTCACGGCCAGACTGTGTAACAGCTTCTTCCCCCAAGCCATCAGACTCCTCAATACACAGAGACTGGACTGATTATTATAATTATTGTCACTTTATACCTGGCTGCTACCTCAATAACTGCTATGTGCATAGAACACTATCTCATAGTAAGTTATGTTTACATTTGGCATTTTTAGAAACTGTCATCTTTTTGCACTACTGTGTACTGGTCGGCGCTGCACTGTCTCTCACTGTGCCCATTGTCCTGTTAATTTTTAGTATAATTTATATAGGTGTGTTATTTAGTCTGTGTAGTCTCATGTGGTTCTGTGTTTGTCCTATGTTGTTTTTATGTAGCACCATGGTCCTGGAGGAACGTTGTCTCATTTCACTGTGTACTGTACTAACTGTATATGGTTGAACGACAATAAAGACCACTTTACTTGACTTGACTTGGTGGCGTCTACATTCTGATGCAACCAAGTGCTTGTCTGCAGTACTCTGACCACAAACTGAGGCAAATCTGACCCAAAAAATGATTTATCCACCCCACAGTTACCAAATACTCTCAAGCCAATGGGACCTCATATGACTTTCCAAAAAAGTAGTCCGTATTCCCAATGTGATGGCATTTGGTTGCCCACAAAAGGCAATGCATTACTTTTACATTTATGTATTTGGAAGATGTTTATATCCAAAGCAAATTACAGTATATATATATATATATATATATATATATATATATATATATATAGTTATAGTTGGAAAATGGTGATACTGTAAAGTCTCATAAAAACATTCACTTTGACATTTTCATTCTGACAAGTTATTTTAATTTGTCTACTAGCAAAGTGTATGTGCATGCATCATAAGAGATTTATGTAATGTTTTCTGAAAGTTATGAAATTTCCACCATATCTAAAATTTTTTACTGTGTTTAACAGAATTTGGTGGTGGAAATGATGACAATGGAAAACATTTTTTATAGTTTTGGAAATGAATTGACTGATTCCTTTATCTTGCTAATACTTGTGTCATAAATAACATTTTAGGTATCCAAAAATACACTTGATTAAATAATATGGCAAAACCACAGCTTCATGAAAATGACGTCAAATAACTATTCTGTTCATAAGTTATATTTACCTGGATTTTTCTTCAGTTTCTTCTCATATATATTCACCTTTTATTTTATTTTGAGTTTTCTTCAAACATCACTTAAAAAGTCTTCTCAAGCATGCTTTTAATGGACACATTTGTTTTCTTGGTTAGCAAGAACTTGAAAAAAACTAGGGCAGAAATATCTGGTGTGGTACAAATTACGCCACAACTGTGGGACATTTCTCATTTTGCAAAAAAAATAAATCAATTGTTTTAGTTTGTTTAGTTTAGTTTATAATAGTTTTCAACATGTAATAATTAGATTTTTTTTATCATGTATTTTCATAGTTTAATATTTGAGTTCTGTAATAAAAAATCCATACTTTTTAATTAAAAAAATACTAAAAGTAAAAATTAATAACTTAAAAATCTGTTAGTATTTATAAAAATATACAGTATATACTGTCTTATCTAATCAGCCAGTCCTGTGGCAGCAGTGCAATGCATGCAATCATGCAGGGTCAAGAGTTTCAGTTAATGTTCACATTAACCATCAGAATGGGAAAAATTTTGATCTCAGTGATTTGGACCGTCGCATGATTGTTGGTTCAAGACGGGCTGGTTTGAGTATTTCTGTAACTACTGATCTCCTGAAATTTCCATGTGCAAAAGTCTCTAGAATTTACTCAGAATGGTGCCAATATCAAAAAACATCCAGTGATATATATATATATATATATATATATATATATATATATATATATATATATATATATAAAATATATATATTTTTATTATTATTATTGTTATCATTTTGTGAGCAGAGTTTAGCTGGAGTTGACCTGCAGAAAAAGCATTTCACTGTCTATGCACAACATGTGTGACTTTGACTTGAGAGAGCAACCAATGTAACATTCCTATATCTCTCAAAATTTTACTTTTACTCTCCCCAAAACAGGCCTTAATGGCTGATGTTGATGAATGCTTGTAAAGGATACCCTGCAGGTAGTATATGGTTACAGGTATCGCTGATAAAGGGGAGGACAGGAGAAGGCAGCAGATAAAAAGCCACATGGGCCAGGCAGGATGTTTGTGTTCCAATGAGGCATGACCCTGGGAGACTGGGGCAGGGCTTTCTATCTTCACAACCCGGCCTTCGAACACAGGTGAGCAGTGAAAATAGTCCCTTGCAGAACCATATTTGTCCCGTTTTGATTTCTCATTCATTGTCTTCCTCCATCTCTCAACCTCTTCCCTAATTCCATCCACCTCTCTTGTTCCCTTACTTTTCGAAACCACCCCATATCCCCTCTCCTCACTCCGCATCTTTCTCACTTTCTCAAACTTTCGCTCTATCGTCTTTCTCTGGGGAACAGTGCATTTTGTCTCTGCTCTGAGTGATTGTCATCACCAGAGCTTCCGACTGATGACAGTTCTCAATGGGAGCTCTGAGGCAGCATTATGCCTCTGTGTAGGGTGTTGGTGTGCAGTAGCACAGAGAATGAGAGTGTGTTTGGTGGCGTTCAGTGGGTCTGCAGTGTTTGTTCACTAGTTTTCACTCTAAAGTTCTTCAAACAGCATGTGAAATACAAGCTGCCACAAATCTATCAGATGCCTTTGCAATAACACATTCTACACAGTGTTACTGAAATGTCCCATGCATCTTCCCACAAAATATCATGCTGTGGTTTCTCAAGATAACAATTTGCACAGAATGCCATGCGATAAGACTTCAGAATACATTATACCCAGAACACCATGCACTAATCTCTTTAATTTTGTTGAGCTCACCCAACAACTGCTGCATAACCCATGGAGCAAGTAAACACATTGCCCTGCTGAAAAGACAAGCTTAGACTGACATGAATTTCGATTCTGGTCTAGTCTAGATAGTGGAACTTAGTTATTGAGGCTGGTTAACCAGCAGGAACAACCAGGTCTCATGACAAGTCATAATAATTAGTATGAAATGGTGAAATCGTACAGGTTGGCTCATACAAAAATGGATGCGCCAACTTTTACTACCATAGAGAAAAATAAACAATCTAATGAATGATTTTATGATGAATTCATCCCCAAAATGAAACCCCTATGTTTATATTTATGTCAGATTAACCTAACCATGAACACTATAGGAAAATAACTTGTGTACCACAGAAAATAAGACAACATGGGTTTTACGAGCATGCCAAGTTAAGTCATTTTTGTTTGTATAGCGCTTTTAACAATACACAATGTTTTAAAGCAGCTTTACAGAGTGTCATGCCTTTGTAACAAGTGAACAGCTTTATCGAAAATCATGCCTAAATTAGCATTTTTACAACTGCTCCTAAGTTTAATTTGTGACCCAAAGCTAAACCTAACCATAAAGTATAAACTCGTGCCCATAAACTTAACCATGATTTTATTAGGAAAATAACTTTTTGTGTACCACAAAAAAATAAAACATTGAGGTTTGAAAAAAGATGAGAGAAGCATATTACAGGTTAATGACATGCATCAGCCAATTGTATTCCATAAATATGGAGTGAGTAACCAAATTTGTTCTAACAAAAATCTGATGTTTCCTTACTTAAAATTACAACATGATCATACAGGAAGTTGGCATGTTGTGTTTGAATGTTCCAGTACCCTGATATCGGCCGCATTATGCTGAGTTACTAACAAGCACCATATCCCATTAGACAATTTTGCATCAGTTTAAGTGATAAGTGAATGTCACCTTCCTCTGTGACATAACTGATAGTATATTCCATCATTAGCATGGGAGACCTGGGTTCTGTTCCCATGTTGAAACCAGGAAGTAATCACTTTCTCATAATCAGCAACAAGTGTGATTTTAAGGTTCCAATTATTATTGTTAATTGTTAAGATCATAAGCCCCATTATAACTTTATTTTACATGTATTCCCTATATAAATAATATATTGAAATATATAAACAGATAAACATTGTATATACCTCCATTAATAAGAATTAAATTAAAGCAATACACTTTCAAAGTTATTCGAATTACAGCCTTAATGCAAATTACTAAGACAAATCAGAGTTCCCACGAATGCAAGGATGGAGTGGAGGGAAATAATATCAAGGATGAAAACAAGGATGAAGTGGAAGGACATACAGTATATTAGATGGAGAGATCGATTACCTAAAATGTTTACAGATGGGAACTGCTTAAAAAAGTAATGGTATAATATTAAATGATGATGATTCTTTCTTGTTGACTTTGGTTAATTAGTTAAATGGAAATATAATTAGCAATAATAATGCCCTACAAAGGCAAAATGCAAAATTTAGTTATTATGAAATAAGGCCTCCAACTATGATCTGTACTGCGACAGACGTGTTTGGCTCATATGCTGAATTTCAGAGACAACATGATGTGAAATCCAAATTAAACTTATTCAAGCCATTTTTCAAAGTTTCAGTGTTGGTGTAGTTATTGAGTTTGGCCTTTATAGGGTAGTAAAGTGTATTGATATTTTTACCCATGAAAAGTATGTGTAATTTAGGTAAATATACAGGAATTTAGATGAATGGATGATTGATAGAAATGCCATGTCACCACCAAAGGTAATTTTCATGGCAGATTTGTTTAAAATGCAATGACAAACAATGCAATGACAAACAATAAAAAAACAATGATCACAGCACTGTAAAAAGATAAAAAGACGTATATACAAGGTGTAGACAGACAGCATTTCTCTCATCAGTGACACCGAACTTACAACAGGGTAAACAGACGCACGTGTCCTGCAAAACATTGTATACAGCTGTGGAGCGGAGGGGGGCGGGGCCGGTCGGAATATCGCGCGCCCGGTCCCCAATCAGCCTGATGAGGCGCGCGAGGGATAAAGGCGGCCGGTGACGATTGTTCGAGAGAGAGAGAATTACGGACATGTCCGTCATGTGTGTTTGTTTATGTGTTTTTGAGTTTAAGTTTCTCATTAAAATATAATTTATGTTGACAAGCCGGTTCTCGCCTCCTCCTTGCCCATCCTTCAACTGTGTTACATTGGTGCTGAAACCCGGGAGGGAGGAGGGATGCCCGTCGCAGAGTCCTCGACACTGCCGTCCACCCAGGGGCGCCGCTGCCATCTGCCGGGTGACGGAGTAGCCCGACCGCCCGGATGCGGGTACGGCCGTCGTCCGCGGGGCAAGTGGGGACTGGATACCCCGACCGCCTGGAGCGAGGGAGCCGCTGCCGGGGCAGAGGAGTGCCCTGCCGTCCCCAGAGACGCGGAGGGGTCGAGGGAAGACCGCCGTCCGCGAGGGAGGAGGGAAGAAACTCTCCGACCGCCCGAGCGGTAGAGCCGCTGCCAGGGGCGGAGGAGTGTCCCCATTTGCCGCCAGAAAAGCGGAGGCGCGTTCTGCCCGCTGGGGGTCGGCGGTTTCACTCCGGTTCGCCCGGTGTTGGAGCGGCTGTCGCCCGCCTGAGTGTGGAGGAGTGTTCGGGGACCACGCGACGGTACATCAGAGAACCGGTGAGTGAGCTTTTTCTCTCTCCTCTCTCTCTCCCTGTCGCACCGTGTTGGCCTTTTCCCGCACCTATTTTGTTTTGTTGTTGTTGTCTTCCCTCCTGTCTCCTCCCAGGGCGAGGAAGGCAGGGATGACCACGCTGGACGCAAGATACACCCCGCCCCAGGGATAGGGGTGTACGTCATGCCGGTGGCACCCGGCCTGAGATAACGCCGGGAGGAGTGTGGAGCGGAGGGGGCGGGCCGGTCGGAATATCGCGCCCGGTCCCCAATCAGCCTGATGAGGCGCGCGAGGGATAAAGGCGGCCGGTGACGATTGTTCGAGAGAGAGAGAATTACGGACATGTCCGTCATGTGTGTTTGTTTATGTGTTTTTGAGTTTAAGTTTCTCATTAAAATATAATTTATGTTGACAAGCCGGTTCTCGCCTCCTCCTTGCCCATCCTTCAACTGTGTTACAACAGCCATGGTTGCGAACAGTACCATCAGCTAATATAAGCTGGGGTGGTGCTTTACAACTCTGGTCCAGTATTTCACAAACACCCGCAGCATGATTTTGGGGAGCTGAGGTGATGGGAGAGGGAGATTTCAATCAGGATTCGGAGCCTGTGGTACATTAACAGAAGACACTTGGTCACTGCTAGAGACATTCTTTATGGGCACTAAAAACCTATGCATTGCTCAAAAATATCTCTTATTACTGTTGTTGCTCTCATGACTTCTCGGACTCTCTGGTTTGCAGCAGCCACCTGGAGTATGTCATTGCTTTTGACCAATGAACAACATAAAAAAAAATCTTTAAATATCTGGTGCTATTTTATGATTGGCTGGGGCAGTCTACAGCTTAATCGCAATGTTTGCAATACACAGCCTGCCCCATATCACTTTTAACCAATGAACAAATCGTAAAAAATAAAATATTTAATTTAATACCTTTTTGCCTAATATTTGATTGGGTGGACAGGACTCACATTTGGGTGGGCTCTGCACACCCCTGCCCATGTGCTTCAAATTTTGGTAAGCACAGACTGAATTTAGCTTAAGAGAAAGCCACCTACTGTTTCTGAATTCACTGTGAGATCAGTCATAAAATAAAGTTGGATAAATGGCAAGCTAAAATATTATCCCCATTCTGTTTCAATTTGAAATTGTATTTCTAGTTTGGTTGGTCTCTATGAAAATAAAATCAGTACCTTTTGTTAAGAACCATTCATATGTATATTTTGAATTCGCCATCTCGTTCGAATAATGACTAATTATTATGGTATTCCTTACCAAATAATGGTGGGTACCAGCATCCAAAAAAGTAGGGTGAAGCTTTTTCGATCCCGTATCTCAACAAAGCTGTTCATAGGCATATTGTGATAGGGAATGGTGTGTTTTACCAGGGTAGCACATGGAGAGACTCCATGACATAGACAGATGTATCAGCTCTCTTAATCCATTGCTGTATAAAAACTCATGTGTTGTTGTAGTTGTAACAAATGACAGTGTATTTACAGGCTTGCCTTTTCCAACTCCGAACATGTGAGTTTGGCAGGAATAGAGGGTGTCTGTGAGGAGAGGATCAATGGAGGGAGGACTAATATTACTGTTGGGGTTTTAGGTGCACAGTAAAAGTGAAAAGAGGACTTAAGTTAACGGTTTTGATGAGCGACTTGCCAGGTCGCTGTTAAGGCTGTGTTTTTCCATTCTCACGAAACACCTTGCAGCGCTCATAAATCTTTTGCTCCAAACAGCCGGCATTAAAATCTAGTAGAATAAAGAATTGGAGGATGATTACTTTATTGATGCTAAAAATATAAATAAGTCTTAATGGTCAGTCAGGCTTTTATCTGGAGTGATCTGAGATCCAAGAGCACTTGTCAGGATCAGGGATGGAAAAAGAGATCATTTGACCAAATAAGGAACAGCTTTTACAAGGCTATAGGCAGTCGTCTGAAGCATATTGTTGGTAATGCTATAATGATGTTGTCATTAAACAGGAAACATGAAACTCTTGTTAACACTGTTAATTTGAGAGTTGTGTGTTTTTAAAACAAATGGGAGGGATAGAAATAGAGATGGCTTCTCTGTTCAGAGTTCAATGGACTTCAAACTGAATTGCCCATCTCTGTCTTTGAACAATTCCAAAGCAACACAATGCAAGGTCAAATTCTAGAATGCTTATTTAAAGGATAGTAAGTAATACAGGTTTATGTTTTCTTGTATTTTATTCAACTTCCAAACAACAATGGTCTATATATTGACACCTGTCAGCAACGACAAGTTCCCCTTCACATAAATGGAAATTGCTTATAAGTGCATCTGGGTAGATCCTATGTCTGAGTTGGGCATTCGTTATTACAACATGTTATGCAGTTGTAATGACATTGTAATGACATCTTGAGTGTTCTTCTCAAGATGGCGCCGTAGATGGCAGCCTCGATGTGGAGCTCACCAATTCTTTTGTTGTTGTTGTTTGTTTGTCCTGTTTTAGTCGATAGTGATTTTTTTCCAATCCGTTTTACAAGGGACGAACTGCTGAACATTAGGCAGCACATACCAGACAATCTTTTCCCGGTTTCTGAATATTCAGACATTTTGCTGGACATCTCTGATCACCGTCTGTTTCATCTTCTTCTGACCTACAGGCAGAAACTTAAATCAGCTAAACCTGTAGTAAAGACTGTAAAAAGATGGACCAATGAAACAGAGCTGTAACTACACGCCTGCTTTGAATGCACTGATTGGAGTGTGATTGGATTGTTTTTGAAGCTGCAGACACCAATCTGGACGAGCTCCCAGATACTGAGACATCATATATCAGTTTCTGTGAGAATATGTGCATCCCTAATATAACTTATTTAACATACAGCAATGACAAACCATGTTTTACAGCAAAACTCAGGCAGCTTCCTCAGGCCAAAAACGATGCTTACAGAAGTGGGGATAAAATCCTGTACAATCAGGCCAGAAACACACTGACAAAAGGGATTAGAGTGGCTAAAAGAAGCTAATCTGAGAAGATGAAAAAAAATGTCAGCTATGGCCTCCAACACTGTAAGGAATCAACAACTGGCTGATGACCTGAATGTGTTTTACTGTTGATTTGAAAAGCCCAGTCTCACACCCCACACCCAATCTGACCTTCACTTCACACAAACATCAATACCTCCTTAGACCCCCCTCCTATCTCCTCCTGCTATTCAACCTGCACTTAAGATCTAGGAAGAGGATGTGTGCCGGGTCTTCTGGATACAAACGACAAGCAAAGCACAGGGCCCAGACTGCTGCTTCAAATGTTCCATCATCAACCCTGTCCCAAAAAACACAAAATCGCAAGACTTAATGACAACAGACCCGTCGCTCTGATGTCTGTAGTCATGAAGTAATTTGAGAGACTGGTGTTGGCCCACCTGAAGGACATCACTGGATGCTTACTGGATCCCCTTTAATTTGCTTATCAGTTAAACAGGTCTGTGAGTGATGTAGTTAATGTATGATGATACCCTGTGAAATCTGGACAGACCAGAGACTCAACTCAACTCAACTCAACTTTATTTATAGAGCACTTTCAAAACCACAAGTGGAACCAAAGTGCTGTACAGAAGGTATAAAAGTAAAAACAAAGACATAAAAACAATGCAAACATATTACATAAAAACTTACAAAGCATTGTCAAAAGCTAAAGTGAACAAGTAAGTTTTAAGCGCACTCTGAAAAGCACCCAATGAAGGACAAGTTTTTACAGACAGAGGAAGGTCATTCCAGAGCCTAGGAGCTGCAACAGAGAATGCCCGATCACCTTTACATCTTAAACATGATCGCGGAACCATGAGAAGCAATTGATCGTTAGAGCGCAGAGATCTACTTGATTGACAACGGCTGATTAAATCACTAACATACTCAGGTGCTAGGCCATGCAGAGACTTAAAAACATACAACAAAGCTTTGTATTGGATTCTGTATCGTATGGGTAACCAATGTAATTTAATTAAAACCGAGTAATGTGCTCTCTCTTCTTAGTGCCCGTTAAAAGTCTGGCAGCTGAATTCTGAACGAGCTGCAAGCGGAAGAGAGAAGCCTGACTCACACCCAGATACAATACATTACAATAATCCAAATGGGATGACACAAAGGCATGAACAACCTTCTCCATATCGTCAAAAGAAAGGATAGATTTCAATTTAGAAACTGATCTAAGATGGAAAAAACTATTCTTAACGACAGCATTGATTTGCCGGTCAAATTTAAGATCAGAGTCAAAAATGACACCAAGGTTCCTCACGCTAGACAATTTTTTCCCAGGAAACAACCCCAGGCAGTCATCATCCACACAGCCCTTATTTCCAAATAAAATCATCTCGGTCTTATCCTCATTTAATTGGAGAAAGTTATTCGTAAGCCAACACTTAACTTCGGCCAAACATGCACGAAGAGACTGAATGGCACATCTATGGCCATGTTTCAGTGGTAAGTAAATTTGAGAATCATCCGCATACAGGTGATACTGAATCCCAAATTTCTCAAAAATCGAGCCTAGAGGGAGCATATAAAGGGAAAATAAAATTGGTCCCAGTATAGAGCCCTGTGGAACCCCACACACAAGAGGGGCAACAGAAGAAAAATAATCCCCTAAACTGACTGAAAAAGTCCTATCCTTCAAATAGGAAGAGAACCATTTCAGGGCTAAGCCCTGAATACCAACCTGATTCCTAAGACGACCAATGAGAATGTTATGATCAACTGTATCAAATGCCGCTGTAAGATCTAACAAAAGCAGAACAACACGGTTTCCAGAATCAACACCTCGTAGGATATCATTAGAGACCCTCAAAAGAGCAGATTCTGTACTATGACCAGCTCTAAAACCTGACTGGAATCTATCGGCGATGTTATTCCTCATTAAAAGTCATTAAGCTGTGCATGCACAATTTTTTCCAGTATCTTCGAAATAAAAGGCAATTTTGAAATCGGATCGAAAACTACTCATGTCAAAAGGGTCTAAGCCGTTTCTTTTAGAAGGGGCTGAATAACCGCATGCTTAAAACTAACCGGAACAACACCAGATGACAAACTAGTATTCATAATAGACAGAATACTTGGGCCAATGGAATCAAGTACCTTCTTAAACAGGGAAGAAGGGAGCACATCACCAGGGGACCTGGTGGGCTTCATATGAGCAGTTATATCATTAAGCTGCTGCAAAGAAACAGGCATAAAACAGGTTAATTGATTCAGTAGGGTCAACACGAGTAAAACAAACATTGAGAACAGATGAAATCTGAGATCTAATTCCATCAACTTTACCAATAAAAAGTTTAAGAACTCTTCACACATCTTAGCAGAAGGAGTGAATGGAGGAGTAGTAGTCGGATGAAGAACAGCATTTATAGTCGAGAAAAGTACTCTACAATTATTACAGTTTCTGGAGATGATATCAGAAAAATAATTTGATCTAGCCAATTTAACAGCTCTTTGAAATTCGTTCAAATGGTTCTTCAAAATCTCATAAGAGACTTGTAATTTATCTTTGAGCCATTTGCGTTCAGCCCTCCTACACTCCTGCCTAAGAGCTGGGTAGTACTGTTCAACCAGGGCTGTGATTTGACTTTTTTTCCCTGACTTTAACAGGAGCCACAACATCTAAAATCTCTAAACAAGAAGAATTAAACTGATCGACCAACTCTTCCAAACCCATACAGGGAGAGTGTGACTCGGTCAAGGAAAAAAAAGAAGAGACATTAAAAGCAGCTGAAAAACTACTAGCTGTGCATGGATTGAGTATGCGGGATGGAACCGAGGCAGAAGCAATATTACTCGGCGCGCCACAAGGAAAGTTAGAACTTAAAATTACAGTCTTATGGTCCTATGCAAGGATCCTTTTGTGGACCTCAGTTCGGCTTTCAGCACCATCATCCCAGCTATTCTCCAGACTAAATTAAATAAACTCTATGTTCCCACCACTATCTGTCAGTGGATCACCAGCTTTCTGACAGATAGGCAGCAGTTAGTGAGACTGGGGAAATTCACTTCCAGCACATTTACAATCAGCACTGGTACCCCCAGGCATTTGTGCTCTCCCCATTACTCTTCCCCCTGTACACAAATTACTTTACTACCAAGGACCCCTCTGTCAAGCTCCTGAAGTTTGCAAATTACACTACTGTCATCGGCCTCATCCCTTCTGCATACAGCTGGCTGTCTGGTGCAATCAAAACAACCTGGAGCTGAACATGCTCAAAACAGTGGATATAATAGTGGACTTTAGGAGGAACACCCCAAAATTGACCTGCTCACCTTTCTGAACAACACTGCCATCTCACAGGACCTGAAGTGGGAGACCCACATTGACGCCACTGGGAAAAAGGCCCAGCAGAGTTTTCACTTCCTTCACCAGTTGAGGAAGTTCAACGTGCCACAGGTGCTGCTGATACAGTTCTACTCAGCAGTCATTGAATCTGCTACGAGTCAGCTACGAAATCAGACATCAATATCCTACATAGGACGGACCAGACTGCTGAGCGGATTATTGGTTCCCCACTACCTTTTTGAACTGTTGCCCTCTGGCCAGCGCTACAGAGCAATGAGCACCAGAACCGTTAGGTACAAGAACTGTTTTTTCCCCCCTCAGGCTATCCATCTCATGACCTGTTAAAACTGCCCCATTGAGCAATAATTATGTGCAATACACGCTTAGTCTATTTATATCTATCCAAAATATCCTACTTCTTCTGCCATTACATTCCCTTGCACTATCTGTATATAACAGATTTGTATTTGTGCGTATATACACTCACCTAAAGGATTATTAGGAACACCTGTTCAATTTCTCATTAATGCAATTATCTAATCAACCAATCACATGGCAGTTGCTTCAATGCATTTAATGGTGTGGTCCTGGTCAAGACAATCTCCTGAACTCCAAACTGAATGTCAGAATGGGAAAGAAAGGTGGTTTAAGCAATTTTGAGCGTGGCATGGTTGTTGGTGCCAGACGGGCCGGTCTGAGTATTTCACAATCTGCTCAGTTACTGGGATTTTCACGCACAACCATTTCTAGGGTTTCCAAAGAATGGTGTGAAAAGGGAAAAACATCCAGTATGTGGCAGTCCTGTGGGCGAAAATGCCTTGTTGATGCTAGAGGTCAGAGGAGAATGGGCCGACTGATTCAAGCTGATAGAAGAGCAACTTTGCCTGAAATAACCACTCGTTACAACCGAGGTATGCAGCAAAGCATTTGTGAAGCCACAACACGCACAACCTTGAGGCGGATGGGCTACAACAGCAGAAGACCCCACCGGGTACCACTCATCTCCACTCCAAATAGGAAAAAAAGGCTACAATTTGCAAGAGCTAACCAAAAATGTTGCCAGGTCTGATGAGTCTCGATTTCTGTTGAGACATTCAGATGGTAGAGTCAGAATTTGGTGTAAACAGAATGAGAACATGGATCCATGTTCCACTGTGCAGGCTGGTGGTGGTGGTGTAATGGTGTGGGGGATGTTTTCTTGGCACACTGTAGGCCCCTTAGTGCCAATTGGGCATCGTTTAAATGCCACGGCCTACCTGAGCGTTGTTTCTGACCATGTCCATCCCTTTATGGCCACCATGTACCCATCCTCTGATGGCTACTTCCAGCAGGATAATGCACCATGTCACAAAGCTCGAATCATTTCAAATTGGTTTCTTGAACGTGACAATGAGTTCACTGTAATAAAATGGCCCCCACAGTCACCAGATCTCAACCCAATAGAGCATCTTTGGGATGTGGTGGAACGGGAGCTTCGTGCCCTGGATGTGTATCCCACAAATCTCCATCAACTGCAAGATGCTATCCTATCAATATGGGCCAACATTTCTAAAGAATGCTTTCAGCACCTTGTTGAATCAATGCCACGTAGAATTAAGGCAGTTCTGAAGGCGAAAGGGGGTCAAACACAGTTTTAGTATGGTGTTCCTAATAATCCTTTAGGTGAGTGTATATATATATATATATATATATATACACAATATATAATATATGTTTTTATCTTATTGTGTATTTCTATATATACTTATATTTTCTATTCGCTTTTCATATTTATTAGATTTTTTATAATCTCTGTCTTGTTGTATTGTTTGTGCACTGAAAGTTTATGTCTCCAAGACAAATTCCTTGTATGTGTAAGCATACTTGGCAATAAAGCTCATTCTAATTCTGAGTCAAGTTGGAAACAAAATGTATACAAAAATACAACATGCTGCTTTTAAAAACCCTAGAAAAACTGGCACTGGTAAATCATCTTCTATAATATCATGAAATATTTGCAAATGATCTCGCATGCAAAACAAATTTCAGCAGAATACACAGCTATATTTAAAAGGCCATTAATAAAGAAACATTTATACATATTTTTGACCATATAATGGTGTATTTACAGAACCAAACAGCTTTGTTTCACTAACTGGGAACACTGTATGTGTTTAAACATTGCTCCACTACACAGTATGGCTAGTGTCTCTTATATCCCAAATACATTGATTGAATAAATTAATTTGTTAATTTTTAAAAGCTAAAATGTGACAAATGATGAAAAACTAAAATATAATTAGTACAATTTATATTTTTGTAATATACTTAGTTATAAGGTCCCCTTCATAATTAACAGCATTAGCTGAACAATTATTTATTTCATATGTAAGCAAAGGGGACATTATAACTGAAAAATACCCATATGAATCAATAACGAATCAAATCGAAATTTAATCGAGAGCCTGTGAATCGGAATCGAATCGGGAAATCTATATCAATACCCAGCCCTATGCGCTGTTATGGTATACATCTCTATCACAGCATTGAAGTTACCTTTTTGAAAGGTTACAATGTAACCTTGGTTCCCTGAAAGGAGGGAACAAGACGCTGTCTCAGCTACTGATTTTTCACTGTTATTGGAAGAGAGAGAAGCTCTTCCCTTCAGTCAGAATATCCAGACGCTGGTTTCTGCTTATATGCTCAAAATGACATCAGCATAGGCAAAGTGCTAATCTTCACCAGCCAATCAAATTGACATGATGGTATAGAGTTTCAAAGTCCCACCCAATGGCTGGTTCTCCCATAGCACCAGCTTTTGACACATCATTGAGGTAAACTTCTCAAAAGCGAACATGGAGGATAGTTCTTCTCAAAAAGAGAAAGATTTCTAACTCACTCTCATTTTCCATCATATTCTTTCTTTGCCACCTGTTGGCCATTACAAAATTCCAGTAATTTTAAAAATACGAGAAACATGAATCATCTATAATGGAAATTGCTAATCTCCGGGTCGATCTTAAAGAGCACTCCCAGATTGTTGTTAGTCAGATCATCAGAACTGTTTTCTCTCTGGTGAATCTCTGGTGCTGAGATTTCATCTGTTTTGAATCCAGAAGATCTTTCTGGGTTTAGCACTTTGTAGACACAGCTCACTGCATACTGTATTTAAATTCATACAGTATTGGAAGACAGCACTGTATTGATATTCTTGTTTAGGTTTTGCTCTAAATCCATAACCCTAAGTATTCCACTTCTACAATAATTGTTTGCATAATTCAGCCTGATCCGCATAACATGAAGACTCTCAAATACTCAAAGAATGTACAGATTCAGAATTTGTTACATTGATATTTTCAGCGTAAGGTGTGTTGTAAAAGTTCTTGTAAACTTTATACTTTGAATAAAATTAAGAAAATGTATCTGCCAGGAAAACAGGATGTATGCTCAGTGTAATGAAAATGGCAAAGTAGCACAACATTTAATTTTCACAAAACCAAAGCCTAAAGGCTCAGTCACATTTACCATTGAATTGCAAAATACAGTCAATGGGAATGGGAATCTCAATTGGAATGTGAACAATCAAGAATTTTGCCTGTTGGACTTTCGGTGGTGAAGAAATGTACATTTTGCATGGAGTTCAGGTTTGCTTGACTTTGACACAAATTGGAAGCATTGACAAAAATAGCAAGTTGCTCAGGCAATGCTTCGTACATAGCTACACTGAATATTCACAGTGGACGTGGAAATTATTTTAGGAGTGAGTTTCTTTATAACTTCACTTTCCCAGAGTATTAATTGCAGCATAAAAAGAGACAAGTAGTTTTTGCGTGTTTCACACTAGCTGCCTGTGCCGCTTTCACCTGCAGAATCATTGTGCAAAATGTACCTAAAACATTAAATCTAGTTTCTATGACATCTCAATATACCAATATTTTGATAATGTTAATTGATGTTTTTAGAGACCAACATTTTTTGATTTGCAATTTTACAACAATTATGTAAACATCTAGATTTCCTTTAGGATCTATGTATGCTATGTATACTGGACCCAGAAAGTTTAACTCAATTGCAGTAGCATCAGTAACTCACTAAACTTACTACTGAGGTGGTGTTGTGAGACCACTAGCATAATTAGCACAGGGTTTGTTTTATAGAGGGGCTATTATCACTCGCCATAAACAGCTGAAATTCACCATTCTCCACCCCAGCAGTCTTTTTACAGGGCCTCTTGCACCTGACACAAGGTACACATGTGTTTCCTTCTGCCGTCAAGTTTGATCAATGCTCTGTTACATCAACGAGACATTAAGTGCAAGAGAGGCCTGCCTTGTGCCCATTCGTTTCCACCAATGTTGGTCTTAATTATTCAGTAGGTTTTGACAATTAAACTGCATTCCTTGAATCACACTGTTTTATAGGTCTTCAGAATATTTTTTATATGATGGGTTTTGAGAATGTTCAATGAGTACATGTAGTGTGTAATTAGCGCAAATGAGTTTTAACAACTTGGAGCACTTTTATATTATACAAAGATCGAGCTACTTAATGGTACAAAAGTTCTTTCGTATATAAAACAGGCATTTTGCGTTCACGTTCACTTATTACAATAGTTTAAAGGGATAGTTCATCCAAAAAATTCTGTCATTATTCATATTCATAAAACATATTGAAGAGAAGAACTAGGGCTTTCAAATGATATATAAATATATGTATGATTATTTAAGGCTAATCATCCTTTATCAATAATATTTTACACAACAATTTTTACAAAAATCTTCTCAAGTCACCATACGTCATCAGACAACTGCAATTTCAACCATTTTAATTACAAGCTAGGACACTTAGAGTGTATGAAATATAAATAATTATATTTATTTACAAATAATTGTGTGGGCAATGTAGAATATCATAGAATAGACAGATTAGAAATATAATCTATTGTTTAAAAGTTATGACGATTCTAGTGATTAGTGGGAAAACAAAATGAAAACAAACATTTAGAATGTTAAGATAAGATACATTTCACATATTCACAATAATAAATTGAGATTGCATCTGAAATTGAAGGACACAAACACTGAAAAATAAATGTTATGTGTTCAATGAAACACACACTTTATTTAATTTATTACACATGAATTACACAGCAAAACATATAAAATCAAACTTTCGAAATCCATCCATCTATCCATCCATCTTCAACCGCTTATCTGAAGTCGGGTCGCGGGGGCAGCTGCTCCAGCAGGGGGCCCCAAACTTCCCTATCCTGAGCCACATTAACCAGCTCTGACTGGGGGACCCCGAGGCATTCCCAGGCCAGTGTGGAGATGTAATCTCTCTACCTAATCCTGGGTCTTCCCCAAGGCCTACTCCCAGCTGGACTTGCCTGAAACACCTCCCTAGGGAGGCGGCCAGGGGGCATCCTTACCAGATGCCCAAAGCACCTCAACTGACTCTCAGAGATGTCCGTCACCCTTCTGAGGAAGCCCATTTCGGCCGCTTGTACTTGTGACCTAGTTCTTTCAGTCATGACCCAGCCTTCATGACCATAAGTGAGGGTAGGAACAAAAATTGACCGGTAGATTCCGGCTCAGCTCTCTTTTCGTGACAACGGTGCGATAGAGCGAGTGTAATACCGCCCCCGCTGCCCCGATTCTCTGGCCAATCTCCCGCTCCATTGTCCCCTCACTTGTGAACAAGACGCCGAGGTACTTGAACTCCTTCACTTGGGGCAATACCTCATTCCCTACCTGGAGTACGCACTCCATCGGTTTCCTGCATAATTTTTGATGCCTCATAATAGCTGGGGATGTGTAAAACTTTCGAAATATCTACAGTAAATACATTTTTAATAAAGAGTGCAGGAACAGAATATATATAAAGTCATAAATACTCAACAACTGCAATATCTGTGGAGAGAAAATAGGGAGAAAAGAGGGAAGGGGGAGGACAACAACACCAGTAAATACAGCCCAACCTAGGCCTCTTTGCAAAACTTGTCACACTCAGCTAAGTGCCAAGAATGAAAACAGTTCCTATCGCGAACCAAGCAAAGTCATTTTGCCATTACGTTCCAGCATGCAACAAGCTGCCTTAGTTTTTCGATAGTATAGCCAACATCTCTTAGAGGACTTTTCAAATTTAGGGACATGGGCTGTGTGGAGTGATGACGAAAGAGGGACTACAGGCTTTGGTGTATGCAAAGGGAAACGTGCGTGAATATCGATATCTCTCTGAAATCTATCTGGGTTAATTTCACCAGTCTACACTCATCCCCTGGTACCGCATTAATGTCTTGCCATTTCTTAAAAAATATTAAACTATTGACGACGGCAATGTCTATGAAGTGGAAAAAAAGAGTCTTCCACCACTTTTTTGTTTTTGTAGGACATCATACAATTTAATCATTTGGTTTGACCTATGACCTACTGCCCATGGAGGGCTACTTCTTTTGTCCAGTTGCCATAATTTTTTACAAACCTAGTAATTTCGGTTGAGCCATTCGCATTGTGGAAATTGGAGAGGCATGTAACTGCACGCATGTCCTTCCACTGAATTACAAGTATATTCCCCTTAATCCTACACCACCTCATTTCCCCACGAGCTATCTTGCGTTCCCATCTTTTGATGCCTCTAAATTCTGCAGGAAACAGTTTATGATTCACCCTGCATGTCCCACTGGCATTAGATCCCATTTCTAACAACTTAACCATAATAGCTGGGGATGTGTAAAAGTTGTCAAACCAAACATTGTGTCTTTGAATGTCTGCAGTAACGATTCAACTACTTTGGTGGCCAAGTCAGTGACACGCCCATCACGACTACCTGTGTAAACATTAAAGTCGAGTCTGATGTTGCAATTACCCATAATTTAAAACCCCACTGAATAGGCTTGCCCTTCATTTATTGTTTAAATCCTGATAGAGCTTTAGACTTGACCATATGTTCATCTATTGCAAGATTTTGGTTAGGCTGAAAGAGCTGCTGGCATTTTTGTTTTAGGTGGTCCATAAGATAACGCAACTTCCTAAGGCAATCCTGATTATCATCTGTGGTAGGGTCTATAATATGTAGAGCTGCTAAAAGAGCCTTGTAGTGGTTACAAGACATAAATCCCCTCGCTCACAAGCCCTGAAGTGACTTGGTTCCCCAATGACGATGGGAATCAGGGAGAATTGAAAATCCCATGTAAATTGGCTGGGGATCAGGTTCCATCTCATTCTCCATCTCCTCATGGTCCGGGTCTTCCTACAGTAGTTCCTGGTCCAGCAGATCTCCAGCGGTGTGCTCATGCCCTCAAAAGTAGCGAGCCATAGCCTCTATCCATCTCTAGAACAGAAAAAATTACACAATTGGTAGCCAGCAGTGTGTTCTTCAGAAATCCATACACTGAATTGTCACCAAAGGCTTGCAGACTAACCAGGCAGATTTTTCACAAGCGACAAAATTGGCAAAAAAAGGTTATTGATATTTAGCTAAAAAAATACATAGTATTGATAGCTTATGTTTATTTAGCAAGTTTCACAGAAATTTGCTTAGAAATAGAGGCTAGCTGCCTGTCCAATGAATGGCGAAGGTCATGTAATTTTTTCAGAAATAACTAGCGTTACTCCTACAAATAAATGCTTCGTAACTAAAACGTTTTGACTTTCAATAGACAATATTGACAACACATGCTCTCCGATGGAGCGCAGATGACATCAGACTGGCTGTGAGGCGAGGACGGAAGCAAACGAGTGGGGGGAGGGGGGGCAGGTGGTTCATGGGGATTTACCCAGTAAAATTTGAAAAAGGAAAGCCACGACCACAACGAGGCCATGGTCAGGTTCTCGCAAAGACTACATGAATCAACCTCAAACAATGCCTGATTGCGACCCAGACACACAAGGCAGCACCTATGACCGTCAGAAGCGGAGAGATATCTGCTGCATCCAGGAACAACGCAAAGGCGGAAGGGCATCTTGAAAAAGACGCGTCTTTCAACGCCAATGCGTTAACTCTCTTTTAGAGGAGTTTGCTCTTTTAGAATAAAACAGTTGAAGCGTCCAGGGGCGTGGACTGCACTGGCATGCAGAGGAGGGAGAAAGCCGCTGGCAATGCGCCGTAGATCCAACAGGAAAGCTCTCTTTTAGAGTTGAGTGGAACAGAGTGAGATTTCAGCTCGCTGAACACACACAACTGCTCGGCTCCGAAGAAAGAATCTGACTGAACAAATGCACGATCCCCTCCTTTTATTCCCGTATGTCCGGGGGCGGACATGCAAATTCTGTTCAGCAATTTGGCATTGTCCTTTTTCATTTTCAGAGGTATCCGAGCCCCCGAAAGAAGCCCCTTGTGTCACTACAATCGACCCAAACTCGAGTGAGTGGCAGAAGGGGAACTGTGATGAAATGTAGAATTCGGCAGGTAAAAGTCAGTTGGCAAAAATTTTCTTTGTAGAATTTTAGTAGAATAGTAGAAACATTCTATTCATCTATTCCTTTTAAATCTTTTGTTCTCTGCATATAAGTCTGTACTCTCAGATTTGTCAGAAATAAATCTAGCAGAGAATTTAAATGTCAAATTTAGCCTCAAGGTTGAGTTATTGGTGAGCAAGTTTATCAGAACAGAAAAACAGGTAAAAACTGTCTGTTAATGTGGTTGATAAGTTTTGACATATTAACTAATCCCTCTATTGTAGAGTGTCTGATTCTTTAACTACTTTTTAAATAAAAGTGGATGTCAGCTGTGTTGCCAGATGTCCCTGCTCTTTCTCTCTCCATCTCATTAAGAGGCTGTAAAAAGTTGTGTGTGGCATCATAAAATCCCTGCAATAAGGAGTGGTTAAGTGCAAACAAACAATCGCGAGATAGGTCAAGGGACACAATACTTATAGTGGCCTTCTTGAAAAAGGTTGGCAGAAAAACTGCAGACTTTCACACACCGGGGTGACCATTCCCCATTTTTTTCCGGCCATGTCCAGGACAGAGAGTGATTACTGTGGGACAATAGGGGCAGCTTTTGACAGACAGACCACCTGTCAGGAGGTGAGGGAAACCTTAATCAAAATGAAAGAATCTAACGGCATCATGCTGATTAATTTAATTTGGCAGATCCTTTATAGACCCCCGATCACCTAACTCAGAACGACCCTGGTTGGCTCAGGGTTTGCTCAGCAACAAAGTGACTGAATGAAGTGTTGGAACTGGCATGATTAAAGCTGTAGAGCTGTGTGGGTTCGACTCCACTGTACCAAGCAGCTGTCTCACCACAGGAATTCATCAGCCTGCAAATCCCACTCTAGTCTGCATATGTTGTAGGCTTTGCTCAGTCTGTTTTCTCAGATTAGATACATTTCAAAGAGCTTTCACACTTTGATTTGGTACATGTGCTTCATTTAGCAGTGGTCACGCTTAAAGTAATAGTTCACCTAAAAAAGAACACACTGTTATTGACACTCATTACGAATCCATTTGACTTTTTGTTTTTGGAAGACAAAAAGTTAATTTTTGAAGAATAACTTGACTTTTTTTACTTTTCTTTTTTTCATATAATGAAACTGAATGAGGACTGGTACTATCAAGCTCCAAAATGACAAAGTGCACCATTGAAGCATCATTAAACTGGTCCATACAACTTTCTGAAGTAATATAATTGATTTGTGTGAGGAACAGACTGAAATTTAAAGGGATGGTTCACTCAAAAATCTAATTTATCTCATTATTTAGTCACCCTCATGATATCACAGGTGTGTGTAACTTTCTTTCTTCACCAGAAAACGTTTGAAGAAAAATAGAAAAATATCTTAGCTCAGTAGGTCCTTAAAATGCAAGTGAATGGAGAGTTCTCATTTGAAGCTCTAAAAATCACAGATAGTCAGCATAAACGTCATCCATACGACACCAGCTGGTAAATTAATGTCTTCTAAAAAAAAATACAATCACTTTTGGTGCAAAAAAATATAAATATTTAAGTACATTTTAACTATAAATCATCACTTCCATTAGGCTTCACAAGAGGGTTGTGTCCAAATGGTCATACAGACATAATCTCTTATTCTCCACTCGGTTAAGACATCGTACATCAATTCTAGCGTTTCCAATGCCAATGAGGTTACGTCACATGCGCATCACGCTGCAGAACGGTATACTAAAAAAAAATACACATCTGCTCTACTTGGTGTGAGAGTTCCTAAGAGATCTAGTGATGTCCAAAATGTGAATTGGTAATTTATATAAGTGGGATATTTTCAATGAATCAGTTCATCTTGTTATGAATGTTTCATTCTCAAATTGAATTTATCAAGTTCAAATTACTGACTCAGTCCAGTTGCAGAGGGTAACAGCTCACTGGAAAGAAAGTTTATCAGTAATGAGCTGATTAAATTTTAGTTGGTTTCCCACACAAATCTATTGTATGACTTTAGAAGACTTGGAATATAGAACACAAGTTGTGTGGACTACTTTATTTACTCTTTTACAGCCTAAGGCTGGGCGTACATGGTCCGAATTCTGACACTCAGGAGGTTGTGAGCCCCAGCACAAGTTACGAGTCAATTTATCTGAAATCATACAGGTGCAATTGTCAGGGTTGAGGAGTAATGGAATACATGTAACGGGATTACGTACTTCAAATACAAAATATAAATAACCGTATTCCACTACATTTACAATTGAAATCATTGGTATTTATAATACAGTTACATTCAAAAAGTATTTTGATTACTGAGGAGATTACTTTGTATTTTATTGTAATTTGTTTCATTTAATAATTAGTCCTTTCAGATGGAAAACATTTATACATATAAATGATGCAATCCAAAGTTTATTTGAACAGTAGTGAAACACTCTTATGATGTGTTACATTCATACGAGCAGACAGAGAAGTTTGAAGTAAGTTTGGAGCACAAGAAATAGAAATAAACCTTGTGTAAATTGTCAGCTTTACGCTAAGCTAAAATATTATTTCTAGACATTTTACATGCACATGTTACCAGTCACGATCATAATTTTAACAAGAAAATTCACGTTTGATCATAATTTCTTTTTTTTAAGTAAGACCTTTGATATTAGGGCAAAAATCTTTTCTTGATAATAGTTTTTGTATTGTTTTCCTGTAAAAATATCTAAAAATAAAAAAAAAAAGACCAATTTGATTGATCTTGTTTTAGAAACAACACTGCCTAAGATATTTAGGTTTTCCAGAGAATGTATTTTTAACATGTGTATTTTGTCTTACTGTACTGGCAGAGTTTTTATAGTCAAAACAAGTGAAATCTACCATTGCTGAAAAAAATTGGTCGGGAGCTCGCACGACAGCTGAAAATCGCACCATGTATGCCTGCCTTAAGTCATCATTCACTTTTGTTATATGGAAAAAAGTTGCCAAACTATCCTTCAAAAATGTACCTTTTGTGCTCCATGGAAAGTCAAATATATTTGGATATATTCCATTTATTCAGATTTTTGGTCCACCAATATGACGTTTGCATCAGAAGGATTGTGCAGTTAATGCCGCAATCATGCTCAAATTAGTCTGGCTTGGCAAGAGATTGTTCAGTGCTCTTTTAATGGCAAGGTGTGTGCTGTTCTGGGCCAGTTAAAACGTCTGCAGAATGCCTTCAAAATGTCTGCCAAAAGACCGTTAATTCTGTTAATTCAGCGAGCAGGTGAACATAAACTTGTGATCCACAGCGCACGTGCACATACAAGTTGCCAGTGTTTATACACTTTGCTTAAACAGCTGACAGGCCCAAAACCCTTGATTATCTGTCCTTATCACATGACACAATCTTCAATTTAGCCTTCATCTCCCCCCACCAAACTTGATCCGTCCTGCTTCAATAACACTAACTACCTCATGCACTGCTGTTTTAATCCTCTTGACTCCAACTAAGAGAATTTCATGACGCAACTGCCTGTGTATCAGGCAGCTCTGCACAAAATGTAGATCATACTGTTCTCTCTGCAGGGATCTTTCCTTAGTGAATTTATAGGTAGAGAATGTGAGAGGATTAGGGTGGATGAGAGTGGATGGAGCCATGTAGTCCACTCACTGATGCTACAAAGACCCTGCACACGCTGCACTGCTTCATCTTTGGCTCTGTAATACCCCTTGGATCAAGTGTCTAAAATTAGGTCCCGAAATATCAAATATGCTGTCAGTCTAGTCTTCTTAAATACTTCATCCAACACACTCTTAGAGGAAAATTTGATTGCTCAGAAGTTGCTCTTTTACACCGCCACAGACCTTATGGAGTTCTCAGTTGTAGCATCAACTTCGTATCAGATCTTGCTTCTATAATCCCTGGGGAAAATAAAAAGGAGACATACATGGAGTGTATAGGACCATTACATTGATGATATCATAGCCCAGATACTTTGGTCTTGGAAGAATTTCATTTGGAATGTCAAATACTCCATAAAAAGCAGAGCATCCTTTTATTTCTCAGAGGTTGCTCTTTCATAGCTCAAGAGACTTAATGAAGTTTCATTGAAGTATCAACTTTGTCAACTTTGATGTTGCTACTGAAATCCTTAGCAAAAATAAAAATGGACACAAATTAAACATAAAGTAAGATTATAGAGCTATAAAATGAATGATATCGTAGCCCAGATATTTTGCTCTTTGCAGATATTAAAGGCTGAATTATTAAAGATATCTCATTTGGGATTTTTCTTTCCTAAATGGTGTTAGGATTAGTTCCCGCAGTCAGCATACATGGAGACATTTGTGGTCATTTTTGCTACATGTGTGATATATTGCAGGCCTCACACATTTCCAGTTACCTTTGCTCTGTGTCGGCACAGTGCACCTGCCCGGCTTCATTTCAGGCTGCTGACGGCTTCTCTCATCAACAATCGCATAGAGTGACCAAATGACCTCACCTCCTCTTTCCCACTCCCCGTTAGAGCTTGTCACTGGGACTAATTTATCAGAGTAGTAGGGGGGCACAAAGAGGGGCTTTATTCTGCCCCCCACCTCCCAATATGAAGATCAACTCTATTGGAAGGTCCACCCCCCACATCGACAATCACACACTAAGTTTTATCCCTTAGAGTTGAATTTGCCAAAGACTACTTATTAATGAATAATCAAGAACAAAAACTGCCCTTAAATCCCTCTAATCTGAAAGCCAACCTACCTCTCCAGCGGTTCTGAGCTTTAACAACCCTCTCCGTCCCAGTGCCAGGCCTGTAAATAAGCTTCCCTGTGGGAAGAGAGGGAACCACTTCACTGAGCAGAACTCTCACGTATAGGCCTACCAGTAATCACAACCATTGTTTATGCTTGAGACCGCACATGCGTAAATCTGTCTTTACATGGCCTTTGCCTCATCTGAGAATGCGTCTCAGACGTCTACAAACAAAATGCCCACCGTTTATTTACTCACATACAGTCTGTGCCCAGCAATGTGACTCTCTTAGCACTGACCCCCTCTAGAGGATTAAAATTGTACCTTTCCTTCTTATTACAATCATTCTGCACTGCCTCACAGAGTATTTTAAGAGAGTCTGAACCTCAGTGTAAAGTAGTAGAAAGAAAATAGTAAGCTTACAACAACTATGCAAACATGCATACATTTAACATGTTACAAACATATCTTCATGCAACTATAATCCCTTAATCTAAAGATAAATTAGATATGCTCATTCACATACACAAACATATAGAAAGCCTGTATACTGTATCCATCTTACGGATCTTCTCCTGAAAGAAGATCATGATTCATTTGGAAAAGTCCAGTGTTATATGCTTTTCTTACACAATTCTCACAGACTGAAAAACTAAATTTTCGTAAATCTTTTAATACAGGTTTAAAAAGACAGCATTTCTTTACATCATTGCAATATGCTGTATCCCTAATAGCCTACAATTGTAGGCTAATATTCGACACAATGTTAACATTTGTTTTTGGTTAATTTATTATCTGATTTTAGTTTATTTATCTATCTATCTATCTATCTGTATTTCTAATTATTTTCAATAATAATTTTATTTTCAAAATTTTGGGAAAGGGTTGTTGGAAAAAAAAAAATCACAATCGAGTTTTTTCTGCAAGTGTTGGTAGCTCGTGTGGTGTCTGACGTGGGGGGCTCGCCCTCTAAATAAACTTTGGAGTTCAGAGAAGGGGGAAAAAGACGACAGAGAGCTGAAGTCATCAGTTACCAAACGAGCAAACGCTGAGAACAGGCTAGAGACAGGCAGAGATAGTGAATTGCTCAACCGTAAACCTTTGAGCCATCGAGATTACGCTGGATGTAACAGGACGAAAGTTTCGGCGACTATTTACAACTAAAGAGGCAACAGTATCACTGAAAGTTGCAACAGTATCGCTGAAAGTTGTTGGAGATGGTGCGATGATGATGATGACGCGAGGACCGCCTTCATGTCAGGCTCAATAAATAAAGTTACCTTCACACCTGGACGTGCCTTGGTGGATCGCAGAGAGGAATACAGTCAGCGGAACATTCATTCAGGAGGAGAATCCAACTTTATCACCATGACAGTTTAATTTGATTTCCCCCCTCTTCCCCATCTTTACGTTTCGCTTACAGAGCGCTGGATGGAGAACTAACACTTTCATCGTTTCCATGGAATGAGTACCTCTCCCTGACGGATATCTCTCGGTGGCACTTATGTGGATTGCCTCCAGGATGTTACTGCCTAAACGGCCCAGATGCTCTTGGGCCATTGTAAATTCAGTTTCTATCGCGTCTGAGCAGTGATGGGGCTTCAGCCCGCTTTAGGAATAACACATTGAGTGTTGCACAGATAACAGTGCAACAAGTCACAGGTTGGTCGAGGACATTGCTATTGACAAGACAAGCATCATTCCTCTGATTACTATGCAATTACAACTGATCTCCATTGTTTTGATCTTGCATTGTATGGAATACACAAACTGTCAGCATCACGCCTCCAGGCACCGGCTACACAAACGTAAGTTCCGCGCGCTGCTCGTTTTGTGATTTACGCACACCTGCACCGTGACTAAAACTATCTTTTTTATTTTGAAAATGTGTGCGTATTACTTTTTAGAGTGAATATATTTTTTAAACATTTTATTTTTCCTTTTTAAGAGAATGGACAATTACATTTATTGTTTTAGGTATGCGGGGGGCAATAAACATAACAATTCTCAAGAGCAATTTTTGAAGGGGACACCAAGGTTTTTTTTGTTGTTGCCCCGTTTGCATTTGTATTATTTTAGTTCTTAAACAATTATTTTAAGAATATATCATTATATTATTTACAATACACATATTTTAATGATATTTTAGGGGGACAACCCTCATTACTATGAGAAACTGATCAAGAACCGCATTTTCAACAACAACAAAAAAACTTCCCTGTTATTTGGCAAATAATCCTTATCCATAATTGCACAAAGTGGCTAAATATTATTAACTTTGTACATGCCAATAAATTTTTTTAGATTAAATAACTGACTCACTATAGCAGGGGCGTAGATTCCAGGGGGACGGGTGGGAGGTTGCCACCCCGCCACACATTTCAGTGTCTCTCACTATTATGGTCAGTGTGGGCATGCGGTTACTCAGTTTGCAACAAAACTTCTCTAAGAAAATAGGTACATAATTATTATGCTTAAGTTGCTACTCCTCTCCACTATAGTACAGCATAGATGGTCTGTCTAATCTCTTGTTTGGATTGCTCTCTAGCGGCCACTACATTACACAGAAGCCCCTTTCGATTGCGACTCAGTACAGAACTGGATCTGCTCCGTTTTCTCATATTTGTCTCGCGAATGCTTTTTTTTAGCACCTTTTCCACTCAGAACAGACTCATTCAAATGTCCAGATCCTGCCGGGAAGCAATTGTTGAGCTAATATAAAATATGAGTCGGTATATGGTTTCAATTTCCATTACAGTGTTTGTGTAACAAAAATGATGTGAACATTAGGCGATAAATGATAATAGTACGTAACTGCAACAATGTGTCGTTACAAGGTGCCTCAGAAAATAGTGACACATAATTACACTTAATGGTAACATTAATGATAACATGAACATTAGTGGTAAGTATGAAAGTTGTAAACAATTTAAAAAGGTTTATTGACCAAGTAACCTGATAAAATATCTCAATTAATTGAAAAGGGCCATCTTCCAACTAGGCTACCACTTGTGGTTTTTATGAGAGAGAGAGAGCGAGAGAGCGAGAGAGAGAGAGAGAGAGAGAGAGAGATCTGCCTCTGAAAGTGATGCGTGACCAATTCTAGAACTAGATTCTAGTTCCATCTAGAACTACAATTTGTGTATGATTTTTTATTTTAATAAGTTAATATCTGATCTACAATTATTAGTGAAGGGGCATGATTAGAATGAACGCATAAACATATGGTCCATATTAGTTAATGATAAAGCCAATTAGATGTTTATTTTTTGTTGTGAGGGAGCCACAAAAATGCCATTGGGACTATGGGATGCTTATTTAAACAACCCTTTCCTTCACTATACTATAGAAAATTATATTAAGGATTTCAGACTATGAAACCACTGACCATATTTTCTTTTGAAAACAGATTATGGCAGAATTTAAGACTGTGTTCAGTGTATTGTATCTAATCATCCCTCTGACAGCTAATGATTTCAATACTCAACCCTCAGATTTCATTTAAAAAGGGAGGAATTTTAGGTTGTCGTTCAAGAGCAGAATAGTTTAATTCATGCCATCATAATTTTGACCAAAATAGTTCTTGCAAAATATGAGCTGAAGTATGCAGGGGGATCAATGTGTATGCGCAGTTATAAGGATGGCAGACACTGTGACCCATGTCAAGAAAATGTGACAAACTTTTAAGACTGCTGACTGCCATCAGTCTGTTTCTATTAGCAGATCAGATGCTGCTAATTAAGAGACTTTGAAACTCCAATGATGGACAGAAATCTGGGTGAATGACCATGAATAATTTATCAGTTTACAGCGAGTGACCAAACGGTCGCCTGACCTCAAACATTTCCAGTATTCTGTGTGTGTGTGTCTGTATCCGTGTTGACAACTGTAAGCAACAGGGCTTTAATTTACATGCAATATAGACACATATTTCTTGCCAAATTGATTTATAACATGGATATCTTGTGTGCGTGCGTGCGTGTGTGTGATCATATGTTTGTAAGCCACTGGTCAGAAAGTGGTGTGTTTTTAAAATCAGACTAAGCATGTTGCATATATTTTGGTGTTGATGTGTGTGTAGTTGTAGTATATACACTTGGTCACAGGGGATATTCAAGGTGAAGTCGCTATTACATTTTTACAAAACAAGCCCCACACAGCTTTGTCAATGGCAGTGTGTTCTGTTTTAATTGTTATAACTAATTTCCTTGTGAACAAAGTCATGGCTGTTTAGCTTTTAATAAATCATCTTTTCTCAATTTGCTTGTGTGTGGCCTCCCCAGTCCCCACATTGTAAGTATCACTGGAAATTAATTATGTCGACATGCTTCACCGACCCAGATCACAAGTCTTTGGTCACAAAGCAAACTCTGCTGTTTCATTTATATATCTGACATTTTGTAATTTCATTACATTTAACTGTGCCGCTTTACCGATAGATTCTGGGAATACTTGTTTTTGCTGTCATCAAGTTTGAACCGTGGCAAAGCGATTTCAAATGTTCCGATTTCAGGAGTGCTCGTGCGGTTGTTATCCAAGTCGACCCAGGGGTTGTGGCAGTGCAAGGGCAGGCAGAATTCCTCAGTGTAAAGAGTTCTGTGAATTAGAGAGCTTTGGCAGGAACACATGTGGGCAAATGGACAGCAGTTGTAAAGATTGCTTAGATATGTCAAACAGAATATCCTTGATCTATGGCAATCTGGCGGCTAAGAGTGAACTTTGGGAATCAGGGGAGGGAAATAGAAAAATCACCAATGATGCCCTAGCCCAGTTCAGTAGTATGGAATGTAAGAGGGGAAAGAGCAGGTTGAAAACAGCTTTTCATTTTCTAGCTAGCTAGCTACTAACTAACTTTGCTATTGGCTGTAAATGATCCAACCCCTCAGTAGATAACATCCTTCCAATCCATTTCATTTCTGATTAAACATCAGTGGCCATTTTTTTTACTCTAAAATGTTGCCCAACCACGCCTTCGTCCAGATGCCATAAGACCGGGTCAGTCGCGCCTTAAATCCAGAGCCTTAAACCATCTGTAACTGACCTGTGTGAGACACCTGAAACCAACTGACTTCAAATAGAGATGCTCCCTATGGCAGCCAAGGAGCACCTTCCATTTTCTAAACTGCAGAATTTAGTGAGGTATTACACTGTACTTTACAGTATTATGTGATTAGATCAGTGAATATATGTTCTCTTTGCCATCACTGTGAACTTGATCACTTGTGACTTCTGCAGTTCTCAAGCCAAAACAATGAGGCCACAGTGCATATATATTATTCACAATCCCTGATGCAAAAACTGGAACTCTGAAGGAAAACATACTTTTTACTCTCCTTGCAAAGCCTTTTTCTTAGGCCACAAACACACTAATCCATTTTCTTTTTCAGTTTCATGTGAACATCACATCACATAATTGTTTTCCAAAGCGTGCTGGAATGGAGGTTTTCTGTGTTCAAAAAAGGCATTCTAGTATGGGTGAGGGTTGTAAAGGTAGCAAAATCAATGCATGTTCATCAAATTAAAAAGTATTAGTGCATAGTATTAGTATTAGGACATGGCCTTATAAACACACAATATCTGTTTGGGACCGTTCACACTTGATTTGTTTTTGCATCTGTCTCTGCCATTTTCCATTTTTTTCTATGTAAGCTTTCACAAGATGGACATATCTTTTTTTTCAGTGTCTCATGCAGGAGCATCACATTTTTAAGATGCTGTGTCATGTTTAAGAGAACATGTCTTGAGGCACACATGTTCTTTTTTATTTGTTGCGATGAGTATAGCTTTTTTTTTAGCAGAAGAACACATATGGTCTGAATGGCTACATACTCTGTTATTCAGTTGCTGAGTCCAAAATGTCCTTAGGTTGTACAACAGGGCAGTGGTCAAGTAAGTTCATGATTTAAGGGTAAATCTTACTGTTAAAGGAGTCCATGGAGTGAGAGTGTTTTCTAAATATGTCACAAGGATGTTGAGAAAACTCTTCATCATGCATTTGTTGCGGGACACATCAGCACGTATTCTCGGTTGGAGATCTCCGGGGGAGACGAGTTGATTCTGTCTGGGTCTTTGTCACAGTGAGGCCCCTCTGTTTGCGCACTTATGCACACAAAGGCTACTGTGCTGCCGTTCGCGTGCAAACCCCGGTATGCAACGTGTCTCTGTTGATTAGTTTCTCTGCCGGGATAATCCACAGATGACTGTGCTTCCTGTCGTGTTTATTATTACACTACATTATGTTTTAGCCTTAATTGATGGTTCTGTTCTTCCCTCAGTGAACCTGGAACCGTTTAGTTGTACCCACTATTCCTGTATGCTCTTATAAATGTTGAGAATATCCAAAGACATGCCAAGTATTGAAGGTTATGAAGGTGTTATTATGATGTTAGAGTTACTGGCAGTTTATTATTATTATGTTTTTCTTTCCTACTTTCATTTATATACAAAACTTATTGGGATCTCACACTCTACATTCAGGCATTTTAGCATTTCTCGAAATGTGAGACTGTAGTGACAATTTTACATTTATTCATATGGCTTACTGTGCATTTAGAATAAACATTTTGTCAGTATGTATATTTTGTCAGAATCAAATCCATGACCTTGATGTTGTCGGTGCAATTCTCTACCAATTGAGCTAGAGATACATGAATCTTTGATCACTCTCTTTGATCCTGATGCAAAAAATGATCTTTATATCACAGAGGGTTCGGGGGTGAGCTCCCAGGGATGCCAGGGAAGCTGTCAGACCTGCTCGGTTTACAATGGCTGCCTGACGTGCAAACCCAAGCTTTTCATTCACCTGGAGAGAGACGGCATGAGACAGATCGGAGTATGCCTGGCCTCCTGCCCCAATGGTTTCTACGGCACCCGTTCCCCCGACAGAAACGACTGCATAAGTAAGACACATGCTATTTCCACTATATGATATTTCCTAGGACTTTATGTCTTATTTACAGTAATAAAGCTATGGGTGTTGACATGAATACTAATGCATCCTTTTTCAGCTCATGCAACATGTTAACGTGTGCGTAATCTGTCTTCCAGAGTGTGGGTCAGAGTGTGACTCGTGCTTTAACAAGAACTTCTGCCTGCGCTGCAGAGCGGGCTCGTACTTGCACAAGGGCAAGTGTCAGGAGAGCTGTCCAGATGGGCTGGTGCCCAGTGACACCAAGAAGGAGTGTGTCCCTGGTGAGTGGCCAGTTTACAGAAATGGTCTAACAGCATTGTTTTGTTTTTTCTGTGATTTCTTTCCACTTCTAGTAAAACCATGGCTACATTCACACAGATAGTGTTTGGGATTGACTGTATTTATTAGGGTTGGGTAAAAATATTGATTTTCAGATGAATCACGATCTGATATCGATTCTTAAAATCCCTAGATCAGTATTTTTCTATATGTGCAACTCTATACAATGCAAGGAAATCACTCACACATGTGACCAAAATTTGAGCTATGCGACATAAAATATCTGTGTTTCACTTGTTCTGTGTAATGTATGTCCAAAAATTAGATCCATAAAAAAGTCCTCTAAAAAGGGACTGACAACCATATTCTGCTGCTGTGTGAACTGAGCCTAAATTAGTCTGGTATTGAGTATTGCTGTCAACTGATGGTGTGCTTGCACTGGCTTTACAGCATGTCCGGCGGATTGCGACTCCTGTCAGAACAGTAACACTTGTACAAGGTGTGCACTGGGACACTACCTACTGCATGGGCAATGTTACCACGTCTGCCCAGAGGAGTTTGAGTCCAATGACCAGATTATGGAGTGCATCGCAACAGGTTAGTACTATCACATACACTTGCCATAGAGATTCAATGCTTGTGAGTAGCTTTCTCTGACTCATTCTACTCTTAATGTTTCTATTTCAGTGCACTGTGAAGTGAGCGACTGGAGTGAGTGGGGCCCCTGCTCACGTTCAGGGAAAACCTGCGGCTTCAAATGGGGCGAAGAATCACGGACCCGGAAGGTCATACAAAATCCCACTTCTAAGGGGACCCCTTGCCCCCCAATTTCTGAAAAGAGGGAATGCTTTGTCAAAAGAAGAAGATGTAAGTGGTAGTTTAATAATTAGAGTTTTAGAACAAAACTCTTATTCTAATTATGAGCAATAATAACAGAGATGCTTGCCTTAGAACGCACCGCTAATTATGGGTCACCTCAAGTAACTGGTAGGCTGTTACCCATTTTCCAATTTATTAGTACCAAAACATTGACTATGCCCATTTTATCTTCATAAAATTGCTTGTTTTGTATCGTCTTGAAATGTAATCATAAATATATGAGCCAGAAATATTTTCCAACCAATGCAAAACAAATACATGGAGCAGATTCAAGAAGTGCAGCGTTTTTAGCTTAACCATATTTGGACAGTGTTTTGAATGTTTATTTGTGTAGTGGTATTTATGGGACATTACTGCTTTATGACAGACAGCAGGCCAACTCGACGCCCCATTGCTCTCCACCTCATAAACACTCAGGGCCTCAGCACAGAGACGAGAAACAGAGAGGGGAATAAAGGGGTGTGGAGACTTAAAAAGATGTGAGCTAAGTTATCCAACTTCAGAGAACAATGAAATGGCTTAATCACTCACATGAACCCAAAAGCCACATGTAATTCTTACAACTCAGCACCCATGATTTACATTTGTTATCAAGACTCTTCAACGTGCATCCTTTTGTTCACTATATTTCTCAAGCCCACTTATGATGGCAGTGATGGCAGAGAGTAGGACTGCATGTTCCAGGATCAACATCCTTGCTGGTCTTGGAACAAAATTCCAATCACCCAATTAGATTTTAAGGTTAAAAGGATACTTCACCGAAAAATTGAAATTTTTCCATCATTTACTCACCCACATGGTATTTCAAAACCAGTACTTACTTACTTTCAACTGTGGAATACAAACAATGTTTTCCAAAACTACAGATGTAATTTTTAGGTGAAATGTCCTTTTTAGTTTATGGTTAATGTCAGGCTTATACCTGGGGTTGATTCTTGACCAGCTTTTTTTTATTTATCAACTTTTAAAAAAGTTTATCATCAGTTTCTTTTGATTTCCTCTGAATAGTCTACCCAAAAATGAACAGACCAAAACTACATTTAAATTCAATCAGTCAAATCAAATTATTAATCAACTCACATAAACTCAACTCATCGATTCTTTAGCATCTTGTGACCAAACGTAATGACAGCATGACACAGAATTTTCATTTTTGGATGAGCTATTCCTTAAAGGGGCCAAGAAATGCTTTTTTTATTGTTTTATTACCTTCCCTGAGGTCCACTGATAATGCTAGTGAATTATTTTTTTACAGAAACAGTCATAATTTAGAAATATATGATCATTTTCTAACCTGTTTTTTGCTCTCCGTTTAAATGCTCAGTTTTGGCCTCAACTCCTCCTTTAAATGTCAACGTAAACGCCCACTGTTCTGATTGGCTAACATCATGCAGCCCCTCAAATACAGCCATATTTGAAATTCAAGAGAATTGAACAATATGAACAACCACACAATATTATAAAACTACATTTCAGGATTTACACATAATGCACATCCGAATATATTGCATCTGAATATATCAAACTGTTCATCTCAAGCACAACTGGACATGAGAGGCGTGTCACGTCAAAAGCAATAGAACTCATTATAATCAATGATGCAGTCTACCATGGAAGCGTCCATGCAGTTGCATTTTGCACTGGCACTACTGTTGCCAACAACAAGTTAATGTCGATGTGGTCATGGCAGCCTCAAGCCATTGCCATGCATCAACAAACGTGCCCGGTGTAAACAAGGTTTCAGTACCATAAACTATTAAACAGTCATGACATTTGAAATATTCATGAATGGAACTGTTTACTTACATTTTTTATCTGATCCAATAGTGTTTTTAACTGCCCCATTCTTCAATGACAATTCCTATGCAAAGCTTCAATCCTTTTATGACTGGTTCACAAGCAATCCACTATGAAATACACTGAAGACACATTCACATGATGCACATTGCTAGTCCAAAGGGCAATGAAGATGCACACATCCAGTTTCCAAAATTATCCTATACTAAGGTGCCAGAAACATTGCCAGAAATGCATCAAAATGGTTAAAGATGTCCATTTAGTGTGTATTTAAATACACTAACAATTAAAAATAGCACAGATGGGCGAAAGAACAGTATGTTGAGCAGCAGCTGAATGTAACCAAATGGCTTAACACTGTGTTGTAATTTGACACCGCATCATTTAAAAGTTAAGCCAGAGACATGACAACAGCCAAAGGTGTCTGTGTAGTCCATGTTTATTTACAAAAAATATTCAGAATTGTCCAGATGGGTCCTTTTTGGTGTATAGGAATAGTTAGTCCACACTAGGCTATACTGTTTGCCCTGCTTTCTCTCTCTCTGTTTATGGCCTGAGCCACAGTGCCAGTGGGAGGGTCCAAGGGTACAATAATGTAAAGTAGGCATTGATGTTGTTGCTGTAGAGGCGGTCATGAATTAATGACCTAGTGACATAGGGAAGTTATGGAAGTAGAGAACGAGATGTTTTAGCAGCTTGGTTTCAATAAATGCCTTTATTGGATTGGGGTTTAAATTTAGAATTCTGAAATTTACAGTAGGTTTTATTGTAGAAAGACCTCTTATATGTCAAAATATCAAGGAAAATTTTATTCTTCATGACGTGACCCCTTTAAATAGTTAAAGTTATGGATGAGGATAGTTTCTATGACACAAATGTTGTTCCATGACCATCTGCTTCTCCCTGCTAAAAAGACTTCTTAACCAGCATTCCAATGCTTGTCTAGGTTGGTATATGCTGCCTAACGCTGGTCTCGCTGGTTGACCAGCATGGTCGTTCTTATTAAACTGGTTGAGCTAGTTTTGAAAGCCTGGTGGGAAACCAGCACACCAGCATCCCATGCTGGGGGACCAGCATAAAAAACACAACATAAGCTGGTGACCAGCAATTCTGTTTTTTTCAGCCCTAACATGTAAGTAAAATGTTTTGTGCCAATAAATACTCTGTTGCATAAATCTGAGCTTGGAGTCAGTGTCATGTTGATCTGCCATGGCCATGGCTGAGAGTGTGTTTTACACACTGCAGGCTCGGTTATCGACCTCGCCCCCGCTTATTACCCAGCTGCCCCAACTCCTGGAAAATTAACTGAGCACTAATTATATGCTGGGGCTCTGTCCCGTCCGTGTTTATGTTCTACATACACCAGTAGGGTCAGTGGTCTGACCCCCGCCAGCTCAAAGTATTCCCAAGCTGCCCTCTGACACTGATACATCCCCCCCCCCCCCACCCCCCACCGTTGTTGCCCCAGCCAAATCCCTCTCTGTTCTTCTCCCCTTACTTGTAATTTGTTTGTCTTACATGTTCTCCCTCTGACTCCTCCTGACCTTTTTCTTACACAGCTTGTTTGAATGCAGCGGGGCTCCCTGAGTCTGGACCCTGTTCTTTACTCTCAGGCAGCACAGAACTCTCACAACTTCTACCTGTTGTCCGAGCCTGAACAACTATTCTTACTGTACCCATTCTACGTCACGGGTTTGTTCAGGAGCATAGGAACATTTGTAAAATTGGATATATTAATGCAGTCTTGGAAAAATAATGATTATTTTTCAAAACTGGGGTGCACAAAGGGGTACCATTTTTTAAACTTACAAAAAAGAACTGTTAAGCCATTTAGAAGAATTCCATGTCAAAAATCATGGTATCATCATAGTACCATTTTCAAAACCAACATTGTAAAACCGTGTTAGTGTATGCATGGAAGTCAAAATGCATTTTTAGAGGTGCTCACATCACCATTGCTATTGCTCACACATAGGCTTAGGGATTCGAACAAAATAAGAAATGCTGTGTTTAGTAATTAGTGAATAGTGATTAGTCTTATGATTTGACCTAGCAGACAATAAAATGCGTAAAACATTACTATCCAAACTGGTCTCATATAATCATGTTACTACTTAGAAAATAGAAAACATTTTACGTGCCTCATTGTATGTATAGCTGCAGTTTCCTGGTGACATAAACACTAGAGGCTCTACAACAACAACACCTTTTATTCAATTTCACACATCACAAGTAAAACATCAGATTATCAGTTCATAAATGCCAACTTTTCAATACATTTGAACATTTGCATTTCATAATCAATTACATTTAACTCAGCTGACACCTGAGCTGAAAATTTCATAGAAGCACCACAAAATGATCTTATTGCTTCAGCAATTGATTTTTATTTATTTGTTTATTTCATACTTTCTTTTATTACACTATTGGTCAGGTTTAGGTTTAAGGTTTATGTTAGGGAAGTAGGTTGGTTATGTTAAATTAAAACTTGATAGAGCATTACTTTAAAAATTGTTTTGGGAGAACATTTAACTTGCTTTTAGCACAACACAGTGGCTATTTCACCTTGAAACTACCATATGTAGCCATGTAAAATCAATTTGCAAAAATGTTGCCACAGTCAAATTATTTTCATGAGATGAGACTTGGAGGTGGGCTCTATGACTTGAGCCAGTAAGCAACCACTTAATACCCTAGAAACCACCTAGCAATGCCCTAGCAACCAGCCCTTTAACAATCAGGATGGCCAGTTTTACTTTGGCAAGCACCACTACATTTTTGAAAGTGTAATTTATAGGTTTAATGCAAGAGCAGAGTCTGGCTTTCAACCAGCACTGTTTTTTGTGTGTGTATTTCAATCACCAACTGAACTTTCAGCCTCTGTGTGTAGTCCTGCTTGCCTCTGCCATGCACACTAGCACCAACCTCCCTAAGGGAGAGCAGCCATACTGGGCCTTCTAAGCCTGTGGGACTAGCCAGAGCCCTTAATCCCTGCCTGGCTCCTGCTAAAAGCCCCTGCATGACAGCACAGGAGGATGTGACCCCCTCCACCTCACCCCCTGGGCTCATTAATGAAATTGTGCCCCACTGTGCCCGCCATCATGTTCCGTTTCAACCAATTTCACGTTTGAGTCTTACTACACCAATAGGCTCAGATGATTTGCTCCGTCAGGGTTCATTTTGAAGCATTTCACATATTATTGCCTGTGCATCTGTTATGCCCCCCCCCACTATTCCATCTGGATTGACACACTTTCTACCTTCTCATTTCCCTCCTCTTCTAAGATCTCTTTAGTTTCTCTGCTCTCAACCACTCTTTCAAGAATAATGCATAATCATAGCCAGATGACCCCTCATTTTGCCTATGTTGAAACATCTAGATAGACACAACTGAGAAGTTGAAGTCATTCCAAACACGCAAGTTCCGTTCCAAGCTCGCAAAATATCTCAAATGAGTACGGAACTGCAATCCATTGATTCGGCCAGTTTGTTGATAGGAAAAATGACGAATGTGCTTATTTTTAGGGGTAGTTAATGCACCTGTAAACTTGGCTCGGAGCCAACTTTAAATTAGTTTCTCTTTGTTGCCATCAGAGCAGCCAAAGAACAACCCATAAGAAAGAAAAATAACAAAGGAGATCTCTTTAATGTCTCAATTGTTTCTCACAGACAGCAATTAAATAAAATGGCGAACAAATAGGAAGAAATTGCATGACTTCTGCTTTTCAGATTTCTCTCCTGAGAAAAAGACCTCATTAATCTCGTGTGTCTCCTCTAAAGTTTCAGAAGAGAATTTAAAAATGTCTAAAACTGCTCAGATTATGCACCAAAAGTCTGCAATCAAAAGTCGGAGATTTCAAAATGAACCCAAAACATTTCTCATCAAATTTCTCTGAGCAATGCTGTCAACAATAATTGTATGGCTCTTTACTCATACTGTATGGCAACATCTCATTGTGTCTATTTATATTTATCTAAGGGAATTTTAGAAAAAACATCTGAGACAAAATTAAAACTTAAATTCAACATAACCGAGAGCTCCATCAAGTGGGTAGTTCACTCACAAGTAAAAATTCTCTCATTATTTACTTATCATTTTGTTCCAAATCTGTATGACTTTCTTTCTTCCATGGAACACAAAAGGAGATTTTATTTTCTGGAAAAAGATGCAAATTGGCTATAACTTTACACAGAAAATGTTTGTAAGTAATTGGATCTAAAATTATGTTTACATGCATAACAATTGGCCCCAAATTCACATCTATTGTAAGTGCCTCACTGTAACCCAGATTTGTTGTTTTATTTTGCTTGCTGGGCAAGTCAAAATACATTTTTGTGGTAGTCAATATTATGCCACAAATGCTGTCATTTGAGCTTAATTTGTATTGAACCCAGAATATTCCTTTAATTGTCCTAAAATCGGACAGATGCTCAAAAGATGTGTTCCAAACTAGAGGAAACTGCTGGATCAAAATCTTCGCTTGACAGTTTATTAAAAAACCTCATAGACTTCCAGCTCTGAAAGGGTGGCAGTAAACATATCCATAATAATCTCAACAACACTCTAGTCTTGTTGCGCCTTGGTTTGTAGGAAAGTCAGAGGATTATGACTAATCCATTGATCTCCAAATCGTTACAACAAAGAAAACAGTGTGCGCAGAGGGAACTTCCTGTGTTTAAAGAGACAGGATAGCGAGAGGGGAGGTGATGACAGTGAGTGGTGGGGAGGGGAGGGAAATGTGTGAGTGCGCGCATGTGTATGTTTTGATCGTTCAGACACCCCTCATGAGTCAGCCCGTTCAGAATACATTGTGCAATCACAACAGGCTCGAGCCTGTGGGAGGTGTGGAAGGGGTTTTCACTCCATCCCCCTAATTTCAGTCACAAAACAAGAGAGGTGGAGAGCAGCCATCTATATATATGTAATGTTTGCATATATTTGGCCATCAAGATGTTTTATATTGTGGCATTAATTTCAATGTCTTTTCATCCCCCTATTCTCGTTAACACAATGCGAAATAAAAGGTCATTATAATTATTAAAAATATATATATAATAATATATATATAAAATTACAGTTTTTATACTAGGACTGTCAAGCAATTAACATTTTTTATAAAATGATTTACAGATTAATCAAATTAATTGCAATCAATCGCATTTAAAGATCATTTTTCATATAATAATTAAAAATATTATACAATTAATAAATATTATAAATCAGATCATTCAAATACATAGAGTATGGCAGCAAATAAGTAAAGCATTTAGACAGATATTTTTAGATGTTTTTAGAAAGTGACTTTAAATTCAAAATATTGTTTGTTTTATTTTCATATCATTGAACATAACCCTATTACTGGCTTACTTCTGTCTGTGCTGTTTTTAATTGTTGGACTATGTACTAATGCGTCAGATGGATGCACTTGGTTGCATCACGTCTCACTAGTTTTCAGCATCTCTTGTCATAAGCGCTGTGTTTTTAGGACACTAACAAGTTACATATTAAATGTTAAACAAATGTGCTTTTAGATCCCTGCATTCTGCTGTGCTCAGTCCAGCTGTCTTTGAGCAAAAGAGCACGTAGTCTGAGAAAGGCTTTGCTACTTGCTCTCATTGGTTTGACAAGGTGCGTTGCTTGTACAGCCTGGAGTTGTGCTGACAACCCCTTACTGCCACAGATTAACAAAAAAGTGGTACATCAAGATTGAGTTCAGATTATTGGAACATTTCTTATTAAAGAATTTATTTACATGTCATGATGATCATTAGGGCCTTATTAAGATCCTTAGTGCTCCTAGGCATGAGGAAATAGATTTTTCTAATAGAAGGAATGAGGTTTGTTTTCTTCAGCGACTCATGTGCTACTTTCCATATTTTCTAAAGGCATACAATTGCTGGAACGAACCAAAATTGTGAAACTGTTACCTTTGAGATACAAAAGTTTCTTCCTCCAGGGGGCGCTTGACGGCTAAGAAAAACCAAATCCTCCACTGATCCACATTCAAATCTCAGGACGTTTTTATATCTAATTAGAGACATTTTTACACTTGAAAGTAATTTTTAACTGAAAACGATAATTGCAGAGATTCATATTTGTGGATGGAATCCCCCCGCAGCTGTATGAATACAGTAATTTCTCATCATAAGCGACTGTGATTATTCCATCCTAACCAGCGCTGAGAAAAGTAACAGGTGCTACTTTAGTATCGGTCTGGAACTATGGACAGTCATTTACAGGCAATTAATGAGAATTGCAATGATTCGTACATGTTGATGGAAATCTGCCACTGCAGTATCTATACAAACATTTCTCATCCAGTGATAGTAAATGACTGTGATTGGTCCATCCTAACCTAAACTGTCTGATATGAAATTAACTGAGGCAATTCAATCGCATGTTATTCAGTTCAAAATGTATTTTTAAAAATGAAAAATTTACCAAGGTCCGGACCTCAGTGACCTCATAGCTGGTTACGCCCATGATTGTAATACAGTAAAAAAAACTGTTATGATAGTGAGAATCTTCATTGAAAACAATGTGAGTAGTAAAAGTAGAATATTTGAACGTGTAATGGTTATGAGGATTGGGGGGGTATCCTGAAAATGAGGCCACAATGCAAAAAACATTTAATGGTCCTAAATGTTGGCTCGATTTTTTTATGCAAAATATAATTACTTTTTTTATTATTATTATTTGGCTCATACATGACCAGGACATTTTCTTTACATGCTTCGTGAAAATCACCCAATACAACCATGGCTGCGGTGGCCTCCTATCGCTCTTGCTGGACACCAGGAATGTGTGGGTCAGTGTGGGCTGCAGCAGGCAGGGATTTGCGCTCCCCCAGCACCAGAGAGAGCAAAGAGCAGCTGGCTGATTAATAGAGCCAGTGTAGGGGGGTGGGGGCAGAGGCGGGGGAGAGGTGGCTGTCCACCTCAGCATTTTTCCAGTCCTCATTCGTGCCCCACTCAATCACCGATAAGCCCCTGACAATAATGGAAATTGGCTTGCTGTGAGCATTGAGCAACAGGAGATAACAAAATATTAACAGAAATTTTACTTTATGGCTTTCTATTTTTGACAAGCCCCATCAATAAAGAAGAGTTCTGTTATGGTAAAGGCCTAAAAAAGCAAGACAAGTTTATCCGTTAGCTTATTCTTGTGTTATACAATCAGCTGAGCGGCTTCACCTTGCTTGCTCAGCTTAACAGTTTCATTCGTAAGAGACATACAGTACGCAAATTGCAGGAACAATATATTCCAGGAAGAAACTGAGAGTTATTGCTCAAGAGCACAATGGTTATAAAGTTCTTGGTGTAACTCTTGAGGTGTAATTCAAGTGATGGGTGACCCCACCTGAGTAACCTTTGTGATGTCCAAGCCTGGAAAAGTCATGGAAATTAATACAATATGTATAGTTAATACAACTTTTTCTGGTTATGCTAAGCTTTCAAATATATTTCAGCATCAAGAAATTGCACTTCAGGAGTGATTATTTTAATAAAACATCCTTATCCAGTAATCATGAATGACTGAAAAGTCATGGAAATGTTGATCAAAAGGTGTGGGAACCCTGAAACTAATCAATCATCCCTTGACAGTTTGAAAGATGGAAAAATGTGATGGACAACATTGTTGTACAAGACTGTCATCTTGTGGTTGACCAGAATACAACCATCATGAAACACACCAGATGGTTCTGCTGTTTCACAACTCTAGATGGCTCTTGTAATTCATTCAACCTGGATTCCATCAAACCCTTAATAATTTATTAAAACTACTTATTAATGAAGTGATGATTACTGGAGGGATTTCTCCCAAGCAAAACAGCAGAAATGTCAGAACAGTGGTCATCTTTGTTTGAATGAGCAATGCCATATGGAACCTGAGAGAGATGAGGGAATATGGGGAAATCACTAAGCCTGGTTAATAGAATGATTGAACAAGCCTGCATGGAAAATACATCAGCACAGTAGCCTGCCAAATTCTGACTGTTTAGTGTGATTGATTTTTGGTAAAAGCGATATGTGTCATTTTTTCTACTGTGTGTTATACTGAAGTGTCTCCAATCCCAACTTAAAATGCAGAGACTGCTATACTTATAAGTAAATAATTTGTAGGTTAAACACTCTGGCTTTGTGGTGGTATCAAACATTGCTTTTTTTGTTTGAGCATCAAAACAAGCTGTTCACAGCAACATTGAATTTTGACTCTAGAGCTTTCAAGGTATATCCAATAAACTTGGCACAGACATTCAGACTGTTCTGACTTAGGTTGCTTTGATTTTCTAACTGGTAATACGTTTTTTTGCACAACGGGTGATCAAAAATCCCTAAAATCCCTTAGACCTACATTAAAGTTGCTTTTTTAAAAAGTGATATTTATTTATTTATTTTTATGAAATGACATGCAGAAAATGCCTCTATTAACTTTCAAATTTCACTGAAATGTGTGTCATTAAATGTATCCCACCTGTCTCTGTAACACACCAATGATGGGTAAACAGCAGTGTAAAAAATGTTGTCAGGCAGCAGTCAGATCAATCAGAAGACTTTCTGTCTGTCAATCATTGCTCACATTCACAGGGCAGCCCATCAATGATGCAGAAATTACACACCACCATTGAGCTATACTGTCATTTTAAATGTATACATTTTTCAGGTAAACTTGTGTGGATGTTGCACTGACACCATGCAGTGTACATGCAACATCACACAAAATGAAGTTCTCAGTTAGTGATGTCATTGTAAAAATGCAATTTTACACTATTCGCAATACACAATTTGCAGTCGTTATTTGCTATTTTCCATGATTAACTAACTCTGTGAGTGACAGCATCCATTTACAAGGGATTATTGAGACACAGATCATATGATCTCAATATGGCAGTGCTCATGAATGTGCGGCCAGCACCACATGTAGAATATAGCAGCATTTTCTGATATGACTAGTATTTATTTTATGCAAGTGTACATTGTTTTAAACATATTTTCAAAAACACTTTTCTACTATTACTATTCTTTTCTGTTTAAACGTTTAGCAATTATATAAAAAAAAAAAAATGTAAAAATAGAAATCTGAGAGCAAAAACTGAATCACTGTGGACAATGTGAGTGTGGCATACGGATCCACAGCAAAAGCTCAATTTCTTGCCATTTGCCTTTTCAGGTAAGCCAGGGCAGCGGCGGGGAGAGAAGAAAAAACGCTTCAACCTCCAAGACAAAGAGAACGTCGAAGGTCGTCGAGAGAGGAAGCGAGAACGAGACAGAGAGAAAGAGACGAGCAATTGAGAGGACTCGGAAAGCAGGAACAAAACAGAACACCACCGTCGGAGGGACCAGAGCAGAGACCCTGGAACAGTATAGAGTCATAGTGCTCCTCATCGCTCCCCTGCCTTTCTTTCCCCTTTCAGTCCATGTCACCCCTTCACCCTCTTAACCCCTCGCCGAGGGGGTGTTGCTGCTACCTGTATAATTGAAACGTATACTGTATATGCACAAGAGAGAGGGGGTGCTTGTCTTCCACACCATTGCAGACAGTGAGGACAACCCTGGAACTTCTCCTCTGAGAGGGCACCCTTCACCCCTTTGGGACTGGTCTGGTGCTGGATTGAGGCTGCAATTAATAGAGTGGTTGAGGCTTTTGAGAAAATGCAGTCCAATGATCAGATGATGTTCTGCTTGTGGAATGTTTTTTTTTTTTTAACGGGAGTCCAGGTACAACGCTGTATCATGGTTTGAATGTAGGTTTTTTTGAGACTTTATGTAGAGGTGTATAAACTTCTGTATTTTTTCGGCTGTGTAAATTAAAAATGAGCATGCTTACTGCCATCATGGACATTGCCTGCCACCAAAGGCTGAGACTGCATGTTGATTGGTGTAAATGGACCAGACTAATGGACTGGCTTTCTTAATACTGGATAAGCAACATCACTCTTGCTGCAAATATTTTATTAACTTTTGTTCATTTTCCTCTGAACAAAGTGTTGATTTGCCTGTCTATATAAACAGGGTCTGCGCTTTCCATGAAGCCATCTGACCAGAAATCAAATGCACCTGTATGTCAAATAAACAATACTGAGTTTGTATTTGTTTGTCATTTCTTCTCTCGATAGAAAATATAAATACACAGTAATTATTACTGAATAACACAACAGTAGAAGAGCTATTCACAGTTTTTCTGAGCATGATGATTCTGATTGCCTGTTTTCTGTTTCTGGTCTCAATTAAGAAGCAATGTAAAAACTACCAAAATGAGCAATCCAGATGGAGAGCAACAAGCATTTCACTATTAACTGGATTAAAAATTAATTTTAGGCTCAGCTTGTGCAGTTATTGGGTGTCATAACAACTCAAAGTAGTTAATGTTATACTGTAAACATAACTAACCTTTGACAATCGCTTCATGTCTTCTACCCACTAAGACGAGGACAACTTTTGACAACTTTTACAAATGTAATACACTAGTCTAAACATCACATTATCTGCTAATAACATATGCCGATGTGAGTAAAAACACGAGACTGTTAATTGAAAACAGGTTGAGACGTGCCATTCAGAAAAAAATGTGTATAAATCTTAGGTGACACAAAGCTGTGATATTTTCCATGATATGCAATTTATCCATTTATAAGGACTATAAAATCTGAACTTAAATTGCTCTTTGATTGTATTGATACACACATAACAAAAGCTCATCCACAATCATCTCTATACCTCATGCACACAGAACCTATATTTTTATCAATTTAATTTATCTGTAAATTTGAGCTTTTTTCAATATTAAGCGGGTCTACTTTAAAATACTGAAAAAAAGATTGCCAGTTGTGTTAACATAGATATTAAACCAACCATTTGTAAAAAATAAAAAAAAACTCACAAGAAAGAACTCTGAATACATTTTGACATAAATTAATTTTATATGCAGAGTAATAGAGGAATGGATAGTTAAATAGATGTTTGCAAATCACCTTTATATAGCACTGAAATATTAATATTGTAATTTGGCAACTGTGAGTCACAATGTAATTGCAGTAATGCAAGCAATGTAAATTCAATTATTGAGGATTTTAACACACATTGGCATCAATGACTGAATTGGTCAATTATTGCAGTTTAGAGTGAAATAATTGTATGTCTGCATAAATATGATTTATGTGCCATCTCTTTGATGTTCTTTGAAAAGACATGAACAGTGTTGATGAGCAAGTCTTTTAGGAAAAATGTAAAAGTATAGGCTAAATGAGAATGATTCACTCAGTTTGAGTTTGTAAAAGTTCTAACTGGTTATATATAAATTTATGGAAACTGATACCCTTTTGTGATGTGGTTACTACAGAGTTGTGTTAGCAAAGTTCTTAAAAACACAATTTGTACCACAGAGGTTTAACTGTTTGTTAGCATAACATATAATAAAGCTTATCTATTTTTGTTCTCTCTATCTCCACATTCACAACATTGTTTGAATATTTTATTTTGATAAATGAACGATAACACAATTCACTATAAAGAGCAAAAAAAACACAATCATTACAAGGTTCATGAAAGCATTCGCCACTCCAGTAGGTGGCGATGACGGTTATCAGATTAGACCATAACAGCAATTACATCCCCGTGAACAAGACAGATACAGACGTAACCTTTTGATTAGACGCTCTCGTACATTTTTCATATTTAGATGGATAAATATTTTAATTAGTTACATTTAGTTTGCTGACAACTTTATTCTCCGCGCTTTATCATCGGCATGGTTAGTTTCATGGAACTTTTTAATAAAGATAAAACATTTAGACTTTTATGATCGGATATTTTGATCAGAACCCTTTTTTAACGACAAGGAGCTCAAACAATCATGTCATTGACGGGTGAGTTGGACTCGGTTGAATCCACCACTGGTTTTCCCAATCAGTCCAGTGATCAAAGCGAAAGGACGCTGACGCTAGAAGAGATGGAGAAACTGAAGAATGACATGGTCTTGGTGTCAGACTTCAAGCAGCTGAAACTCGAAACAGAAGCTCAGAAAAACTGGGACTTGTTTTATAAAAGGAATTCAACCAACTTTTTCAAAGACAGGCACTGGACCACCCGAGAGTTTGTTGAACTGAAAAACTGCAGAGAGGTAAAAGATTTTAGGCATTTGTTGTAATGGAACATGCTGGAGTCTGTATAGATTATTGAATTTATCATTCATACACACACACACACACATATATGTATATGTAATATTATTAATTATTTTCCCCAGTCCGAAGGACAGAAGTTGGTGTTGCTGGAGGCTGGCTGTGGAGTAGGGAACTGCATTTTCCCTCTGTTGGAAGAGGATCTCAACATTTTCATCTATGCCTGTGATTTCTCTCCACGAGCTGTTGAGTTTGTGAAGGTAAATAAATAAATGTAAATATACATTTGCATCCTTATAAAGACTGTTATCAACCATGCTCAAAGACATCATGGTATGCATTCAAATGCTTTTTGAAAAATGAATCATCTTATTATCAAAATTATCTTATTATTTACTCTTATACAATCCTCTATGTATATGACTTTCTTCTGCAGTACACACACAAACAATTTTTTTTAGAAGAATATCACAGCTCTATAGGTGCATTCAGTGTTAGTGAATGGTGGCCAAAACATTTAAGCTCCAAAAAGACATAAAGGCAGGATAAAAGGTATCCATATGATAACAGCGGTTGAATTTGTGTCTTCAGAAGCGATATGAGCGCGGTGGGTGAGAAACAGATCCATATTTAAATCATTTTATGTTATAAATCTCTACTTTCACATTCTTCTTTTGTTTTTGCCAATTCGCATTTTTCGTGCATACTACCTACTTGGAATTTAGGCGAATTTATGGTTGAGTACTTAGAGATTAAATATTGATTTATTTCTCCCCCACACCTATCATATAGTTTCAGAAGACATAGATTAAACCACTGGAGTCATATTGAATACTTTTATGCTGGCTTAATGTCCTTTTTGGAAGTTCAAATTCCTGGCCACCATTCACTTGCGATTCTATGGAGATGAGATACTCTACTAAAAATCTTTGTTTGTGTACAGCTGAAGAAAGAATGTCATTCACATCTTGGATGACATGAGGGTGGGTAAATTATGATACATTTGTCATATTGGGGTGAACTAACCCTTTAATGATTATGCATCATTGTTGCAGCAAAATGCCTTGTATTGCTCGGAGCGATGCCTTGCTTTTCAGTGTGACCTCACTAAGGATGATCTGCATGCTACTGTACAGGCAGACACAGTGGATGTAGCCACACTCATATTTGTTCTGTCTGCAATTCACCCTGACAAGATGCAACAAGCCCTAGGAAACATTTTTAAGGTAATGCTGATAAAGGTTTTAAACAAATTTAAGACTGGTTCTAGATTTCTGCTCACTTTCAAAGTTAGTAAATGGTATGTTTACCATTTGATTTAACAGATATTAAAACCAGGAGGCATTGTGCTGTTTAGAGACTATGGACTGTATGATCATGCCATGCTGAGATTTAAATCAGGCCACAAGCTGGGACAAAATTTCTATGTGAGGCAGGATGGAACTCGTTCCTTTTTCTTCTCCAGAGGTTAGTTTAGCGTTTGCCTGTTTTTGTCATCTGTGCTACTGCATTGAAGTTACTGCGCTATTTACATTCATTTTATTTCTCTCTTTCCGTTTTTGTAGAATACCTGGCAAGTTTGTTCCATCAGGCAGGATTCGATGCTCTTGTTAACGAGTATGTGCTGAGAGAAACAGTGAATAAAAAAGATGGTCTGTGTGTTCCCAGAGTGTTCCTGCAAAGTAAATTCAGAAAGCCCTCATAACCTCTGAGATAAACAAGCCATATATTGTTGTTGTTTTATGTATTTTGAACGAACTTATTCTCTTTATACAGCGCATATGTTTACTCCCTTAGGATAAAATAAAGCATGTTCGTTTTCAATTGTTTGATTATTTTCTTGACTCCTGGGTGGGGTAAAACGTACAAAGTTCATGCATGTGTGGGCGCAATAGTTGAAAGTTTGTTGAAAATTGTTTGTTGAAAGTTGTTGAAAATGCAATGTATGAAAGTTGCAATTCATAGTCCCTGGTGGTCTAGTGGTTAGGATTCGGCGCTCTCACCGCCGCGGCCCGGGTTCGATTCCCGGTCAGGGAACATATGTTTTTCTCTATTATACGAGTCTGTCCTATGAAATAAACTAAAAAGAAAAGTTAACCCAAAGACAGAAAGACGTGTTAATGCCTTCTCAGATATGTGTAGAACATTTCTTTATTTTTATTGTTAACTTTTGTTAATGCTAAATATGTATGTCTTTACTGTATTGTTGCGGTACCTGCTATATTCTTGCACTATTTTTGGACATTTTCTTCAGCGGTATGTAAGTTGTCGTGGCCGAGTGGTTAAGGCGATGGACTAGAAATCCATTGGGGTCTCCCCGCGCAGGTTCGAATCCTGCCGACAACGGTATCGTTTTGCGTTATAGATCACAAAACGGCATACCTGAAGCATCACATAGACATCACCCATCATCATAATGTTTATTATAAAACTTAATAGTCGAATTTGTAAAATGTAACTAGATTGCCCTGCTGAGCGGACAGGAAATGGTCCACGAGATTCTATGGGAACATGCGTCTCGTCCGGATATTAATCATGGCGGATGATTTGGAAAATTTACTTGAAGTCGAATCCAAGTTATATTAGCCTCTTAAGCTAATATAACTATATAATATTAAAGGATAATAACTTTAAACAAAAATATTTACTGACACTTAGGCTACTACTATTTTAGCCGTGCAATTAATTCCTTAGTCTGAATGAAACGGGGGAAAAATCAATACATTGATGGCTTTCGCATGGCAGTTTCTGGCATTTTATTGTATATTGATGCTGTGCTGCAGGAAATATTGGAAGATGATTATCAGCCTATAAACACAATAACTCATTGTTATGGTCATGATCAGGGGCAATCATACGGTCTTTATTATTTTTATCTGTTGTTGTTTACAGTATACATATTGTAATATTCTGTAAAATCTCTTATGAAATGGATAGGTGAAAAGATTTCCACTAGTGACTAATGTTTTCAGACGATGTCCATGATTCCAATTTAATAGTTATTTGGACTAAAACACTCAAACTTAACTTTAGAAGTTATTTACTAGAAAAGTAGTCTGTAAAGCAATACCAGAAGTTTAATCAAAGTTTAGGTCTCCAATTGACATAATTTGTGGCATGATGTTGATTACCACAACAAAAAAATAAAATAATGCCATGTTTGACGAACTTGAGTGGGACTTATCCTGCTATTTATTTTTCAGGTGAGCCATTCACAGCCATAGCAGGAGGATGTTTTATTCAGTAGAGGGCAGCATTGATCCATGTTACCAAAGACAAGCAGCTCTCCCACTCCCGCAGAAAGGACATATTGTTTGTTCATTATCAGTTAAAATATATTCTTAGAATGCCTCACACATCCGGTCGTTGTTTTGCATATGATCAAAATTTACCACAGTATGCTGCCTTAAATTGGAGCTGTGATTTTAATCTTGAAATATCAGCTTGACTTGGTGTTAAATGAAGGCATTGCATGACGAAACTATTATTATTTTTTTCACTGTGTGGAGCAAAGAAAGTGTTTCACTTTGAAGAGTTTGATGCTGCTGCACTGATTGAGTGACAATCTGTGACACCGGTTCAGCGCACGCAGCTGTGAACTTCCGCTCTTGTAAAAGTCTCATTCAATAATCTCTTAATAAATTACACATTAATTAAAATTAAACCCAGTAATGTAACGACAGTAACGCCACCCATTGTAAAGAAGTAAAAGTAAAAAAAAATCATTAGAAATTTAAGTGAGATTAAAAAGTATCCACTTTTAAACCTATTCAAAGTAATTGTTTTTCCCAAAAAGTTACTCAAGTAAATGTAACGGAGTTAATGTAATGCATTACTACCCACCTCTGAATGCCTGTTAAAGATGCCTTTGTTGTGGTCATCATGCTGCACTTCTATAGATAAGCCCTATAGGCTATAGGCCCAAGTGACCTATGAAGAGCAGTGTTTGATAAGTTACTCTACAAAGTAATTAATTACTAACTACTAATTACATCTTCTACAGTGTAATTAGATTAGTGTATTAATTACTGTGCCTGAAAAGAAATTGCATTACTTATTATTAATTACTTTCTAAAACCCTTATCAACCTCAACCAGATGAAAAATACAAGTATAGACATAAAATTGTCCCTTAAATTATTTGAAATAAATAATATAAAATTAATAAATTATTAATTAACTGGACAAAGAATGTAACGGGGCAGCCTTTAAATTAGAAAACATATATTTTAACATTAGACGTTAAATTTTGATTTTAAATTCACTATTGTTTTATATAGAATTGCTCTATAGTCTATATAGCATTTAACGCAATTACATCAGAAGTAACTGTAATTAAATTAATGAAAAATTAAGAGAAATCCCTTAAAGGGAAAAGATATTTAATTTCAGTAATTAATACTTAGTAATGCATTACACCCAACACTGATGAAGAGCTACTTTTGAAGACAAGCGTTCAACAATGCAATGCGCCACAACTTTTGTGTTAACCCTGTTTTCCGCTGGACCGCATCATATCCGTATTATCTTCTGTGTAGAGACTTGCAGGCCCTCGCTCAACTTTAGCATTAAAAATACTTTTATGTTATCTTCTGTATTTATGCCATGATGCACCTTGCTAAATACTCAGACAAAGCCAAGCTCATAAATTGAAGGAGCTTTACTTTTCTTAGAGCTGTTGAAGCCTGCAACTTTAATTAGGATAGCACATGGTTGGAGGTTGACATTGAAGGCTTTTATTCAGTTTCAGGTTTCCCCTTTAAATAGGTAATTAAGTACCTCATAAATTAAACATTTTCTGCATGTTTTCCATTGCTGATATTACGTGCTCTAGTCTAACAAAGAAGAAAGAAATCTTTAAAGCTCTTAAAGGAATTATTTACCCAAAAATGAGAGTTATTTCATCATTTACTCACCCTCGTGCCATCCCTGATGTGTATGACTTTCCTTCTTTTGCAGAACACACATGAAGATTTTTTGAAGAATATCTCAGCTCTGTAGGTCCACACAATACAAGTGAATGGTGACCAAATCTTTGAAACTCCAAAAAGCAGCATAAAAGTAATCCATATGACAGAACAGACCAGATGTAACTCCTTTTACACTATAAATCTTGACATCCTTGGTGATCATGATTTCAAGCTTGATTACTCTTCATAGCGCCATCTAGCAATATGCCCATGCGTCAAGCACTAGTAAGTATAATTAAGCTTGAAATCATGATCAGGCCTAGAGACTGCAATGGCAGATTTACAGTGAAAAAGGAGTTATATTTTGGTCTGATCTTTGACAAAACCACTTCAGAAGACATGGATTAAACCACTGGAGTCTTATGGATTACTTTTTTGCGGCCTTAATGTGCTTTTTGGAGCTTCAAGGTTTTGCATTCTATGGACCTACAGAGCTGAGATATTCTTCTAAATGTCTTTATTTGTGTTCTTCAGAAGAAAGAAAGTCAGACACCTCTGGGATAGCATGAGTGTGAGAGAATTTTCACTTTTGGGTGAACTATTCTTTTAAGTGTATTATCTTCAAATATATTTAATGAGTAACACGGCATATCAGTTTTTGACCGTTTGTATTTTTTATACACAAAAATCTGATTCTTTAATATTCTTTATTCAAAATTCAATTTCTCACTTTTTTATTTTTATTTGAAGATGAAATATGACCCAGACTTTTCTGTAGGATTCACCAGAATATCTGAACATATTTGAGCCTACTTGACATGCAGTATGTTTGCTATTGTTGAAAACAGCCACTGTCCATTTGAAGTGAGAGAACAGAACTGACACAAAGACATTTTGTTCCTCAGAAAAGCATTTAAATGTAAAAAAGGATGAGGTCTGCAGTCAGTGATAACGTGCCAGGGATAAACCAAACAGTGGGCCAACGTGCCCTAGAACGTTGTGACCAGGTTTAATTGGATATCTTTGAAATACATGTATACATTTATTCAAATCCTCACAGAGCTTCTCTCATTTTACTCTCTTTAGGAATAACATGCCGGACTATCACAAATTAAGAGCCAAACTGAGAAGGAAAAAGGGTGAGAGGGCATATGCCTGCAAGTGTAGCTGGCAGTCTGCCGTGTCGCTCTCGGACCTGAGAGATCAACACCAACTAAAGTGGGTTTGTGGCAAACACAAAGCATGAAAATGAAAGTGACATTTGACAGTTTATCTTTTGTCCTCCAGTGAGAAATGCAAAAAAAATAGAGAATGCTGGCCATTTTCAAAACTTTGCATAACTGTGAAATCTCTGAGGCTAAATAACAAAGTGTTGTTGTTTATTTTTTTTACTTTTCTGTGTACTGTGCATGTAGTATTGTTTTGTTTTTACATAATTACATTTACATAAATGTGGCATATAATGTAGATGACATAATCTCCTGCTCGGAGGCATGTGCAATGTTTTCTCTGATAAATTGCTGTCTAGAATGACAAAATCCCGTCTTCTAATATCACCTGCAACTGACTAGCAATAGCAAGTAGCAAATCATGGTTCTGCCGGGCTGTGACGTAAACTGAAGTTTATATAGCGCAACAGTCTGGTTCTGGAAGTAAAAATCCCATAAACATTTTCTCCATAGACAAATAGTTTTTTTAAACGATACATTTATAGATCAATCTTTAAAGACAGACCTACCTTAAAATTGTCTGGGGTTGTTAATCGATTGTATATGCATAGGTTGAAGCCATCAATTCACATTATTACAACTACATAAAATTAGTTTTTTAATAATAATAATAATAATTAGTAGCAGAATTCCAAGTGAAAAATTACACTACGTGTGAATCCTGAAGACGGCAATCAAACCATGGCATCTGTATCTGTGTAGTCGGTCTCCCAACATTCTCAAACTACTTATATAAATAAATGTATTATTATACATCTGAATATTTTGTAAGGAAATGAAAATGTATTGTCTCTATACGTCTTATCGTCAACTTAAAAATCAGTAATTTTATATATTTCCATGGTTTTAATGGGATTGTTGTTCATTCCCTCATTAAAAACGTCAAGTACACAGTCATGTACCTTGTTCTTTTTATATGATTTCTAATACGTTTATGCTTAAAATCAAAACATGTAATTTTGAGATTCACCTCAGAGTTGGTTGGTTTGGTTCATGCCTTAGAACTCTTTTATGAAGAATTTGATGAAGTTTCTATGGAAAAAAATATATTCTTCCAGAACCAGTACGACTGAAAAAGTGAGACTTGTGTCTCTGCAGAGCAAAAATAAGTGTTTTCTAACCAGGATGAGTGTTTTTCAACCTCTTTACACAATTTGCCTACTACACTGAGATTCGCTACTTTCATTGGATAGTTCAGAAACGCCCATCCAGGTTTGGAAACGGTCACTGATTACTACATTGAGATTCACTACTTTCATTGGATAGTTCAGAAACGCCCATCCTGGTTTGGAAACGCCCACTGATTACTACATTGAGATTCACTACTTTCATTGGATAGTTCAGAAACGCCCATCCAGGTTTGGAAACGGTCACTGATTACTACATTGAGATTCACTACTTTCATTGGATAGTTCAGAAACGCCCATCCTGGTTTGGAAACGCCCACTGATTACTACATTGAGATTCACTACTTTCATTGGATAGTTCAGAAACGCCCATCCAGGTTTGGAAACGCTCACTGATTACTACATTGAGATTCACTACTTTTATTGGATAGTTGAAAAACGGCCATTCTGATTAGAAAACACCCACAGATTGAGAAACGGCCATTATTGTTCCACTATGACCTATGCTTCGAAAAATTGGACGGTCACTGTTCTGCTCTACTGGCTTTTTAAAAAGGACCCAACTTAATGCTTAATTGGGAAATTGTTGACAAAGAAATTTCAATTGTATTCTTTAAACCATTGGGAATTATCAAAATAATAATAATGTATACTGTATATATAATATATGTGTTTGCTGCAAGTACCATTTGTGTTACATTCCACATCTGTGTTCAAATGTTGAGGATAGCATTGTTGTGAAACCTTATTCCAAAAGAATAAATGCACAACAACATCCAGATGTTGAGTAAAGTATGCATTTCTTTTTTGGATGTTGTTTTGAGTTTCTCTATATTTTACTTGTTGATAGTCTCTTAGTAGCCATGTTGATTTCACCAGTTTTCAGCCTAGTTGTTGTCACTGTCTGATGAGACAGAAGAATCTCTTTCAGAAAAATATTTACTATTTGGAACATTTGCATACAATTCCTCCGATGTTGTGCTTCTGTGATCCGTTTCTAAAAATAAAAAAAACGTTTTGTTCATCAGTGTCTGTGCTTCCAAATTTATACTGCCTTCTTTAAGGTCTGATGTACAGAAGAAGACTTCAGAAGAGTTAAAGGAATGTTCCAGTTTCAATACAATTTAAGCTCTATCAACAGCATTTGTACTACAAAAATATATTTTTGACTCATTCCTCTTTTTCTTTAAAAAATAAAAAAAATCGGGGGGCCTGGGCTGCTCAGCGAGTACTGACGCTGACTACCACCCCTAGAGTTGTGATTTCTAATACAGGGTTTGCTGAGAGACTCCAGCCAGGTCTTCTAAGCAACCAAATTGGCCCGGTTGCTAGGGATGGTAGAGTCACATGGGGTAACCTCCTTGTGGTCGTGATTAGGGGTTCTTGCTCTCAATGGAACACATGGTAAGTTGTGCATGGATCATGGAGATTAGCATGAGCCTCCACATGCTGGCAGTCTCCGCAGTGTCATGCACAACGATCCATGTGAGAAGATGCACGGATTGAAGTTCTCAGAACCGGAGGCAACTGAGACTTGTCCTCCGCTACCCGGATTGAGGTGAGTAACCGCGCCTCCATGAGGACCTACTAAGTAGTGGGAATTGGGCATTCCAAATTGGGAGAAAAGGGGATAATTAAAAAAAAAAGTTACAGTGAGGGACTTACAATGGAAGTGAATGTGGCCAATTTTTGAAGTGTTTAAACAGAGATGTGAAGCTTATAATTTATAAAAGCACCTGCATTCATTCTTCTGTTAAAACTTGTGTATTATTTGAGCTGTAAAGTTGTTTAATTTTTATTTTTACAGTCATTAGCATTTTAGGGTTTGTTGTTGACATTACATCGAAGTTGTAAACTGGCTATAACTTTGCACAGAAAAGGTTTTTAAGTGATTTTATCACACTAAAATCATCAATTGTCAATTTAGCTTAACTTGTATTGAACCCGGAATATTCCTTTAAGTTGGGGGTTTCAGAAATGAAGAGAAATAGAGTGGAGAAATATGGTAGTCACATGGTTAAGTACAAGTGGTACCTTGACCGAGGTTTCTAGGTACATGGTGGTCTTTGTAACCGACAGTACTTCCTGTCATCTGTGTACTGTGGTGATTCAGGGGTATCTGCTCAGGAAATGATGGACTTTCCTTACCTTCAAATAAAAAAACAGGAGAAGAGACCTGAATTGTAGGTACATTTAGACATGCCCTTCTTGGCAGAATAAGGCAGTTTAAAATACAATTATTTATTATATAATTTAAATAAATCTGATGTGGGGCATAAAATCTGAGACCACATTCAAAATCTGGGATTTAAATTAATTTAAAACAATAATAATTTTGTATTATAATAAATCAGACTGGTACGCATTTATTCAATATTATAATAATAGTCAGCTGGGATCCAAAAGTAAATGAAGTTGTTGTTTTTGCACAACCTGTTCAAAAATAATTTAGTAAAACTTTTAGTAAAAAAACAAAAATTGCTTTTTATTATCATGTATTGGTGCATATAGATGAAAATGATTAAATATTATTCTTCCTGGTGTTAACTTACTGAAAATCTGTGGCAAATATGACTTTATTATTTTATATTTTATTTCACTATTTGTCTGTAGAAAAAAAAAACAGTATTTTATTTTTAAAACATTTATAATTTTCCTCTTTCATTTTGATCCTCTGTCAGAAACAAGTTTTGTTGCTGCTTCTCCTTTAAGTCTTGACAGTAAACGGCCACTGTTATGATTGGCTCTCTCTTCTCACTGCTCACCATTACTGGGCAGGGCAACTGAAGTGATAATGTAAAGTAAGCATTGATGTATTGTTGTTGTCGAGGTGCTGATATGCAAATGTCTACCACAGTGTGACATCACTGCTAGGCACCAGTGCAAGTCCAAGACAACTGCCAAATCGGCGAACGCAAATTAAACAAATAGTTACTGAGAGCAGCTTTGACTTCAGCCATACTGTGTCAGCTTAAAGTCAGCTCTTGATTTCTTATTCACAATTTGTTTGTTTCGTCTCTTATGGTAGGGAAAAATGTCTTCTAGAGGTTGAATATAAAAAGAGAACTTTGTTTTTACTGCTTTTGTTGTTACATTGGATTGAATCCTAATTTATTTGAAATATGAAATGCAACACAAATCCAGCTGATCTTGTCAGTCTGTTTTAATAACACTCCTCTGAGAAGATACTCTCTGAATCAGTGAACTCACCTTTTCACCACCATAAAGAAAGACCGTCTGTAATACCTTTGTGCATCCTTGCACATTATGTAACTTTGGTATACTCTGACAAACTCATTTCATAATGCTCAAGCCCTATTCGCTATTTCTGGATGTCATCTCCTGTGTACATTCTCTCAGATGACATACCAAGTTTAATGCTAACCAAAAAAATTTGAATGCATTTTCCTGTATTGACTGTTTTTCTTTTTTATGGGGAAATAATTGTTTTGGCCATTTGCTGTAGCAATGTTGTCAGTGAAAACCAGCATACTGTGCGAGTAGTTTTGGTGAAGTCTTTGTGCTCGATAGCTGTTTTGATATTCGCTGTTTGAATCATCTGAGTCGTGAGAGGTTTGATTTGTTATCCTGGCCATTCTATAGCCAAGGTTTGAGGTCAGTCTTGGACCAAGACTTTCTGTGGAACAAAAGAACGAGAAAGAAGAGTCTTCAATTCATGCAAAGGTTTGACCATTACAGATTACTTTCATGATAATTACAGTATTTAGTCAACAATATTTCGTTTCTAACCATTTAGTTAGTTAGAAACCACGTATTAAAAAGCTATGCAGGTTAGACAATAGAATGGAATAACATTGAAAAATATTATCCATTTGTTAACCAACTGTTCCATTTACAATTGTAGGAACTCCAGGCAGTGCTAGGTGTTTTAAAATACATTTTAAAATGCAATATGTATGAAATACCAAACAATTGTAGAAAATTATTTTATGTGGGGTCCAAAGTCTAATATTACATTTAAAATGGGACTCAACATCTGATTTAAATCTACAGTATAAGACATAAAGTGAATAAGAAATATGTAAAGATTCTGCTTTATTTCAAGGTCACTAATCAACATTGGCCATGTGTAACGTTTTCCGAAGGGTCGGAACAGCGTCAGTTTCCAAGGTAAAGCTTCTTTTTAATGTTTTAAAAATCACAAGACAAGACATCACACATTTATTGCTCGTAGCCCGGTTCTCTTTCTCGGGGCTCTGTTGCTGCTGCTTTTTATGCCGCTGTCCTCATGCTACTGCAATTAGAGACAGGTGTTAGACATAATTTAGCTCAGGTGTGAGCGCCCTTACCGCTTTTCTCTCCCGGACGGGCGCTTGACCACGCCCCCGCTGCCACACCATGTTAACTCATTTGTACAAAATGTCAGATTTCATTGCTTCCATTAAAGCACGCAATATACTCTTTGGAACACTATCAAATCATTATAGGATAAGGGTAATAGGTTTTGCCTAAACTTGAGGAGTCTATACAAGCTTTACATTCCAAATACTTGGATATTCTAAAAGCCATATTTCTTTTCCATTTAAACTTCTCACTCAAATTGGTATGCTGTTAATATTATTTGTACTGAAAAGAAACTGTAATAAATTAGAAAAAATTTAATTAGACGCATTCCCCAAAGCAGTAGGCTATCAGACTTTTGAACCCCAGTGTTTATTGAAGGTAACAAAATGTGTGAACACACCCAACTGATGTACTGCCTCCACAGTTGGGAGAAATTGCTGGTAGGTTCCCATCTGTGCATTGAGCTGGTACTCTGTGCGTATGTGGGAATTATTGTGACATCGACGAATCGCACATGCTGTTGGCACAGAGGATGAATAGGCTTAAACTTTGTCATGCAGCACTAAGCCGCCGTCTTAAGCTTTACTGTTGTTGTAGCTAATATCAAAAGAACAAGTTCACATTTACATTGAGGCAAAAGTTTGGGCTCTTTTCATGCGCTTTGAAAAAATATTTCCTGGTATATGGAAGAAATGTATTAAAACACAGTGTCCAGAAATTGTAAGAGAAGTCAGAAGATTCATTTGAATTATATTACAATACAATATGTTGCAAGATGTCCGTGTTGAACTCAAACTCAGAGATGTATTCTAAGACAGACAAGAATAAAAATAATAAGATGTCTGCTTGTTGGATATTTGAAATGAAGAGGATTTTAACCAGTGCAGTGTAGGAGTTTTACATTTGTTGATGTAAAATATTGTCTATAGTCTATTTTACTGTCTTTGCAACAATAATACACACCAATGCATGAATTAGTATTATTAAGACTGAATCATTTAAGACTAAATATTTTGGTTATGAGTAGGGGTGTAAAAATTTGCTTTGACAACAATTTGAGTAACACTTTACAATAATGTTACAGCTGAGGTCAGAATTTTACATACACTTAGGTTGAAGTCATTAAAAAAATTTTTTAACAACTCCACAGATTTCAGTTCCATGGACATCAGTAATTTTTACAACAATTGTTTACAGAGAGATTGTTTCACTTTTAATTGACTATATCACAATTCCAGTGGGTCAGAAGTTTAAATACACAAAATTAACTGTGCCTTTAAGCAGCTTAGTAAATTCCAAAAAATTATGTTGAGCCTTAGCTTCTGATAGGCTAATTGGAGGTGTACCTTCAAACTCAATGCCTCTTTTCTTGACATCATTGGAAAATCAAAAGAAATCAGCCAAGACCTCAGAAAAAACAATTGTGGACCTTCACAAGTCTGGTTCATCCTTCATAGCAATTTCAAAAATCCTGAAGGTACCTTGTTCATATGTACAAACAATAGTACACAAGTATAAACACCATGGGACCACGCAGCCATCATACTGCTCAGAAAGGATATGCATTCTGTCTCCTAGAGATGAACCTAATTTGGTGTAAAAAAATGCAAATCAATCCCAGAACAACAGCAAAGGTCCTTATGAAGATGCAGGAGGAAACAGGCAGACAAGTATCTATATCCACAGTAAAATGAGACCTACATCAACATAGCCTGAAAGGATGCTCAGCCAGGAAGAATCCACTTCACCAAAACCACCATTAAAAAGCCAGACTGCAGTTTGCAAGTGCACATGGGGACAAAGATCTTACTTTCTGGAGAAATGTCCTCTGGTCTGATGATGTTTAGAGGAAAAAGGGAGAGGCTTGCAATCTGAAGAACACCATCCCAACCATGAAGCATGGGGGGGCACATCATGTTGTGGGGGGGATTTTCTGCAGGAGGGACTTGTGCACATCACAAAATTGATGGCATATAGGAAGGAAAAGTATGTGGATACATTAAAGCAACATCTCAAAACATCAGCCAGGAAGTTAAAGCTTTGTTGCAAATGAGTCTTCCAAATGGACAATGACCCCAAGCATACCTCCAAAGTTGTGGCAAAATAGCTTAAGGACATCAAGTCAAGGTATTTTTGAGTGGCCATCACAAAGCACTGACCTCAATCCGATAGAAAATATGAGGGCAGGACTGAAAAAGCATGTGCAAGCAAGGAGGCCTACAAACCTGACACAGTTACACCAGTTCTGTCTGGAGGAATGGGACAAAATTCCAGCAATTTGTTGTGGCTTGTGGAAGGCTACCCAAAACGCTTGACCAAGGTTGAACAATTTATAGGCAATGCTACCAAATACTGACAAACCTCTGACCCACTGGGAATGTGATGAAAGAAATAAAAGCTGAAATAAATCATTCTCTCTACTATTATTCTGACATTTCACATTCTTAAAAGTTTTGTACAATTAAATGTCAGGAAGTGTTTAAATGTATTTGGCTAAGGTATATGTAAACTTCTGACTTCAACTGTACATAAGTTATTGCATTATTTATATATTCAATATATATATATTTTACAAAATGTATTAATATTAATGTTAATTAATAAAAATACAATTGTTCACTGTTAGTTCATATTGTTTCATACTGTATTAATTCTCTTCATGTCCGGCTTAATTTATATGTTTATATCCCCAGTTATTAGGTATTTAAATTAACTGGACTTCAGTATTTCCTTCCAAAGACTCTATTGTGACATTCTAACTATTGTAAGCTTAGTGAAAAGAGTAGTATGGAAAAAGTGGTTGTACTTGCCCTTTCCTCTTTTGAAATGCACACAGACAGCAGCATTTAATAAAATAAGCAGCAGTAGTGCTAAAGATAAGACGAAGCAGCCAGTCGCTGCTGCTGAAACTCCACTGCCGGGTTTCGTAGCCATCCCTGCAGTTGACTCTAAAGCAAAAAATAAAATACAAAATTGTTTAATGTGCTATGTCACCAAGTTTTAATATTGTATTTTCTCTTGTACAACAGAAGGAACTGAAGCATTACCTGCAGTATGTGTTATAAACCCCAAGTCAGTTGTGTTGACTGCTGTGGGTGAGATCTCAGTACTTTCTGTATGAAAAATGTTTAATCCATTGGATACATCAAAGGAATACAAATGACCAAAAACAATCTGGATTTCACAAAAATATGCTCACAGGCTAAAGCTTACATAATTGTGCCTTGACATTTCAGTACTATGTTTTAACCCCATTCAGCACATTTTTACCTTATTTTTAAACCAACAGACATGGCAATTACGGCAGCATGTACCACCAACCCAAAAACTATATATCTGACCAACACGAATTGCCTAAAAACAAGATATGAAACAGATTATAGTAACATTCCACCTCAAGAGGTCACATACGAAAACCTCAGAAACCTAGAAAAATTCTGTTGATATGTAACATTTTTGACCCCAAAAATAAAGTTGCTGTGTGCACAACCAATGTAGTGATGATGACATTAAAGACCCCATAAAATCAATTGACGAGCACAGTTTTCCTTCCTGTGCTGATTGAATTAAAACAGGGAGTTTGTGCACCCCCTGACACCCCCTATTTTTAAGTAGCCAACAGTCACAGACATGAACCTTGGAATGCATACTACCATACTACTCATACTAAATCTGCCATATGGAAGTAGAAAGCGTAGTATGGGTGGTATGCCATTTCAAACTCAGCCCATGATTATATATGGGTTCGGAATGACATGAAGGTGAGTAAATGAATGATAAATGATTAAATTAATTTTTATTTTTGGGTGAGACAAAAGTTATAAAAGATTCAAAATCTTGCCCTTAGATTTCAACACTCACCACAAATTATTTTAGTTGCATTTATGCAGTCATGTTCTGCAGCTGTAGTGCAGTTGTGCAGTTGTGAGTCTCTCAGGATGCAGCCTGCAAGACAAACGCCATTGCGTATTGTTGCAGAATCCCCATGTTTAAAAACTTTGCCACAACCCAGATTTTCACAGATTTGGGTGGAAAGCTCTTTCTTTTCCTCAGAATCCAGCAGGTTCAGGGTCACATCCACTGTAGTGTTCTGGTAAAAAGCCCTTACAACACCAGAGCAGCCCTGGGACAGGCTTAGCATGGAGAGCTCAACTAAAGTTTAGAAAGAGTAGAATGTCATTAATGTAATTAATAAAAGATTTCACGAACTCGCCTACTAGCCGTTATCATTCTCACTGCACTCAATCACTATACTGACCTTGCCACTTTATAATAGGGAATAGAAATATGGCTTAAAAATGAAATCAGGTCATCATTTTAATAAATGTACAGTGAAAGGGAGGTGCTTAATCTTCAGAAACTGTTGATCGTCCATCTCAGGAGGACAAACTAAATATTATGTGACCTACTTAATTGTAAGAAAACAGTTTAAAATCCGATTTCGATATTTTCTAAAACGTATAAAATAAATAATGAAACAAATACATAAACATAAAAAATATATAGACACATTTTAGATAAATAAAAAGATACATTTTAAATAAAACACCCACCAGATAGGGTAACAAGGTAGAAAAAGTCCTCAATTAAACTGATTAACATATAAATCCCACAAAGTAAAGAAAAATATTTGGTTGAATGGCTGAGCAAGATGACTGCTGAAAACAGACAAATCCAAACTCAAACTTTGTGTACAAATTGAAAAATAAATTATTAACTTGTCTTCCCACCATGTTTCATAAAAAATCATGTTACTTCTTGGGTGCCACAATTTTATATAATATTTTCAATTAGGGGACGTCCGGCCAGTTGCTTGTAAAATGTGTAACATGGCTTAATATGTTCTTTCTGGTCATTCAAATATGTTAATAATTAATGTAATATTTTTACTTTAATGCATTTAATATAATTACAACAGTTTATGTTAAAATTATGACATTGAAATTTTAATTGGTTGATTTAAAATGTTTGATACAGTCGAAAAGGTCAAGACGTTGTAGGTGGTACAGGCCAAAATCACTATTTTAGAGACATTTGATGTGTTTAAAACTACTTAATGTTCATGCTGGGTTCATTTTATATCACATAATAGTTTATCTAACATAGATAAACACACACATAAAAAAAAAAGTGAATATGCGAACTGTGGGGCATTTATTTGTGTTGCAAATGTTTGTAGCAGTACACTGCAACACAGCCACATCCCGTGAGTCACTTCCTGTGGAAATGTCATACGGTGGCATGGAGGACACTGGGGAAAGAATGATTTTTTTAGAAAGTTTATGATATTGCCTCCACACACTGTGGTTTAAGCTTATGAAATTCTCCAGATGTATGACTACAGGTTGCAGACTGTGTGTGGAATAATGACTCATTCTGAATATCTTGCTTTAGCCTGACCCAATGTAAGAATAGGGTCAGGGGGTCACTTGCATGTTGTTTATGGTAAGGGACTCCCATTTGAATGCAAGGGCATTTTCTTCAAATCCTTTTGCTCTGCGTGAGTGTGTATAAAACAATGCACATTTCAGTGGGATAGCTCAGTAAAAAATGACAATTCTGGCATCATTTATTCACCACCAACCTGTTTTTCCAAACCTGTAGGCCAATGGCTAGCAGCTTAGACATTCGGCTATAAATACTTCCTTTTATGTTCTAAGTATAAAGAAAGTCATATGGGTTTGGAAATACATGAGAGTGAGTAAATGCTGACAGAATTTTCATTTGAAGGTGAAATATATTTTTAACCGGTGATTAATCAGTATGAAATAAATGTTACTGTGTCTAAAAATATATGAACTTGTTATCTTTGGGGTGGTAAACTGCTCTCACAGTTCTCACAGTTCAATCTTGCAGTGGTCTTGATGATATCTTTTCTTTGTTCTGTTTGATGATTTGGGGTCTCAGCAGTCTTACACCAAACACGGTTCTCATGCACATTGTTTAACATCTTGATTAACTGCTTGATTCGCCCAAGGGCCAATTGGCATTCTCTTTGAATGTTTAAGGAATGTACCAGGTTAAAATACATGTTAAGCTCAATGGACAGCATTTGTGGTATAATGTTGATAAGCACAACAATTCATTTGGACTCTTCCCTCTTTTTCTCTAAAAAAGGCAAAAATATAGGGTCCGGTGAGTCACTTACAATGGAAATGAATGGGGGCCAATTTTTGGGGGATTTAACGGCAAAAATGTGAAGCTTATAATTTGACAAAAGCCCTTGCATTAATTCTTCTGTTAAAACATGTGTATTTTTTGAGGTGTGAGGTGTTTAAATAGACATTTTTACAGCCACAAATGGGCCTTAATTTATGTCTTGTGGCTATATGTTTAAAACTGTGTGTATTTTAACATTCACAAATTGGCCGCCATTTACTTTCATTGTAAGTGCATCACTGTAAGCCATATTTGTAATAAAAAATTTGTAAAATAAATTTTTGTGGAAAATCAATATTACGGCACAAATGCTGTTGACTGAGCAGTATTTAACTTGTATTGAACCCGGAACATTCCTTTAAGCAAGCCTTTTTTTATCGTCCTGAGACGTAAAAAGATTGACAATGACTGCACCCTTGCAAACACTGAACTAGATATTTTACTTCCAATGGAAGGATATAGTCTTTTAGTATTTTCAGACTAAAAGTAATCATTTAACTCACTCTGTTTGTCCGAGTGATCAGCATGGTTTACCGCACTTTTACGAGGATGGTCATCTGTACTGTTGAGCCCTGCTGAGATGAAAAGAAGAGAAATGTTATATGAGGTCCAGTGGATGACACTGGCACACTAATACATGTTAGATCTGTTTGTAAAAGTAGAACATAGTGCTCGAAATTTATGATCCACAGCCTTTCAATGTGCTGTCAGTCTGCAAAAACAATAATCATCAAAGCCGCCAGCAAACAACAAGTTGCATAAAAAGAGTCTCAGCACGACATAAACACAAGCAAAACGATGTTCACTGAAGCTTCGGCAAAGCTTGTTAAATTCACAGGCTTGCATTTGATGTGTAATTAAGGCGGACTGTCAAAATAAGAAAAATTAGATTAATGAACATCATTTTGTAAACCTATTAAGACAAATAACCAGAAAATGGTACTTCATACACTCACGCAACACTCCATTCAAACTTATTCAGATTTGTTGCTAATGAGATTGCAGATGAGTCCGAAATATTATCAAACTAGATATTAGTAAGGACAGCCTATCTTTTTCAAGTACAGTTAAATAACTCAAGACCAAATTTATCAAAGGACAAAAAAAGTACATTGTTGACATCTGTGTAACCTTACTGCATTCTAATATGCAATTTTAACTGGGAATAGAATGATTTGAAATTATAAAAATTATAATAAGTGTTTAAGCTTGTAATTATATTTAAATGTTTTTTAGGAAACTGGATTTATGGTCATACAAATATAGAGATATAGTGTAATGAACTATATATTAACTATATAATTATTTTGCAATGATTTGTGGAATTTATTTATTTATTTATTTTTTTTTTTAAAAAGCTGAGAATATTTGTTAAAGCTTCCAGGAATATTTAGATCTACAAATCTATAGAAATCTTATACATCAAAATACAGTGTGCTCTCTTTCTGTCAGGTTTTTGCCATTGCGGTGCATTCTTTACAGCAAATCTGTATAGAAACACTTAACATTAATCTTATAAGTTTAGACATGAATGCCTGTCATGAAGACATGAAGTTCATATCAAATGCTTAATGCATAACCTGTTTTGCATACACAACTTTATGCGTAACCTATTTTCCTTACACAGCCTGAATGAATTCCATCTAAAAAGGTCAGTCTATTAGGAGAAAATTCAGCCTTATGATTTTTTTGTGTTCTGATTTTGAGCCATCCTATGAAAAAGGCAAACTCAAATAGTATTTACAGTCTTACAATTAAAATGTTTTTTTAGCAAATAATCAAGTTAGGCTTATTTGATTAACCTATGTGTCACGGTGCAGCACGTTTTGCTCAAATATCCTCAGGAATCACTAGATTTTGTTTTTTGGTGTCCTTTTAAATACAGTATTAGGCAAAACGTTAAATACACTGACATGATAGATTCGCAGCTGAACACATTCTAGATGAAAAACCAGTCTGCCTACACAAACCGTACATTTTACCTTGAGACAGGGACAAAACTTGGAGAACAATATACAGCAGCAGAGGCAGCATCTCTCAGTCTGACAGCCAGAATTCTTTCTGTTCGTTCCTTATGGAGAGTTCCTCTAGTCTCAGAGACAGTGTAAAGTATGTGACCCTGTTCCTTCAGCATGATGTTTGTGCAGTTGCTGGCTGTGGTTTCCACTATGGGGCAAATTCAAGCCTCACACATACACAAACTACCACAAACACGCAAACTATTTTGCTTCTGTCAAAGGTCAAGTGCAAATGATGCTCTGATGTATATGCTTTTATTTAATATTAATAGGTTTGGTCCAAAATATGCTTCAAATTATTTAGCAATTTATTTTATGAGTTTTCGGCCCGGCATGAATTAATGAAAATGAACATCTTATTGTAAATTAATAGTCTGTCATTATCTTCAAATTATATTTAAAAAAAAGACGTCAAAGCCATATCCCCACTATACAAATGTGGACTTCAGTTATACCGAAAATAATAATAATCAATAAATAATTAAATAAATAACTTCCCACTTTATCCTTTAGCTATTTTTTGCTGAACACAATTACTGGCTAGTAGTACTGTACATACATCTGACTACAAAACCATTTAGGAGTAAATGCTCCATATTCACATTGTTATGACAATCAAGGCTTAATAGGACCTTTCTTTCATGTAGACTTTAAGGATGAATATTTAAAGTGATTTCTAGGCTTTTGGGGATTTTCAAACTGAGATAGATACACAATGTTGCAGAGTGTGTTTCACTCCATGTCATTAATTAACATTATGGGGAAGAGAGGCCAAAGTTTCTTTCAAGTCAAGTCAGTCCACTCATGGGCCATCTTGGAACACTTCCAGGCTGCTATTTTTATGGATTAAAGTGGCATAACAGTACAGCTCCTGTCTACTTGAATGGGTAATGACCAAAATCTCTAAAATGGTTGGTCAAGATTCCAATCAAATAACATATTTCAAATAAGCAGTAAAATCTAACAACATTTGTGTTGTTTCTTTAGCTCAGATCACATAAAAAACACTCCTATTCAGGCTGATCTAGCTCATGAGCGTGCACATTCTCGAGATAACTCTGTACCTGAAAGGTGATTGGCTCTTTTAGTGGGTTTACTAGCTTTTCAAAAAACCCCATATTGGGTGTTCCAACTTCTCATTAATTTAATACAAGTAATCCGTCTCAGGTTAAATAGTCCCTGGAGTGGCTAAGTGGTTAAATATGGGTTGGTTAGGGAAAGGCCCATTTGTGACACTATTTATACCTCAAACTGTTCAGTTTGTTAAGTAGAGGTGTGCTATTACTGTTCTAAGTGTTTGAGCATTTGATTTTTGCCAGGTAGACGATAAAATGGTTGAAAAAATTCCCATTTACACTTACATTGAAGGAGATATGAGCAGATTATCATAGATCTATTCATGTGGATGGGCTCCTTTGACTTAGGCCTGTAAGAAACCAACTAGCAAACACCCACTCTGTGTGAATATGTATGTTGTTTCAGTTACAAGTGTTGAACTGAGTTTGGCTAACGCACTAAATCTAGCAGAAAAATGGATGCGTTTGAAACGACACTTCCATCAGCTGTTGAACGGCAAATGCTTCCATGTAGTAAAAAAACATTAAGTGTTCCATTCAGGACGATACTACACTTTAAAAATGTCATACAGTACATGGCCGAGTGCATAGTGTATATTGTCAGAGCAGTGTACAGTGCAATGTGAATGGGCTTTTTTGACTTGGGCCAGTAAGCATCCATGCAGTACACTCTAACAACCGCATAGTAACATGCTAGGCTAAAAGAAAAAACGTTCAGAACACCATAGCAACTGTTTAGCACTGCTTTAGCAACCACCATAGCATTATTCCTGTCACTTTTGGATGAGCAAAGACTTTTTATTTTTTAAGAAAATGTAAATACAAATATTTTAACATATAGATCATGTAAAAAAAATCTACCAGTAGTGTATAATCCATGCTGTAGTTGCTCTTTTAGTGTACCTTTCCTTGCCACATATTTCTGTTGTACCGCTAGGGGAGATCCAATGTTATTGTAGCCTACAGAAAATAACACCCTTCTGGTGCTTACCAGAAATCATAACTTATTGGTCTAAAAAAAAACTTCAGACTCTCCATCTTGCATAATTTCTCATAACGTTACCCCCAGTGAAATTTATTTGTGTGTGTATATATTCCAACACCTGTTCAGATTTCACATTGGTATGAGGTTTCAAGTAGACTGCTGTGATTACACTGTCAGTGACAGACAAGATGATTTGCTGGTAGAAACACCACTGAGTGAAAAACGATGGCCTCTCAGAGCACAAATGCCTCTTCCTCACTATCTACATCTCTCTCTCTCTCTCTCTCTCTCTCTCTCTCTCTCTCTCTCTCTCTCTCTCTCTCTCTCTCTCTCTCTCTCTCTCTCTCTCTCTCTCTCTCTCTCTCTCTCATCTTTGTTAATGGAACATGCAACAAGCTTTGGCTTTCTCACCATTATGGTTCTGTCAGGAAAGCTTCTTGCTGTGATGGAATACAGTCCTAACAGCAAAGCTTTTGGGGACTACTTTGAAGAAAGTGAGTAGCAAGATTAGTTTTTCTCATTTGAGTTGTCATGGAATTATGAAATCAGGGACATTTCAAAAGTGCATTATTGGCTATACATATAGTCTTGTTTAGTAAAACATATTTGCAAACCGTAGCAATGTCAAATTTGTGAGTGAATTGTTTTTTTTTTTGTGTTCTTTTCAATGAATCGGTCGAACTGGTTCACAAATTGGTCTGAATGATTCACTATGTTCATTTTGTCTTCAAATATTTTAACATGCATAATTAAAGTGTGCGTCTAATTAACAAAAATCACATCTTTATTTATTCATAAAACTTTAAAAACACAAGTTGAGAACATGATTCCTGCATGCATGATTCAGCAAATCAGAGGGGCTTCTTCAGAAATAGGATTGAAACAATTAGTCAACGTTATCGACAACGTCAACGATAAAAAATTGTCAACAAAAAGTTTCATTGACGAATAGTAGTTTGATCTCATTTAACGTAACATGTGATCACATTAAACTCTAATGATGACGCATGAGAGCAGCACTGCTGTTCGCGCCTGACTAAGGAGAGGAAGAATTACACAAATCACAGTCCAGATGCACTCTAAACTTTCCAAACAGCTTCAGGTGATTTAGATCGCAAAGTATGAGTGAATTATAATGCAAAAATACAAAATAAGTAAATACAGAACCACTCTTATTGTGGAATAAGCAGAGCCGGAGCTCTTAAACGGAAACACCCCACCGTTATATCTTAAATGCAGTTTATTTCATGCATTATAGCTTTATTAAAATTCTGAATTCACGGAAGCAGATCATGTAAATAACTGTAACTGTACTGAAGAAACTGTAATTATTCTGCGCGGTAAGCCTCTTCTATGAGTTGCGCGAATGTCCCGATCTAAGGGGGAGAGATTGAACCTGCATCCGGCTGATGCACACTCTGCCACGGGGATGCTCATCCCTCGAGCGTACGCGCTTAATGCAGCTAGAATATAACATGATGGCTTGCGACTTATTGAATCATAATATATGTCACTGTGCATATCTTATCGTGAAGAAAATTGCCAATATGCAGCTTTATTAATGAGAGAGTTAAAGATGGATTGAAGTGAACAGAAAGGTGAGAGAGGGTAGTCTTCGCCCCATTATACACTGCAACAAAATACGTTTTCGATTTGTTTTTGTTTTGTTTTGGCTTGTTTTCCAATATAAATATCTAAAACTCCAGATATACTGCAGAAGAAAAAGAGATGTTTTCATCAACACTTTGTGGATCAAAGTTGAACGACTGCAATGATTCAATTGACAGGTAAATGATTTGGCACATGAATCCTTTGTATAAATGGACAGTAAAATGTAGGCTATAAGTAGTGTAGATGTCAAAAATCATTAAAGGGGTCGTTAAACATGCCTTTTTTATTCTTTCAATATTTTCCTTGAGGTTTACTTATAATAAGTTTTGGGCTGGGCTGGGAATAAAACCACCAACCCTGCGATTAGCAGCCAACCCACTCTACCACCTGAGCCACAGCCGCCCCACTACTTTCTGAAGTCTGAATGAGTCAACTACACCGTTACCCTTATTACTGCATTAGTACAAGCTGAGATATTTCAATGAAGCCCAAGTTGGTTATATTTTGGTGATCATTCAGCATTCAAGCAAACAAATAACAAAACACTGTCATTATTACTGTTACTGTCAATTTATTTAATACCTCCAAGTAAATAACAGGAAACTGGCGCATTTGTTCTGAATTTCTTCCAGCTAAATTCTGACCCAATGTGCCGAATGCAGGACAAGCGCCACCTTTTGATTGTTTCAAATGTTTCATTTATATAAAGTTTACTCATGTCTTGAAAGTGTGCATGGGCGGGACTGTAGATTCTGCTTCAGCCACTCTGGGGCAATTAGGAACGCATTGACCGAAATTAACTGACAAAATAAATTTGACCTCCTGTCGCCGATTGTCCCCTTGAGATGTGTGAAGTATTAGCTTTTACGTATAATCCAAGAGCAGTTTACGCCAACAATATTTAAAAAAAGGTTCATATAAACTTTTTCGCAAAAATTACAGAAATATAATTTGAAAGCATGATGTTTTTGAAAAATAGATGGATCTGAAAAGATGGTTCTCCTGCTATATAGTTTGTTGTCATTCAAACCTCTCCATTCTTTGGTCCCATTTATGCAGTGACAGCATGATAACAAGCAATCTGTCCAACTGAATTGGCCACTACAGATTGTATTGTCATTGTGCTAGTGATGTCTGCCTCCCCATGGACAGTCAATTCAAGTGATTAATTCTTACAGTAATAAACATGACAAATAGTATGTTGGTTGCCGTAATTATAACAGGACACGGCATGAAAATGAAAGGCCCTTGAGATTCCTCAAGCGATGCTCCCACTCTCACATGCCAAATAGCTGACTGACACACAAAAAAATCATTCAAATGAATTCATTCAAATAATAATGCATAAGGAGAAAGACCCTGACCAATATTTGAACTTTGAGATGTCAAACCTTTTTTCTTTTCCTGACTTTAACCGTAGATATGTTTGAAAGGCAAATACATCTTCAAACTGTTTCTACTCTCTTTAACATTGAGGTAAAAAGCTAAAGTTTTGGTTAGAGTAAGGCACTTACAATGGAAGTTTGGGGCCAGTACATAAAACACTAAATTGCACAGTTTCAAAATAATAGCTAAAAGATGTTAACATGATAAGATTAGCAAGCGATTTTATCACACTAAAATCATGTTAACACGGACATGTTTATGCGTGTTAATAATGTAGCTATACTTTTGAAACTATGTGTATTTTAATGTTTATGGACTGGACCTTTCACTTTCATTCTAAGTGCCTTACTGTAACAGATTTTTTTGTTTTTAATAGAACAGGAACAAGTCAATTATTTTTATGGTAAGCAATATTATGCATCAAATTAGGTTAACTAAGCTTCACTTATATTGAATTAGGAATATACCTTTAAATATATTGGGTAATTGCACTCATATATACTGTAGTTGTGGCATGAATATACTGTATAGTTGCATGGCACATAAAGTCATAAGGATTTCAGGTGACCCTATAAACACAATATAAACACAGATTGCTGGAGGTACACCAAATTTAAATATTTTTAGCACAAATATGGAGCACAAAATATGGTTAAATATGGAGCACAAAAACAAGTGTTCCATGGAAGTAAATTGTATGTGGAATCTACAGTAGAATTGTTTCCATAATTGGCTCTCTTGTTTTGTGTCAGTGAGTCCACTGCTCTTTTTTTTATACTCCAAAAATGGTTCAGCTGTGACGGAAGCTTCAGTCTTTTAAACAGCTTCTTTGAGGTGTATGTACTTGTCAGCTACAAGGAAGACTGGGACTAGCTGTCACATGGGATATATATTAGTAATTACAGTATTAGTATTACAGTAAAGAAGAATGACAAATTGCTTGAATCAACTTGACTTGTAAGCAGATAAACAAAACAGCAAGATAATTTAATTCACATGGCGTAATAACTTAAGTAACTGGTCTCATAAAGGTCATATGTTTTCAAAACTGGAACTGACATATACTAAAGCACAGCAATTAAGCATAAAGCTGTCTGAATGACCTCGGTAGGATGAAGATCGTTGTAAAAATAGGTAAACTATTAATCTGAGAAAAACACAAACTGTTGCATGTGTCTTTCTTTCAAGTTCTTTGTTTTTAATGATGTCTCTCTAATGATGCCAGTTCAACCGAAATACTGCGGCACTTCTCTGCTCAGCAAAAACAAAACAGTAATTACTTTACAATTGCAAAGTAGAGCAAGCTCCTCTCACAATAACTGAATTAATTATCTTTCCTACAGCAATATAAATATGTCCAATTTAGCCTATAATTATGTTTCTGTTTCTCCAGGTGTCTCAGATACTTCAAAGGAATCTCTGTAAAACACAGCGATTGTGTGTCTTTTCACATCAAGGGCACTTGATGGAAAGGAAATTACATTTTCAAGTGGGCCATGTTCCACATCTTTATAGCTTTCAAACTAATGCTATTTACTTGTTCAATAAATCCTTTATGTACTACAGCTGTAGTTCCCTTAGCAACACTTTATACTGTCTCCACATGTTTAAGATGTAACCAGTACACGTGTGTTTAATTATTCTTTTTGTGTGTACAATACTGTGGATAAGGATGACATAATGCTGTTTTTATTTAGTGACATATTTACAATATATACACCTATTCAGCAAGGGTACTGACTTGGCATTTATAAAAACATTTCTAAAGATATAGAAGTTTTGTATACATGACGGAAAGAACAGTTAATAATCATTTACACAACATTGGATGCATTTAATGGGGAAGAATCATTTCTTGAATATACCAGCTATTCAGCTCTCTGTTAGTAGTGTATATAAACATGAATCTCCCTGGTAACACTGTGTGGTCATAAGAGGGCACCTGATAGAGTTGTAACCGCTAATTAGAAGTTATCTTAAAGCTTTTGGATAGAGAGCAAAATCATTCCACCCACCACCTTGACATAATCTGTCCCTCGATATGCCTCTGCCTGAAACACACAATTATTCCAGTCACATACATCAGATTTTGACATAATAATTACCATAAATGTCTCATCTTTCAGCAGTTAGTCCTTGACCCTTTTCATCCCTGCTCTCCTATGGAATAAATTAACCCAGCCCTCTGTTCCCACGTCTATCTGTCAGTGGATCACCAGCTTTCTGACGGACAGACAGCAGCTAAAGAGACTGGGGAAATTCACTTCCAGCACATGCATGATCTGCACTGGTGCCCCCCAGGGATGTGTGCTCTCCCCACTACTCTTCTCCCTGTATACCAAAAACTGCACCACTACGGACCCCTCTGTCAAGCTCCTGAAGTTTGCAGATGACACCACTGTTATCGGCCTCATCCAAGATGATGATGAGTCTTCATACAGAAGGGAGGTTGAACGGCTGACACTGATGCAGTCATAACAACCTGGAGCTCAACACGCTCAAAACAGCGGAGATGATTGTGGACTTTAAGAGAAACACCCCAACATTGACCCCGCTTAACATTCTAAACAGCACTGTGGCAGCAGTGGAGTCATTCAGGTACCTGGGCAATACCATCTCACAGGATCTGAAGTGGGAGACCCACATTGACTCCATTGTGAAAAAGGCCCAGCAGAGGTTGTACTTCCGTCACCAGTTGAGGAATTTCAACCTACCACAGGCGCTGATAATCCAGTTCGACACAGCATTCACTGAATCTGCCCTCTGCACTTCATTAACTGTCTGCTTTGTCTCAGCTACGAAATCGGACATCAGAAGACTACAAAGGACAGTTTGGACTGATGAGCGGATTATTGGTTGCCCCGCCCTGCCTTCAAGAACTGTACACTTCCAGATTGAGGAAAAGGGGTGTAACAATCACGCTGGATCCCACTTACCCAGCCCACTACCTTATTGAACTGGTGCCTTCTGGCTGATGCTACATATCACTGAGCACCAGAACCAACAGTTTTTTCCCTCAGGCTATCCATCTCATGAACAGTTAAAATTAAATTATAATTACGTGATTACACATCCTACCTCTTCTGAATTGTATTCCTTTGCACTGTATACAACATATTTGTATTTGTACATTATATATATATATATATATATATATATATTGTCTTATTGCGCATTTCTATATAAACGTATATTTCTATTTGCTTTTTATTTTTAGAAAAAAAAACATACTAATTTGATCACTGTCTTGTTGTATTGTTTGTGCATTGGAAGCTTCTGTCACCAAGAAAAATTCCTTTTATGCATATTTGGCTATTAAACTCATTCTGATTCAGATTTTGATGTTAACATGAATTTGGTGAAACTGACAAGTGTTGCAAAACATTATCATTGTGCCAGATTGATTTGAATCTTTAAATGGGGATTCACCATTTAACCCTGTGTGGTGCAGACATAAGCCCAAAGTTTACTTTGATTTTGATGCTAACGTTCAGTGTCTGCGGCGAACACAAGCCTGTCACACCGGGTTCACACATCCTCCGTAAGCAGGGCATGAGCAAGACGTGAGTGGCATGTTTTTGTTTCACCGTCGCTATTAACAGATTACACCATTAACACAGCAAGCATGAGTCGCCAGGTGAAGAGATATTCTGGGCTCAATGCAAGTTAAGCTCAATCGATAGCATGATCATGATTTCAAGCTTGATTATACTTTCTTGTACTTGATGCATGTGCAGAGCACTAGATGGTGCTATAGGATGTCTAATCCAGCTTGAAATCATGATCACCAAGAAGACTGCTGTCAAGATTTATAGTTGAATATGAATAACATTATAGGTCTTTTCTCACCCAAAACCTATTGGAATGCTTTAGATTACATTGATTAACCCACTGGAATCTTATGGAGTACTTTTATGAAGCCTTTATCTGCCTTTTTGAGCTTTGAAAAGGCCACCATTCACTTGTATGGAACTACAGAGCTAAGATATTCTTTATTTTTGGGTGAACTAACCCTTTAAATTTGTTTCATTGCCACTCCCATATGTGACTACACACATCAATAATTAATATTTTAATGGCTTTGCAATGTAAGAATTATTAAGTATGTAAATACATTAATATGGTCTATAGAAATGTCACTATAGACCAGGCCTAAAAATGCAACTATTCATTTTATACAATATTTAACAGGGGGAAACCCTGTCTCTTTATCCACAATGGGGTCCTTGGTCTGAAAACCGTTAAAAACCCCTGATCTGTTTTTCCAGGTGAAAGTGGAACACAGCACCTATTAAAGTTATGATAAGCTATAGGGAGTTATGTAAATATCTGTGCTATATACACAGATGTCAGGTCCAGATTTGTACAAAAATATATTCATTATTCGTTCATCAACAGCATGTTCTAAATGCAAAATGCAGGGAGGTAAAGATTGGAATGGAAAAGTAGTATATATAGTGCATGATTGTGTAGCCAGAGTCGTGATGCACAACACATGAGGCCACTAAAACCCCTCACTCAACTTCAATCTCTTAGATGTCTGTAACTAATTTTTCTCTTACACAACCCATGTTCCATTAATAAGATGGCACTCAACAAGCCACAGGTGTGGAGTTTTTTTTCATCAGTTCCTTTTGCAGAATTATTTTTTTCCTTTGACTAAATAAAACTGCACTGTGGAACCCTGCCACGATGTGACACAATCACATTTACTCGAGGAAAAGCAATTTCCAAACTATTATCTACAGATTTCAGTGGTTTACGCTCTACCTGGCACATAATTGCTTTAAAATTGTGTTTGTTCATTCAGAATATGCCAATTTAGTTTGGGTAGAAGAAAACAAATTCACAAGAATTACTGTGGTGGATGGAGAATAAGAGGACACAGTATAAAGATCATTGTTTTTTGCATATTACAAAATATGTACAGTATATGCATAATGTATAACATGTATAAGCTGTCCAAATAGAATTCAAAACATGTTTAAAGCTGAACATACAGATTGACATTGACACAATCAAAATCAAAATCACTCCATTACAACAGGTGGAAAATTACCAATACAAATTAGGTCATAAATAAAAAAGTTAATATAAAGATAATAATTGAAAAATAAACCATGACATATAGTCCAACACAAATCTCTTAAAATGTTTCAAAAGCCTGCTGCTATACTCTTGCTGCCATTATTTGATGTTCCACTATATTTTAAGAGTTTGGACATGAACTTTATTACCACCTGCTGGTGGAATCTGCAAAAACTGAGTTTGGACTTTGTGCTGAAAACAAACCTGCTTTTGAAATGTCTTAGCGCAATGACCTATTTTTTAAGGAAAATAGCAAATTGCACTTTACCACACTTTATTAACATACAATACAACAATTGTTTGCATGAATACACACAAAGTTTGAACGCATACACCCACAGATAGTGCAAACACTCTGACCCAAGGCCACTTGCGCTGTCACGAAAATTGCACTTAGAATAAGTGCTCTCACGACAATTGGATAAGACGTAGCACGTTTTGCTCACACAATATAAAGACTTGTAAGTTTCAGAACTCAAAACTTCCATCTCTCACCAAAAAGAGCATTTGTTGAAACCAAGCTGCCAAAACGTCTCGTTCTCTACTTCCTCTACATTGTGATATCAAACTGTGGTAGACATTTGACTGCCTCCACAACAACACATCAATGCCTAGTTTACCTAATCACCTCCGTAGCCCACCTAGCACTTGGAGAGCAAGTAGAGAGAGCAGGTCTGTCAAGAGCAAAGAGCCAATCATACCAGTGGGTGTTTACTATGAAGTCTTAAAGGAGAAGCAGCACCACACCAAGCGTTTCCAACAGAGTGTCAGAATGAGGGTGGAAATTTCTAATGTTTCACAAATATATTACTTTTTTTTTTCGTCTTTAGCAACTGGAAGTGACATTTTATCAGAACGTGAGAGCTAATGTGTGCTTCTAAATCACTTGCACCTTTATTAGCAACTGACACATAAGTGCCATCTTTACATGTCATACATTCTGCTTCCTACGGATCTCGACCTGGACGAAAGCATGGGAATTTTTTGTGCAAATCTTCTGTAAATTTGCACTTTTCTTTGGGCATTGTTTCCACTCAGCTGTCATTTGCTGCTAATGTCAAGCAACTGTTTAATGCCGAAAACAACAGCGCTTCGTGCGTTCGTGGCGAGATTGACAGGCAGGAATTTGGCCAATAGTTGCTGCAAGCCTCTTATAATCGACCAATTGGTGTGCGAGAAGGCGGGGCTTACAAAGAGGGGTTAAATGCAAACATGCGCACACTCACAATATAGTATTAGACCAGATGCACATCATAATGCAACTACAGCCGAATCCCGGACATTTTTGCAAATTTAGAAATCCCGGCCGGACGCATTTTTAAGGTCTGAAAAAGAGGACATGTCTGTGAAAATGAGGACGTATGGTCACCCTATGAAAGGGGCACTACCACCATTTAGCGGGGAACAGCTTGCCCCCGGCACTGGGCCTTCAGCTCCTGAGAACACAGAAGGGAAAACTAACAAAATACTCATACAATTAAAAACAAAGATGCAAATTGATTTTTAAAATACAACACATAATATGTCAGTGTGAAGGGCAGGGGAAAGCTAATGACAAATCACCACATCAGGACAAACTTCACATAAACAATAACAAAATAAAATGGTTTCAATTAATACAAAATAACACCATTTCCAAACACTAATGATGATCACTGTGGCTCAGGATATACACATACAGAGGACGGATCCCACTTCTCTCTGTGAGAGAGGAAACAGCACTTCTGGAGCCAGAGAAAGAGTTGATAATGTAAACATACCAAAACAAAAATATATAACAAAACAAAACAGCAGCGTAGTTCAGCCCTGCAGCTTCCATCCAGACAGACACCTTCTGGTGAGCAGATTAGTTAATCAAAAGTGTTGAAGCTACAGCCATAATTACGGCCGCAAATACACGGCTGTATGGAACGGCTGACTGAAGGAAGGCAGCAGTTGGTCAGCGGAGCTCGATACAAGCCTCGCACAAACAAACGCTTTTGAGCGGAAGCGCCCAATACCGGAAAAGGGGGAGGCAAGTAGCCTCCATAATATAGCCCACGAATGCACGCTGATAGGCAAAAAACAAAACCACCGAATACTGAGGGGTGGGATACAATAAAACAGACAGATGCGCTGTTCTTATGCACACTGCATAATACAAATCACATTAAAGTTAATATTATGCATAACAGGGAAAATCACGGTTATACACAAATTACAACATTAGGGGGGAACTACTACAAGACATTAGTCTGTCTCACTACACATGGATGATACACAAATGCAGAATCAAAGAAAGAAATCAAATCAGTCCATGTTTAAAATGGAATATCTTTGCTCACTCAAGTTTCACTTCTAAATAAGTCACTGATTTTGCACATAATGTATTAACGCTGCGCCTTTAAGTATCTGCCATGATGCTGTTTAAACTTTTAGACATTCCTGATGATTCAGACTTTGAGGGGGCCTTGGCAGGGCCGGGTTAAGCCTCCACAGTGCCCTGGGCTAGCTCATGAATATTAATTAGGTCACGTGATTCTACAGCTCTACGCAGGTTAATCAACGTCATAATAAACTAATAAATATTCATGAGCAACATCCCTAAACATTCGCTCATGACCCAGAGTGTCGTAAACTACCATCATACAGCATTTGATCACAGAAGACTCGTCAATGACAAATAGTCAGTTGACAAAGCTTGTCCAATATAGAACAAATAGTAAATACATCAGCCCTTGAATGGTTGTTAGTATGAATATTTCCCTTGAATAATGTAAACACTGGCTCTGTAGCACTTTCAAAACTTTGTTTCCTTAGTTTGAGTGACATGTCAACTTCTGACTCAAACACTTGCATGACTTTGGGGCGGGACTACCTGTAATAAGCTGTTTAGCTGTGAATTTACTCGTTTTTGCAAACAATAGCTGAATAAGAGTGGCAAGAGTGTTCAGAAAAACTATTTAGAAATAATATGAATATGTTTACAGAGTTTGGTGGTGCCATTGGTACCGAAATTACACAATTCATATTAAAATTATTATTTGATCTTGTGTACTATTGTTGAGTGAGCTATTGTTAGAAGCTATTGTCTTAAGTTGAGTGTTCCTTGGACTGATTACTTTGGGAGCATTTTTAGGGAGGTGGGTGCCATTTTGTTCAATATAGGTTTTCTCTTGTTTCTGGGAAGAGAGGGAGTTTGGGTACGTTTATGTTGTTTTTCAATTTTCTTTTATAGTTAAGTTAGTTTACTCCCCTTCAGGAATTTGTGAACTTTTGTTTGTTTCTTTGGTCTTTGCCCCCTCCTGAAGCCTTTTGCCTCCTTTCTTGTTTCATCTCACAATTACCTTGTTTTGCATTCTAAAAACGTCATTTTTTTTATTTAATTTTTTTTGAGGGATGGGAGAGGGGAACCACAGCCTTCTTGTTAAGGGTTAACCAACCTAGATTGGGACAAATCATAACAAAGAAGGCCGATCCACATACATGTGGAGATTAGCTTGCTTATATTCGTGAATTAAGGCTGCGTACAAGAGTCTCAAACAATCCACAAATGCAAAAGCACATTCATAGACATACTTGAGGCAGAATACCAGTGGTGAAGGTCTCAGTATTTGTGTGCACATTTGAGGACCATTAGCAGAGATATTGTATAGCTTATATAATGCGTGCATTTGTGAATTGAGCTGATGTGTGGATCTGTTTCATGCATTTGTGTATGTGCGTGTGTGGATCTGTTGCATGTTTTTGTGAATTATAGTGTGCATTTGTGAGATGTTTTGATACTGTTTTATCACTGTAATGAACTTGACTGTATATATGTCGTTTTTACAGCAAAGAGCATTTTGGGTAATGTTGCTGGGGTATTATAATAATGCAACTATGTAAATAAGTAATATAAGAGCTCAGCCAGTTCTAAATTGTGTAGTCTTAGGATAGAGTATTGAATAGTAAGGAAGGTGTTTAAGGAATGTAGACACTATCTTCCTCCCACTTTCAGACATCAGACACAAAGTGCAAAAACATGTTCTGCTTCTTAGAAAAGAAAACACCCAGAAGAAAGCTTTATGACCTGTCTCTGACACACAGACAGGGCTGCAGTGTGTGGGTGCACATCTTCTCATAATTAGAGTTTGATGCAGATGACCCCACTCCTCTTAAAGTGAGACTCAATCTGAAAGTCATGGACTAATTTCACCTTTCTTTTTGTCTTTTCTTGTTTTTGGAGTATAGGATTGAAAATAGACTTTGATTACTGTAATATATATATATATATATATATATATATATATATGCCTGGGGAAAAAATGTGCAGTTAACTGAAGACACGTTGACCTTTTTGTCATTAGTGGGGTATATTGTGGTTTAAATACCACAAATAATACAACATTTTATGTGCAATATCAGCAAACAGACAAGGAGTGATCATAACTTACACAGACAACAAAAACTTACATAACTTACATAAAGTATGACATTTAAACAATGTGATAACTTTTCTCAATCAAAATGTGAACACATGACCTGACTCTTTAAAAAAAGATTAAATAAAAATTTAATAAAAAAAACCTTTGTCATAAGAACACATTGAAATCTTTGTAAAAAAAAAAAAATATTGTGAAAATCTGCCTTAAAATATAGTTGGCCCTTGCTTGAATGTATGAGAGTGTTGTTTGATTATGCTCAGTTGTTTACCCAAGCACAATAACAAAAATATAATAGTGGAAAAATTACTTCGGATGCTCCAGTTCTCAAATACTATTCCAATTTAACACTGTTTTGAACAAAATCTCTGCTAGAGAAAACGCACATACTTGATTGGACTTTTGACTCAAATCTTACTGTTACCAAGATATAGCCTATGCGATAACTAGCCTCATATATATATATATATATATATATATATATATATATATATATATATATATATATATATATATATATATATTTATTATATAAATAATCGAACTGTGGTTTGGAATGACATGAGGGTGAGTAATTTATCACAGAACTAACTAATTATGAAATATCACTTTAAATCAGCACAATTTGAAACAACAATGTTGAATTTATTACAGAAAAAATATAGTTTGCAAGACATTAAAACATCTACATGATCAACAAATGCAAGATTTTGTGAAAACGCAGCACTATAGGACGCTACATGCTCGATAGGACAAATTTTAGTTCCATTGGCTGACCCAAAACTCCCTCGTAGTGCCCAGTCCAGAAGGTCATCTTCATTGTTGAGCCCTACCATGACAGAGCAGGTGTACACCTCGACCTAAAAACTCGAATAGGCACTAAAACATATAGCAAACGTCTATAACGACTCTATGTACAAAAAGCACACAGCTGTTCACTGCCAGTAGGTGGCAAACTTTAGCTAGGATTATAGAACAGTGTAAAATGTATCTTTCTTTTTTTCATGGTAAATCTCAATTAAGCTGTGATTCTCTGTTAGTTCTGTCTCCCTTCCCACCCACCCACACAAACAGAGAGAACTCACTGAGATGAATTAGGCACTGGATGCACGTTATGTCCATCTTAATTAATGTAGTTATCTTCAGCTACATTAATTAAGATGTATCTTCAGCTACATCTTAATTAATGTAGCTGAAGATAACTGAAGTTATGCAAGAGTATCACAAAAATCTATCTCTGCATGAGACCGATTAGTTGTTTGCACTAACAAGGAAGGACATTCATAAGCTGCTTAAATTGCATGTATACACATACACACTTTTTCTCATGTCATTAAAGCCTTAAAGGAACAGTTCACCCATTATTTACTTATTTTATACCCACATTCTTTCCTCTGTAGAATATTAGAGGTCATATAAAGCTAGTCATATAACAAAAGTGAAGGAGACCAGGGGCTGTGAGCTGAAGCTCCAAAAAAGACAAAAAATGATACAAGATATTAAAGTAATATTTCACCAAAAAATGAAAATTCTCTTTACTCACCCTTATGCCATCCCAGATGTGTATGACATTCTTTCATCTGCTGAACTTAGAAATTAAGATGATTGAACTCATCTTTTTTGGTCCATACAATGCAAGTGAATGGGTGCCAAAATTTTGAAGCTCAAATAAATGTAATTAAGTCAGCAAAAAATAATCCATATGACTCCAGTGGTTAAATCAATGTCTATATAAGAGGTGTGGGTGAGAAACAGATCACTTTAACTTTCTTTTCATTGGGATTTTGGTGATTCATATTCATCATGCATATTGCCCCCTACTGGGCAGGTAGGATCATTTCTAGCAAAGAAATGACTTAAATATTGATCTGTTTCTCACCCACATTTATCATATCGCTTCGGAAGATATAGATTAAAACAGGAGTCATTTGGATTACATTTATTTTCCCTTATGTGGTTTTTCATGCTTCAAAATTGTGGCACCCATTCACTTGCATTGAATGGACCTACAGAGCTGAAATATTCTTCTAAAAAAATCATAATTTGTGTTCTGCAGAAGAAAGTCATACATCTGGGATGGCATGAGGGTGAGTAAATGATGAGAGAATTTTAATTTTGGGGTGAACTATCCCTTTAAGATTCGTGATGCGTTAATGAGATTTGAGAGGTACGGTGGAGGGCAAGATTTTCAGTAAATTACAAAAATGTCAGTGCGTTCCTCAAATAAAGGTATCACAAAGGCTTCTAAAGACTTAGAATGTACTTCTTCTACAGTGCTTTTGTTTGTCTTTTAGAACTTGACAGCCCTGGTCACAGCCTGTTTTTGTTGTATAGAAAAGTGCTGCAGGAACATTCTTACAAATTTCTCCTTTTTGTTCCAGTCATATGGAATTGGAATGTCATGGGGTTTCTGTAAATGATGACAGAATTTTCATGTTTGGTTGAACTATTTAAGATAATAGTTTAAGAATATTGAAATTTATAGAATGAGTTAAATGTAATTGTACTTTGAAAGAAATCTAACTCTTCTGTACTCAAAAGCTCAGCATTGTTCTTTAGTTTTAGGTTGTTTGTTCACAATGCCATTTCTTCTGAGACTAAGGCTGCAAATATTATAATCACTCAGTCCAAAGTTAAATCCGCATAGCATAACCCATTACCCACACACATGACAACCACATAGAGCCCTTAAAAATCTTAACGATAGTTGAAAACACCCTAGGCTACACAACACAACCTATCATTCAATACTAAAAATGTGTGCGTATTAAATTTCTGGAGACTGGAAAATGTGGTTATACACAGAGATGAGACCCTGGAGTAGTTGTTTTGGGAACATCAGACAGGAATCAGTCATTGAATTTTCTCCCCAAGTATTTAAAGGCCATATTTACATGTCAAATTACATGGTTGAATTTACATTAATCCTAGATTTCCACAGTGATTTCACGTTCCTGTGAACAGCTTGCATTGTGAAGAAACAGGTTTGTCTTTTGTAGACACGCACGTGATATATAATCATTTAGATCAGATGCATAATCTGCATATGCAGTGTAGGAGAGTTTGACACTTCTACAACAGAGCCCTGTAAGAAATCTATAGACCTATCCCAGATTATACAGCAAAATGCACTTAAGTTAAAAAATGTTATGTACAAACACACCCAAACATTATTTGCTGTTTGATGGCCAGAGTAATTTAAAATCTCCACAAAGTTGAGAGCAGGACGGACCGAGCGGCGACTGTGCGGAGCGAGGCCGGGCTTGACACCTGCAGCGGATTATCTCGCCCAGCTGTGGAGAGACTCCGGGAAAGAGAGAGACCAATGAAGCAGTGTGTTCACGTGGAGCTGAAAAGCGGTGGTATTGAATGTCTTTGTTACACTGAAAAGTCCTGACAATAAAGTGCTTCCACCTCCTTCATTCCTTGTCTCTGCGTGTCGCTGGCAGTGTGAAATGACCTCATCTCGTTCATTTTCAATGAGAGCTGGCGTCAGTGTGTGGCATTGCCACATTAAAGGTTTGCACTCCTTAAAGTGGATTAGATTAAGAGTTCGAATTTATGGTAAATCTGTGAGATAACATTAAGGCCAAGAGTTGCCTGCAAGAAACAGTAACATGACTGATCTCAGACGGTGCGTCAGAAATAGTGTACTGTCACTGTATGTTATGTATATGATGAAGGATGCACTTCTATTCCATAAAAACAGTACATTCTTTAAGTATGCATGAAAGTAACAAATATATTTCAGACATCATCCGGGGATGTGGGTATTGACCCTTGACCCCTATAGGCCTATATGTGACGTGATAACAACTGTGAAAATAACCTACACTGATTTTGTTAAACAAGCACCATTTAACCACAAGTAACAACTTTCTTTGTAGCACTTACAGTTGAGAAGAGCCGTCTGACTCACGGTTCTCCGCCATTCTTTTTTTTTAATCCAACGTTTTGACTGTGACATTGCCTCAGCTGCTAAGGGTTTATGGAATTGTAAAGTGTCTGGTCGATCCGCACTTCAAAATCTCGCCAGACATAGGTCATCCGGGTATTTCTTGCTTCCCGTTTTATAAATACAGGGGTTTCGGATGTAGTACTACAATGGCATACTGTTTTTGGCATCCTTTATAGTAGGGAAGTGTGGATATTTGGACGCAGTGACTGAATTTGGTGACAGTGGCCGAGTTCGGAATGGCGTACTTCCCATTTTACTCTTACAACTTCTACCATGTATGTCTACGGCAGAAATAGTAAGATAGTATGCTCTTAAGATGAAATCGGTATATGTTTACTGAAATTCTAAACACTGACTGAAGCTGGAGGTGTTGTTCTATGTATGGGCACATGTGAGCGTCATTTTTGGGGGAAATATCTGCAGATTGGTGGTGAAGGTATATGTAAAGGGTTGTTTTTAGTTGTAAAATATATAACACAGTCAAGAGGAAGTCATGTTATGAACTATATGCTCGATCCCTGACCCCAACCATCAATCTAACCATCAGTAAAGTAAAAAAATTTATTGTAGAAGGAAAATACAAACTCCGACTCGTGCCAATAAGTGATGTGAACACGAGTACTTTCCATTACTAAATACTTGCCAGCTACAAAATGTCCAAAAGACCCCGTTTACACAGGGTATTAAGATGAGTCCCGGGTGATCCGATCACATGTGGCCATGTGAGACACATTGCTGTTTACACCTCTAGTTGTTTAAATGCATCTTCTGTGACCACTTGTGATTGGATGTTGAGGGGAGGAACTCTGTATCATGACGACATACATCAATCACTATGTCAGTGTGTTACTGCATGACATTAAAGAACAAAGAGTGCAAAAAATTAAACTGCGCTATTTCTGTCAAATGCATCTGAAATTTAATCCAAGCACAAAAGCAATATTTTGAGAAGAATTATAAATTATTTTAGTGGATTGCCTGTTTGAACTTGTGCTGAAGATGTTCTCATAAGTGTCCATGCATGTTGATGTCAGACACACTGAAGAAGATCTGTGAAGTTTTCATGCTTGTATATATATCTGCTTTTTCAACTCATATGTGATGATCCGATCACAAAACATTTTACACCCTGTTTCAACCTGTATTTAGAGCTGACCACATGTGATTGGAACCGCATCTTAATACCAGGTGGAAATTGGGTCTAAATCAAGCCAACTGATCAGCCTGACTAGGCTGGGTTTAGCTGTTTTTTTGTTTTTACAGCAGGGTTGACTTGCTACAAGATGTGTGTGTATTTGCATTTCACCAGTTTGACCACAGCTCTTCCGATCAGAATTTAGTGCCGTTTTAAAATGGCTCATTACACGGCTCTTAGGAATGCAATTCAGCAGTTAGATGTTGCTCTGTAACTACTGCACATCCAGGGATTTAGATATATCAGATCACTCATCCGGATTCTGCGAGCCAGCGCTCCTGCTTCTCAGCTCACTGTGCTAATAAAATAATTTCAATGCAAATTCATGTTTCGTGTCCATTTATTTGGCAAGTAGTCTTGTAATAGTGTGATTATTGATGAGTCAGATGGTCATTTTCCACACACACATAAAAAAAAAAACACAAACAGAACTCAGACGCAAACTGGAGGTGGATTTCAGCTGTTCAGTGATTTCTTTCTCCTCAAAATGCATCATTTCAACAAAAGTCAATATTTTATGAAAATAAAATATAAATTGATTTGGTTATTAGCCATGTAATAAGTGGCATAATGTACAGTCAGTCAGTTGTTATTGCAAAATAATCCCTTCAGGGTGATGCAAGACCTGATACAGCCTTGATCACCCTGTCTGGGTTTATTGTGATAACAACTGGCTGACTGTGCATGATCCTTTACACATTAACCCCAGTGTGTGTAAGAAAACAGCTCACCACAAGTAATCCACTTTTGCTACTATATGACATAACAACTGAGCTGTAGAGACAGATTCAACACCACACTGACAGGCTTAACCATTACCCTGGTGTGTAAGTGTTTTGGTTTTGAAGTGCTACTAATATTACTATTACCATCTGTAATATGAATACTGCTGAGGCTTAGCCACTGGTATTTTGCAGTTTAGGATTTGGTAAATGTGACAGAAGACAAGATGCAAAAGATTAAGCAATGAATATATTTCCCAAAGTTAGTATCTCAACAATGATATGATGGATTACATTCAGTTTTCAGCTCTTTCAAAGTTTTAAATGATAATTAAAATGGCAAAATTGACAAGAAAACAGAAAATCACCAAAATCCATCAGAGGAAATCATAAATTGCACAAATCTTTAAGAAATCAAATCAAAGAAACAAATAGAAAGTATCTGCCAATCCTGTTACCCCTTCACTCTCTGCTTTATCAGTTGCCAATTGTGTCATATGATGGCAAACTAACATTGGCTTAAGTTTGACCCAACCTTTGAAAAATAAGGGAACCACATATTCTCATGCATTTGCAGCCACCGAGTAAGTGAGCCTCTTGTGAGTGAAGACATGTAGCATTCCCCACCCACATCCTACCCCAGCCCCTCCCATTCTTGCCTGGTTTGCAGAGAGAGTTAAGTGCTGGTATCTGATCCAGAGGTGTTCAGGAAATGCACACATGAACCACACAGAAACACTGCAAAAAAAAAAAAAAAAAAAAAAAAAAGCTGCAAGCCTGTCTAAGTGTGTATATATAAAAAAATAATACTGTACAAAGTTTACAACATATGGAAAATTAAAACAAAAGCAACCATTTCAGAATATTACAACAGAAGTGTAATTAAAACAAAGCAAAAAAATTATCTCAGAATATCATCAGGTTAAATTTGGGAACGATTAAACAATTAAATCAAACATTGCTCAATCACTATTTTGGAAGCTATAGCTGTATTCCAAAAGTATGATTAGATTATTAGATAAATCACTGTAAACCTACATCTAAATCACAAATAATTATCTTTCTATTTGTAAAAGCCAAAAAATACTTTATCTGTCTTTGCATATGAATTAGATGGTCTATAAACAGTCAGGACTCTTAAGGCTGGGGTACACTTAATTTTCCTGCATGCCATTACGTATTGTGCATGGTGGAGCGCTCAACCTTTCAAAGTATACTTTTTTTGACCGCAAACCCATATGGTCCTTGTCTGAACCATGTGCACTATGTGATCATACTTTGTGATCATCTTTTAGCACAGTCAACGGCAGGTGCATGTGTAAAAAATGCAGACTAACCATGTGAGTAGTCCTGTGCTGATAATGAAATCTGTGTTAGCACACTGCTAACTGAAGACTGAAGTATTCTTAGGCCTTTAGTCAGAGCTAGGTTAACTAAATATCCCTTTTCAATGTCAGTTTTGTTATTTTGACAAACAACGTATGCCATCTTTACAGGTGCTCAAGTATTCAGTACTGAGACACAAGGTTCTCTAGCAGTATAGCTGATTCTCTCACCAGCTTGATTTAAAATATAAAATGACTATAAACCTGTCAGAAGTGAACTCAGATCATTAATGAAACACTTTCACGGTCTTGTCTTCAGACACAGTTATTAATAAAACCTTCACTTTTGAAAGATGTTAGTGCAGAGTTTCTAGTATGAAACAGCCTTGAAACAAAAGCAGGCTGTGTGTCAGTCACTTCCTCATAATTCTTTCAATTCCTGTTCAAAAACAGTATAATTGACTTTCAAGCCAACATGTGACAACGGCAACACAAAGACTCCAATGAGACAGTGGGGAGAAGGCATAGGGCATCCTTCGCTTTAGTGACGTGCACTTCCCAGTTCCTGTGAACTGCATGCAAACTTTCTGTAGAGTGCAAGTCAGGGCTGAAAAGAGACACCAGCATAGTTCAGAACTTGTGGGGTACTAATGCAATATCATGAGTAAAGCAAGACACTGCGGTCACAAACTCTTGCGCGAAGACCCGGAAACAATGACAGGACATATTTGGACAACTGAAATAATCATACTGTCCAAAAGCCATTTGGAGTGAGCCAATGTAATCATTTCAACTGTTTTCACTTGAAACACATCTGTAAATCTTGTCTTGATCATAAAGGCAGTCACATTAAAAATATGGAATATCATGAAAGTCATTAAATTGGACCTGTGTGCCTTTAAAAAGGGTATGTCGATAAATCTGTCCTTATGATATGCCATCAAATGGAGGCATGTCTCAAATACAAGGATCAATTCAGAAGAGAAGCATCAATAAACTGTAGCCTAAATAGTTGCTTCACCTGGATCTACTTCCTGAGGATTAATAATTTTGAAGGCACTGAGGCAGCAACGACCTTGTCAGATGAAATTTGCAATAGGCTTCCTACACCACAGCATTATATACACATTTACAAGCTTACAAGAGCATCTATCTGAATTGTCATTTGCAATTACTGAAGACAGTCCACAAACCAAAGTAAGAGGAATTTCATTTGGAGACCTTCTCCAGAATGCACTTTTATGGTTTGTTAGTGGTTAGTTGCAATAAAAGCAGCTAATTTTGTAAAACAACTAAACCTGTTATAATGCACTACACGCCTTCCCCTGAGGATTTGTGCATTGAATGGATGTCTATGAACAGTCTGCAATGTTGTGCATTATTCTGATCAACTGGAAGGTTGTCTCTGTAGTTCAACTGGCTGTAGCTTAAGCTACAGAGAAATACATTACACTTGATCAGAATACTCAAATGAGAACAATCTTAAAGACATGCCTTTTGCATATAAGAGGTTAAAACTATGAGCGAGAGATGCATTTGAGATGTGCTAGAAAGTAGAATGAGTCTGCAAGTAGTGTTCAGGAATTTTACAACAATTCCTTTCAAACCTTTTCTTTCATATGCACAGAGTTCTTAATTGTTTAGGGTACATTTACTGTGTTGCGTCAAGGGTATTATTGCCACAGGAATAAAATGGTTGGAAAAAACTTTGCAAACCCTGAAGGAAAATTAGAGAGACTAACATTTTGGGATATGTGGGTTATCAATAGTCCTAAAAGGGAGCATGCAGACTGATGCCCTCAGTCACTGCTGTCATCCTCATCTTCGTCATCAGAGAGGTTGTTGGTGGAGAACTCTGAACCATGCAGACTGTAGGAGTCTGAGCGGGGGGGCAGGGTGGCGCCCGTTGAGAGTTGTTTGTAACAGAACTCACACACGCGCACTGGTTTGGATGACTGACTGGGAAGCAGGAACTTCTTTTCTGAACAGGGGCCGCACACAACAAATCCGCACTTCCTGCAGTGGTGGCGTCTGCTGACCGGCGTGAATTTCACCTTCTGGCAACGCATGCATACAGACGCTTCCGAGTCGGGCACCCACACTGCCGCGTGCTCCCCGGTAGGAGATTTCCCGCTTTTTTCTAGCAGATCCGAGATGCACTTGCTGATGTGGCTCATCCACTCGGATTTCTCCGTAGCTGTGGCGGCGTAGACGGCGAATGACTTGGTGGGTGTTTTAATGATCCAGCCATTGCGCAGGTCGCCCTCATCCTCGACGGTGTCTATGGTGACAAACTCCAGTGGGATTATGTGTTGCCTATTGTACTTTTTCTTCTGGATAACAATGCTGCCATACACCAGGATGTCATTGAAGAGAAAGAACTGCCGGGCTTTGGGCTTTTTGCGGCACAATTTTGTGAGAACGCCTTCTCCGATGAGCACTCGACCTGGGATTACCAGCGGTTGGCCTGCCGTGCCGAAGCAGGCTTCAACGACTGCAATACGTTTTGAGTTGGCCTCACTATTCGCCAAGCGGTCCACCATCTGGGAAAAAATGCAAGAGAAAAATAAAATGTTATTATAAGAGAAAAAGGAAGAACTGATCATAATGGTTTGACTTTTCTGACAATGCTACCACCCTTAAGATATACCACAGCAAATTAAACAATAGCACTTCTGGTTTATCACAGGGACCTTTTGTAATGGCAAAATCAATTCTGAATGCCCTTCAAATAGTTCTCACCAAAAGTTCTCAATATCAACCAAAGAAAATAAACAGCTGCCTATGTAAATACAAACACATTTGTTTTAGAAATATAAATAGATACATTATTGCACTAAAGTTTTAGGCACTTGTGAAAATGTTGTTTTGATAGTTTTAATGTATAAAGTAACGGCAAAAAAAAAGATTTTTGGTCTGACAACCTCTGCCTTAAAACAAGCCCAATTCTCCTAGGTACACCTGGGCACAGTTTGTGTTGGTTGTTTGCAGATAGAATGTTCCAAGCTTCTATGAGAATTTGCCACAGTTCTTCCATTTATTCAGGTTGTCTCAACTGCTTCTGTCTCTTCAATAATCCCAGACTGACTCAATGATGTTCTGTGGAGACTATACCATCTGTTGCAGGGCTCCCTGTTCTTCCATTATATTATATTTGCAAAAGGAATGTTTGAGAGTCTAAAACGTATATTTTTATTGACACTAAAGATGGTTATTTATAACTTTAGCTTAAGACAAATGTTTTTGTGAAACATCTTTGTGCATAAGACTTTTTTACAGAACTGTGTGTGTGTGTGTGTGTGTGTGTGTGTATGTGCGCGCGCACGGCATGTAGAGGGAGAGAGAACACAGGGTAAAATGCAACAGAAAAAAATGACATGGTTAGTTACCTTTTCTATAAATTCTCAAACTGTAGATTCCATCACCACACAGCTGTAACCTTTCACAGTGCTTTAGAGAGAAACAGACCTACATTAGCTATTCAACAGGATCTGATGGTTCTCACATTACATCCTGTATGTGCACCTTTTTAGTCGCATCTGTGCAGGTCTAAAAAACGAAACTGTGCAATTCACAACTCAGAATAATTTGGGAGCAAATGATAAATGCCTCATAATATTACTGATTCATTTAATAAGCAGTTGCTAAAATCAAGCCTGTGTTATAGTGCCACCCTTGTTTATTCAGTAGCCTGCAAAACAAATTATACGCAATTCAGGGCTTTGCACTGAGGCAGCTCAGATGGCAGAGGAGATCAACAAACATGATAAACACAGTGAAATCTGAATTCATAATTTTAATTATTTTGCATATTGGTGGACCTAGGCAGTTTATAATTTTAATAGCACTACTACATTTCTGAATTGTGAGTTTCCGTTAACAGAGTTCCAACAGAATGTAGTGGCAGGTCTGTAACAAGTTCATTTTTCGATCTAAACAGCAGAATAACTTTAGAATGAAAATGTTCTAATGTTTGGACTCCATCCGCAGGGTGTTTTGTTTATACATACAATGAGTACCTACCAATATACAATTCACAACTCTGGTATCACATTGTTTCCTCTGAATGAATAAAAAAATATTACAAACGGCAAGGTGTCAGCTTCACATTGACAGTGTATCCAAGATTCAGAGAGCTTGAATATGGAGAATATGTGGTCTAAAGTGGCCTAGGAGAAGAAAATCGGGTCAATGTAAAGCATACTGAACCCACCAATGGCAAAATCACATGAGATCTTCATTTGATCAGCTATACACCGGGGGATTAAGAGATCAGAAAACACTACTGTGCATTTTATCCATTTTCATCATGTCATGAATCATGCAAACCCCAGTTCTGTGTCCAAAATGATCAGTAATTGGCTGGTATGTCTTACAAAACAAGCCCCTTCACCAAAAGAGGAACACCATGATATTTAATACATCCTACACTTTGACCTCAACGTTGAAAAACCAAGCCTGTATGTTTACAACATTACACACAAACCACATATTTATCTAATGCAATCTTTTCCAAGCATACAACCCACCTATGCAGGAAACCTCCCCACACAGCTAAACTTCATCAGCTGTGGTTACTACCAGTGATAAATGAATATATCATCCAAGCCAATTAATCAGGTGCTATTTTTCATTATCAGTATTTGCTCTTTACTTAATCAAGGTCCAGATCTCATTTTGAAATATTCGCCTTCTTTGATGTTTTGAGTCGGCGACTAGCATTAGTAAAATGCTGGATTTTTGTGAGGTTTGTGTATTACGTCTGTTTAAATGAGATATCTATTATATTTTCTTTCTCATATTTTCAAACAGTCTATAATAGAAGATTTATTGACATTTGCCTTTTAACATTAGAAAAGAAAGTTACAAGTGACAGGGAACTGCTGAGGAGAGGCTGATAGAACATGTGCATTAGGAGGTAAATAAATGAGCGCTCCACAGGATGCTGGATTGGCTCAACTTTTGTGAGGTTTGTTTATTACATCTGTTAAAATGAGATATGTGCATATTGGCAGATGGTATATGCAATTTTTTTTATGATATTTGCCTTTTTATCATTAGACAAGACAGTTACAAATTACAAGTTAAACTGATGAGGAGATGGAGAATGAAACAGGCGAGCACTTTAACATTATGAGTTCAAACGCATCTGCCGTGTCTGATGAATGAGACTGTTGCACACAGGTCTATTATTGTAGTAACACGATGGCACCAACAACAAAACTAATCGTGACTGGTCATTTACATGTCTCAGATGCTTCACATGCAAGCAGGCAATTTTCGGCACCCTAAACAAACAAATCGGCCAAACAGGAACATTTATCAGCCGATGCGATACTAAAAAAAGTCAGAATATCAGCCGGTTTATCGGCCTCGGAAATATATCGGTTGACCAATAACTAGTAGTCCAAGAACGCACGAACAATAGTCGTGTAGTGTGCGCAATCATGCAACTTTGGCTGAAGAGTCATCAGGTGTGCACCCTTTTCTGACGAGTGATAGATCAGCAATGAGCAACAGCGAATGAAATACAGAGAGCGCGTAGTAGGAGAGCATTACATTGAGAAAACAAAAGAGATGACAAAAAATAATTAGAAAATAAAATAATGGGTGCAAGTGCTTCTTTCATGTTGTTTGATGACATGTATAATGAATAAACTTCCCGTTGGTATGTGCGTGAGTTTGTGAATTAATTTTGTGATCACTGTTTAATTGGGGAACAAATAATCAGTCATGTAGTGTGCGCACCAACATGACAGAAAACAAGACTGTGCATTGCAGGGCACCAACGGCAAGTGTGTGCTTTGCTTAAAACGCTGTTGCTGCCCTGGAATGAAAGTCACAGTGTACATGATTCAAGTTGTTGTCCAACCAATTAGACTGAAAGTTATTACCCAATATGCTTTTGAAATCAACCACAAAGTAAAACATTTGATTTTTAGGTTGAAAAAGTTGGTGGCATCATTTTTGTGACTGACTAATCACTGTTGTCATTTTGGAGTAGTGTGCCCATTTCTATTCTACACCAAATGCTTTAAGCCACAAAACTGGAGCGCTAGTCAACTGAGTCAACTGAGTTTTTAGAAACGGGACCTCTTTTGCTCATTGTAAGAACAATTCTAAATAAAAGCAAGAACATTTATTTTCTTTATTGCAAGGCTAAAAATAAAGAATTATTACATTTAATAATGTGAGGGGCAGTAGAGAAGCTTTGTGTTTCTGAGGCCTGTGTGCATGGCTCTCTGAAAGGACACCACCACCTCTTACACAGCTGCACTTTCCTGACTCACTTCCTCCTTTCACATAAAATGAAAACTACTGCAAGGGCATTCCACACACATTGTATGTACTGTATGTGGAGGGTAACATACAAAAGCCAAACATAGTATTTGAATTTAACAGTGCAAACTAGTGTTTCTTTGAGGAGTAGAAACTCTGTTTTACATGTTTCCACAGTAGTTGTCCACACCACAATAACCTTCCAAATGCACAACCTGGACTTCGTAATCTGTGTTCTATTTGATTGCTAAAAAGAGAGACCTAATTTAAAGATCACTTGTCAAAATACTGGACAGGAAACAAAGTTACAGTGAGGTAAAAAAAGTATTTGGTCCCCTGCTGATATTGTATGATATTGCCCACTGACAAACAAATGATCAGTCTATAATTTTAATGGTAGGTTAATTTGAAAAGTGAGAGACAGAATAACAACAAAAAAATCCAGAAAAACGCATATCAAAAATGTTATAAATTGAATTGCATTTTAATGAGGGAAATAAGTATTCGACCCCTCTGCAACACATGACTTAGCAATCACAGCGGTCAGACGATTATTGTAGTTGGCCACCAGGTTTGCACACATCTCAGGATAGATTTTGTCCCACTCCTCTTTGCAGATCTTCTTCGAGTCATTAAGGTTTTGAGGCTGACGTTTGGCAGCTCAAACCTTCAGCTCCCTCCACAGATTTTCTATGGGATTAAGGTTTGGAGACTGGCTAGGCCACTCCAGGACCTTAATGTGCTTCTTCTTGAGCCACTACTTTGTTGCCTTGGCCGTGTGTTTTGGGTCATTGTCATGCTGGAATACCCATCCACGACCCATTTTCAATGCCCTGGCTGAGGGAAGGAGGTTCTCACACAAGATTTGATGGTACATGGCCCCGTCCTTGGTCCATTTGCTGCGGTGAAGTTGTCCTGCCCCTTAGCAGAAAAACACCCCCAAAGCATAATGTTTCCACTTCCATGTTTGATGTGGGGATGGTGTTCTTGGGGTCATAGGAAGCATTCCTCCTCCTCCAAACATGGCAAGTTGAGTTGATGCTAAAGAGCTTGATTTTGGTCTTATCTGACCACAACACTTTCACCCAGTTCTCCTCTGAATCATCCAGATGTTCATTGGCAAACTTCAGACTGTACATGTGCTTTCTTGAGCAGGGGGACCTTGGGGGCGCTGCAGGATTTCAGTCCTTCACGGCATAGAGTGCCCAAAGAGGATATTTAACTGCTGCAGTGTGACTCAAGGCACATCATAACATTTGCATTCGCTCCCTTATCGATGTCTGAACCTGCCCGTGCAGAGCGCATATACAGTAGGGGTATAACAATGCATCGATCCAATGACCAACGATCCAATGTGATCGATACAAAGCGCAAATATTGATACAGAATTTTTTTTACATTTTTTTTAAGATGTACCTTTATTTTAATCACCTCATGTCAGCCACGTCCGTAGGCATTTCCGTCAGGCAATGAAGCAACCTTATTACATTAATTTGAATTTATAAGTGCTAAGTATATCAATTAATAAATTTAAGAGCATAATACAGAATGTGGTAAAGGAGACATGTGCTTGTTTTTCTTGAGAGGCCATTGTGTTTGAATGATTTTTTATTTTACACGATTGTAGGTATGTATGTATGTATGTATGTATGTATATATGTATAACTTTTTTTTTAAAATTTTTTATTTTTTTTTAATATGTTGTGTTTATGTATGGCTGCTACCTTGGCCAGGTCTCTCTTGTAAAAGAGATTTTCATCTCAATGAGACTTCCTGGTAAAATAAAGGTAAAAAAAAAAAAAAAAAATAGGCTTTACATGTGGGACACAGATGTGCGCAGGGTCTTTGAAGCCAAATTGTGCACTACTATCCATACGGCGTGCACTCAACCAGGCACTTCTTCAAATGCCAGCTCTCGTGACAAACGCAGAGCGGCTCACATGCACAATTAATTCGGATTTCCATCGATATAGTTGCGCATGCGACTCGTTTGAATTTTACATGGGCATTTGCTATTTTAAAGTACCATGGAGCATTTCAACATGAATGTGAAACATCTTGACAACGCCAACATTTTGAACAGCACTAATGAGGGAAAGAGAAATCACCTGCTCAGCTCCAGCATCCGTTATAAGACTTACACATCAACAACCTTACTAACATTTATCCCAGTTAACTGTAACATAATTTTTCATTACAACTGTGGAAGTTGTAGTCAAGAAAACTACGGATTGTTGGAAACAAGTCATGGGTATGTAAGTAGCCTATTTTTAACTAAACTGAAAAATTAGCTATCATCAAACAAGTGATGATCACATGTGTGACTTTATACATACATACATACACATACACACACATTATCTTTTCAACATCTGAAGTACCTTACTCTGTTGTGGATGTCCCAATGTGTATACAGAGAGCTGAATAAAATTATATTTTGCTTGCATTTGAGGGCAAATTTTTTTTTTATGTAATTGATTGTGTAAAACAGGCACATAATACAGGAATATCGATCGCAGGCCCCTGAATCGAATCGTATCACGGCAGACTTTGAAGTATCTGCAAAAATCTGATCGCAGGCCAAGAGAATCCATTCAAGATCGTATCATGATGAAAATGTTTCCATGAATCGGTTTAACATACACTACTGGTCAAAACCTTTGAAACACTTGACTGAAATGTTTCACATGATCTTAAAAATCTTTTTATCTGTAGGTGTATGCTTAATTTTTTTTAATTCGTTTTGTAGACAAAAATATAATTGTGCCACCACATGAATTTATTTAATTTGAAAACTAAATTTACTTCATAAAAAAAGGTTTTGAAATTGATGACTTGGACCAAATAATAAATAAAAGCAGCTAATAAGAGCCCAAAATAGATGGTGAAATCATTCATTACGGTTTAAAATGCATCCCAGGGTGAAACCTCAAGAAGTTGGTTGAGAAAATGTCAAGAGTACATGACTGCAAATTCTAGGCAAAGGGTGACTACTTTGAAGATGCTAAAATATAACACAGTTTTGATTTATTTTAAATTTTGTTTAGTCAAAACACAATTCCCATAGTTCCATTTATGTTATCCCATAGTTTTGATGACTTTACTATTATTCTAAAATGTGAAGAAAAATGTATAATAAAGAATGAGTGTTTCAAAACTTTTGACCGGTAGTGTAGTTTACACATTCATGTTTGGCTTAAAATTTTTAAAAGGATGCCTTTCAGTGGAATTTAGTGTCAAATTTGGCTATTGAAATAGATTAAGTATTTTATATGAGTCGCGTAAACACGGTTTTCTGTTGTGTCTGAAATTTTAAACTATGATAAACTGGTGCAAAATGTGAAAAAAGATGTTCTAGTTGCAAAGATCATAATAAATGCAATATGCTTGCAAGTCTCTATCAAACACTGTAGCCTCTCAAACCACAACAGATTCCTTAAGCTATAATTGCAATTAAGTCCCTGACCGAATTTGCCAAAATGGCCTTCTGGCAATGATTAACTGAATCTGATCTGGAAGAGAGGCCTGGAAGGCCAATGCTGGAGATACACTGGCTGTGTAGAGAAATGTCATTCTAATTCTGTGAGCCTTCATGACAGAGTCTGATGGATGTGTGCCCAACTCCATAATTAGACTCTCCAGTATGAGTCACTACAGCATTGGCTGTAGCCTCCAATTCACCCAGTACTCAACCCCTCCAAAAGCCCTTTCACCATTCAGCCGGCAGAACCCAAACAGAATGTTTATCAAGGAGTGGTGAAAAGGGTTTGTCATATATATATATATATATATTCTACCTCTTTGTTTAACAATCATTTCCATGACTTGTATTAACAAAATATCCAGCAAATACTTTTAAACATTAAAGTGCATATATTGTGGGTGTCATGTGTTCTTCCTCCATTATTTCACGAAGATGCTGTGCTGTACATCAGCTGTTATGAAAATTGCATCTTGGCACATTCATGGCCTTGTACTGGAGATTGAAGAGAAGCAGCAGGTGCAAACCAGACCTCTCTCTTTTTCTGCAGAATGCTAACACATTGCAGGTCTAACAGCCAACACCTGGGCCTCCAGAAACCAAGCAACTTGATAGTCCATCTGCCGGAGCAAACACAAATGGGTCTATAATGGGAATTTGACAGCATTCTCTGATGCAAATTTTATTTGAATATTTGAACAAATCACAACTGTGTGCAGTCGAGGAAATGACAATATCAGTGTGCCACCATCTTGACCTTTTTCAAGTTGTTACTTGAGTTTATTAGGACATGTTTAAGACTCCAAACACAGCGTGTCTCAGTGTGACACAAATTAGCTCTAAGTATGCTATGACTACTGACTACTGACCATTCAGCAGACATATCACCCCGTACGTCAAGACATAACATTGCTTTACATAACAATCAATATTCATCATCAAAGCCTTCACCTTACAGGACTCATCAATAAGGACTGCCCGATGGCCTGGGACCAGTGCGAGAGATGTTCGGGACAGTTGCAAGAATTGTCACTGGCCTGGTCGCATTTATAATGTTAGTGCTAGCAAACAACTAGCGAGAGAACACAAAAAACACAAGCATTATTCCAACCAAGCATTCAGAGACAAGAGAGTGCCATTATATATAGCAGGCAAAGACGTGCGAGCGCATAAGATACAGTCGCGTGAGTGCACAAGAGCATGCAGACATAGAGCGCAGACTACTAGAACTGTCCTGACCCTTTTCCAATTACCAATGTGCACATATTGGTGAAAATTAGTAATCCACACATTTGTACACAAGAAATCAACAGTTTTTTTCTGTTGGACTGTCTATCTCTCGCCATGCAGCTTAGACACTGTTTAATGTGCACAAGCACATGCAAAGGGACAGAGCACAAATAACGTTCCCACAGTACACAAAAACAAACATTATCTTTCATTATTTCGCCTTAAGAGAAGAAGTGCTGAATGAAACCTAATAAACATTGTTAAACCCCGGTTATCCACATGGCTGGAAATCATGAGCTGCTCAGTATCCAAAATGTAAGAATACATTTAATTAGCCTAAGTGATGTTTCAAAACATAATCATTAATTCAACATGATAATGACATTTGATATGAAAAGAAGCAAAATCACTATGGCTATTGTAATTTTCAAAGCTAGCTGTAAGCTAGGACTAGGTGACTACTTAAAACAGTCATCCTGATTACACACCTGTATATTTCTCATTTCTAAAGCATGTATACATTTTCTTTTTGTGCTTTGAGTAGCAGTCATTTTCGGTCTTATTTGGGTTGTCTAATTTTATGTTTATAGCCACACTTTTAATCTAGTTTAGGCCTGATATCTGCCTACTGTACACGTCACAACTGATTTAGTAGCAAGGTCTCCTGTATTATGAATTCATGTTTTATTATATTAAGCCAATGAAAGAAATCTTTAACTCAGTGACTAAATCCTGCTTTTGATCAATACACATGGCCCAAAAGTTAACAGCATGACTAAACGGGTGAGCGAAAACCCCATCATTTGCTCCACAGAACTCTTAGCTAAAAAACAAGTGTGAATGACAGAACGGCATTCTGTCGAGTTTAATATGTTGTATTTATGAATGTATATCTGTAAAATGCTTTTATGTGGCATAAATCCTATCTTGAAAAATTATAAATATGATAAATTTTGGAGGAAATTGACTTGAACTTGAAATGAAATAAATAGCCAATATAAAAAAAAAAAGCTTTGGAAACATTATTTTAAAGCCATTATGGTAAAAACAGCTATTTTTAATTACTGTGTCATTAAAAAAATCCTTAGCGTAGAGTCATACGATATGGGTTTTTAAATGGCCAATGCCAATGTCCAGAGAGCAAGGTCTCACACAATTTAATATCACACAATTTAAGTTAGTAAATAACAAACATAACATTTATAAAAAATAAACTCTTATTTAGCACTATATTTACTAAATTTCACAAAATTATCTTTATAAAAAGTTTTTTTATTTAAATGGAAGATAGCAGTTTCTTCTGATTTCGGTTAGTCATAAAAATGTTGTAAATAATTTGCATGAAGAAATTAATACATTAGTAAGAAGGAAATAACAGTACACACAGGCGATTTATCGTCCTCGGCATAATATCGGTCAACCACTAGCGTCGAGCCTGCCTTAGTCAGATTAAATCACAGCATAAAGACATCTCTTATTTGACAACCCTTTCAAAAATCAAGCGTTAACTGCAAATTTGCCGGCAACTCGCCAAAGATAATTTTCACAAGCAAATGAGCTTTGCAGCAAATTGAGCTGCAAACTTCTGGCAAACATTTGCGGTGAATCACAAGCTCATTTGCATGTGAAAATGACGGCAAATTCGTGTCAAGTTTGCGGCTAGTTTCGATTTCTTTGAAAGGGAGATGCTCATAAGGTGAACAGCCTTGTCTGCTGTTTTTCAATGGTGAGTGTGATGTGAACAATATAAACCTGAAAAAGTTTAGCCATGAAGTTGTCCAATGTGCTGTAATTTATCCAGTATAGGCCTATATATTATCTTTCTGATTTTTGTAGTAATTCGTAATTCAGTTTTTCAGCACCTGCTAATGCATATATTGGATTGTGACACAGTAACGTTACATTTTCTCTTTTTTTTTCTCCTTTAACTGTGCCTCTAAATGTTTGACCATGCCACAATTGTTTTATTTTTAAGTGCTCCTAAACAAAATTGTTAGCGTACAGCCCAGGTCCATTACTCCATTCAAATTGATTAATGAATCATACTTTTTGAATAACACTTGCTTAATCTCAGTAACTGCCCTGTTATTGGACAGGTTCATTCATGGATTCAATTAATCCTGGTTTACTGTGCATAGTGAATATCTACAATAGCATTGATAACGGAAAACTAGTGTCTGAATGATGCAGCTTCCAAGCCACTAGATGTAAGCCAATTTACGTCACTTCGACATACTTTAAAAACTTACTCAGTGCACTGTTAAATATTGGGACTAGGGTTGCGTGGCTTACCGGTACTAACAAAGTACCACGATATAAAAAAATTAAAATAATTAAAGGGTACGATATCATCTTGTTGTTAATATCAGTACCATATTACAGTATGCTGTCATTAGCATATTTATATGAGATGTGACAAATTTTAGGTGAAATCAATGACAATTTGAAAATAAAATCCTCTGGATATGGCCAAGTGCTCGGTCATGTGATTCCTACACACACAGGTGCACACGCGAGTGCACACTCACACAAAGGCAACACGCTGTTGGTGCTTAATTTTCAGAGTATAAATAGCTGTTAACACTTAAATTAACTCCTCGGATGCTGCTAGGAGATTTCAGCTTGCGAGTCGTGATGGGAGTATTCCAGCATTAATGGGAAGCTTTATATATCTAAACCATAAAAACAGGAAGAACTCAAAGGACTGTCAAAATAAAAGTCCCTCACATGAAAGCTCTATTCAAATGAATGTGTGAAATTGAAGACAGAAAAATAAAACTACTGTATAAAAATGTAATATTCAAAGTTGCAATAATACTCATAATAGCAATTGTCATCCAAATTGGATGTATTATTATTATTATTATCTTTAAGCAATGTCAAAAATGCAAGCAGCCTTGTGCCACAGGTAATCAGATTTTTTTTTTATTCATTAATGTTTTCATTAATACTGTGAAGCTCTTTTGTGCAGCATTTTATTTTACCAAAAATAAAATTGAATTTTTTTAATTATATATATATATATATGATATTTTTATTTTATTAAAACTGTATATATCAATTTGATCAAACACCATTTGATCATAACATTTAATTAAACATTTAACATGGAATCCAGAAAAAATCAAACAGAAAATGAATAATTTTAAACTGACTTTATAGGGCTGGGATAAACGATTATTTTTTAAACGATTAATCTAGCGATTATTTTTTCGATGCATCGATTAATTGACTAATAGCAATTTATACATGTTGATTTACATATCTGAATGAAAAAAAAAAACATGAAATCCTTAACATTGCAATGTATGTTTATTGCTCTTAAAATTCCAAAATAAAAGACTATACAAGTGCAAAGTAATGCATTCTTAGTCAGAGGTAGCATTCAATAAAACCTTGAAGCCTTGAAAACACACAGGCCTAGCTTACTGAAAAAAGTGCATCTTTTAATTCTTCATTCACATAAAAATAACAACAACATATAGTAATACACTCTGCCACTCACCTTTTTCTTAAACTCAAAATTCAAAAATAAAATTCAAGTAAAAGTGTACAAGAGCAAAATAATGCATTCTGATGTCTAGCATTCAATAAAAAAAATAAAAAGGTCACCCAGCCACCCTTTCTTAGAGCTATTGAAAGAATACAGTAACTATTGTAAACTTGGGGGCTTTAAGCTAATACAGAAAGTGCTTTTCCAACAAAAAATTAATAATGAAAATAAACATTCAGAATTCAACATTTATGTTGAACATAGGCCTACCTTACTGAAAAAAGCATCTTCATTCACATGCAAATAACAACTTACACTCTGACACTTTCCTTTCACCTTAAGAATACTGTGTGTGTGTGTGTGTGTGTCTCATTCAAAAAAAAGTACAGTCATATATTGGAGTGGAGGAATATGAGCATTTCAACATGCAGCTGCTCCCGGGTTGCGCCTCTTCAGGTGCTGGTGCATTGCCGTGGTGCTAGAACGGAATGCCATCTCTATTTTGCAAAGACGACATATCACGGAATTTTTTTCCTTTTAAATTAAATAATTCCCATACTTTAGAGGAACGAGTGCGTGCCGCCTTGCACTTCTGATAGTCTGAGGAGCCACTCGTGTTGCTACTAATCTCTGGCGACGCCATCTTTGTTTTGGGTCTGACGAATCGACGCGCATATTTTGCGTCGACGTATTTTGTCCCAGCCCTATTATGCAGTTAATTGAATCATCATTTTCTGTGTAATTTCATAAAAAAATCTGAGTCTTTTTATCTGTTGATTATAGTATCGATTCAGTATCGATACTGAGGTACCAGGGCTGGTTTCGTACCTAAGCCAAAACTTTGGTTACGGAGCAACCCAATAGGGCCACGAGGTACCCAGCGAGGACATGTGTGAAGATCGTGATATGAAATAAACTATGCCATTCTACATTCTCAAATGAACATGTATAACATCGGCAAACACACCTACATTTCCTCCAAGGTTAAAGCTAATAACTTCCAGGGTAATATAACAAAGAAAAATGTTCTAACTTTGCACTCAAGGATTAAAAAATTTATGCAAAAATCTGCAAGATTTATGCTGCTAAATAAGGGGAAACGTATCATCACAGTCTGTGAAAAAGGTCTATTGAAGACATCTAAGTCACGTATGAAATCTCGTCTCTTTACACTGACCTTTGAGTCTGACAATTGGAATGTAGGACAGTTTTGGTGTGTTTGTATTTTAGATTAATGGTGTTTGTTTATGTAAAATTTTGAAATGTTATGTTTTAACTTGTATTACTGTGAAGCACTTTGGTCAACTCTGTTGTATTAAATGTGATATAAATAAAGCTGATCTGAGATTAAAGTGCAAATGCTGTGACTTTAATTCTATGAATAAGATATTCATTTAACCGCTGGAGTCGTATTGATAACGTCTGTCATTTTTGGAGCTTCAAAAATCAGATCACCATCCACTAGAATTTGAAGGACTTACGGAGCCAAGATATTTTTCCAATTTTCTTCAGCTGTGTTCTGGTGAAGAAAGAAAGTTATACACCTCATGAGGGTAAGTAAATAATTAGAGAATTTTCATTTTTGTACACCAAAGGGCAAGATAACTCAACAAACCTGTCAAAAGCATCTGTGATCATGCTAAAACCATAGCTACATTTACAATATAACTACTGATATGATGTCACTTTGCCAGACCTTACTGTAATGCATCAACTAAACTACTGAATAGTGAATTTCTGGGCAAAGTAAATCCGGTTAAATGATGCCTTTCAGTAAATATAAAGCAGTACTATTTTCAGCTACACCATAGAATATTTTTAACTGATAAAACTATGATTAGTTTCAAATCTTTTAGTTTCTCTTCATCAACTTTATATAAAGATATAAACCAGGCGTGTACCATCTCCAAATGAAGCATTTCAGCCCACAAAACAAGATTAAGCCTTGTGCAGCTCACACATAGTTTACTAGAGAGCTTTGGAATCCAGCCCAACATGCAATGTCTGCTGCAAAGACATTTGAGTAAGCCGGGTTTAGGAATGACGACAAACGTTGTTTCCAGGTACTTTGTTAAGATGAAGAGCTAAGTCAGAAACCTACAAATAATCACTAGACCTGTTCTATGTTTACAGTCCCCAAGAGTTAGGGCTATGTTTTGATGGCTTGCCATAATTTATTGGACTTGATATCTTTGTGACAAACTGAGCCTCAAATTTGGAAAATTCTCAAACAGCAGATTTTACAACACTTTAAACTCTACAAAAACTAAATTTAAACTGTGAACAGCTTGAAATGGGTGGGATTAAATATGTGCTTGTCAGACTTCTATCTGCTGGTCTATATTTTAATATGCAAATATTCAAACCAAATAAGAGTTGTTCCACTCTGCGCTGTGACCAAGTGACCTAAATAGCCAATAACCTGAATGGAGGACAAAAAGTGGTAAGCACATTTATTATCCTGAGGGGTCCAATTTCATCCTTTGAAGCAAATGAAAAGAATCTGTGCAGAATACAAAACAATAAGTTGAAGTGAGGATCACAATCACAAAAATGGCTGCTTCTTACATACACATCAACAGGACAAACTTCAGTGAATGACTGAAAATAAAGCATTCCCACAGACTTTTTAATTTGACTTTTCTTCCTTTCTTTAATGTCGTGCTGACACAAGGCTGCTACTTTACCATATGTTTGAACCCATTATTACAGACATGACTAGGTCAGCAAAATTTCAAATCCCTCTACTTTGACAACTGAGACAGTCTTGCATTAGCACTGGCTGCCCCTTGCATGTACAAAAATAATTGGATTATTCTCTGCAAGATTCATTCAGAATATTTTGAATGGCTGACTTATCGTCTACAACGTGTTTGCATGAAGATAATTGATGGCCTTAATATTTTTGAGCAACATCATTCTAATGCACCAGACAAGCTGGGGCCAATGGCAAAGACTGCAATTAAAAAAAAAAAAAAACCTATTAAATCTGACAGAATGAAGCTTTAAGGCACTCAACTCAACTACATGTTAACTGTGTTAAAGAAAGTTTTAACTATATGGACTTTGCAAGGACAATTAGGTCATATCACATTTAATATAAGTTCAAAATAAGTAGAAGGTATCCAGTAGAACTAATAAAGAAAGACAATCATTTTCAATTATTATTATGCCATTTGTGCAAAGTTGGACAAATGGCACTAAAGATAAGCAATATGGCTACACGAAGGAATGCACAGGGTTAACATCTGTTGTTCTCATCCTGAAATGTATGTGTATTCACTAAATGCACTTTTATTAGCTTTGCATAGACTGCCACGCAGCACTGAAGCATAAATACAGAAACAAATTTGGATTTCCTTAGGAGAGTATCATTCACGCACACCCATGAATGTAAGAAGGCCTCCAAGTGAAACAACAGAATGCAGTTATATTTTCGTAAGTGCAGGTGCGAATAAATCAAACAGCTCTACTGAATGTAGAAGTGAAACTTCCATGATATAGGCCTAAATGTAAAAATCTCTTAGGTCTTAATATGACAGCTCTAAAATGAATGCTCAATAGTGTCACTCATGAATAGCTAAATGGTTGTGCATGCATGTCTACAGTAAAGCAAATTAACATAAGTAAATGTAGCAAAAGAAAAGTAGGACTAACCTAACGTGCTCTGTATCCAGATAAAACACAGACCTGGGCTGCATCCTTAATATAATATTTGTTTAGTACGTTCTTTCCTGTTATTGGAAATTGCCTTAGGCAATTACTTAGGGGAAAATGCTGCTCCTTGGTTTCCCCATATGACTGCTACTAAAGACAGGATTGGGTGGTTTTCACTATGCAGTTTAGGTGCACCACTGCCTTCGTCACTGGCTGTCAAACAGGTTTACCAAAGTATGACAAGCCTATAATACTAACAGTTTTTTCTTTTTTTTCTTTTCAGATGATCAACATTTGGGCTTTTTTGTACTTAACTTAGTTAACTTTAACTTTTATTCTATGATCTCCAGACTCAAACTCAACTAGCGAACTCCAAACTCATATTGTTTGTTAAAGATACGTTAATAAATTGGATTCTGGCAGAATTACATAAGTTTAAATGAGATGTTTAAGAGACATTTCCCAGCAGGAAATCTCTTAAGTTGCTGCTAGTTAGTTTTAAATGGTTGTCAAAGTTTCCCCTCACGCTAGCATGCTGCTAAAAGCTAACATGACAATTTCAGTTCCCAGACGGCACGAACAGTTGTATGAATTTTGACGAACTTTAACATATTTGACTAAAACACATTTTAATGCCATTAATTTAAACCAAATAATTAGACAATAAACCAGCGTACTTGTTCGTCGAATGCACCACAAACTAGCCCTGACTAAACTAGACGATTCATGAGCGCTCCGCAAATTGAGAAAAAGGCACGCGCGCACTTACCTCAACGCAACAGACCAACGGCTGCAGAAGCCAAGAAGCCCCGAGTCAATGGTAACTTTTCCCGCGGGCAAATTATTTAAATTCCAAATCTGAAAAAGCGACCGTTGAAAGTTCTTTCTTCCCGGGCAGCCAAAGTAGGAAAGTACAGTTTCAATATGGCTGAGGGAAGGAGCAGGGAATGTAAGCGTCACTGGCGTGACTCCGGGTTGGGGTTGGTGTGGGAAAAGGGGCAGGGACTTAACTGGATAAACACTAATCATCCTTATACATAGCGTGGTGTAAACTTGCTCTTTCTTGTTTATAAGGAGCCGCCTCGGTTATGTGTCAGTGCTTGTTGAACAACAACACTATGTAACGATACTTCTAGTTGTGTCTTTGAGTTAAAGATGGGCGGATCGATCCTAAAAGTTTCGATACTTCCGATACTGATGTCAAAAATATCGATCCTCACACAAAAATATAGATTCTGAATTATTTTTTTTTTTTTAACTAGGGACATTATTATTTGGTTACCACGAATAATAAGCATAAGCTTCAAAGTGAAATAAAATGGATTAGGCTATATTAGCAAATACTTGTGCAGGATTGTAACTGTTTCTTCTTCCACTCATCTTAGCATTCATAAATGCTGAAAAACACAAGCAGACAAGCGCGTGCGCCGTCACAAGACTCATTCAAACGAGACAGATCAGTGCCTTGTAGAGGTAATGATAGAAAATCAGAGAAACAGTTTCTGGTGTTAACTTATAGGGCATACGCAGGCATACGTCGTATGCCATCCTATCTTTTTTAGGATTTTGCGTATGCCCACCTGAAATAAGTGATGAGTGTGGCCCCCAGAACAACCATACTACAAGCTTTTGACCCGGAACTTTTTCAATCTAATAACGCGATGCCGCAGCACGGTTGATTGAATTGTGTTTTATTATTATTTAAAAAAAAATGTACAGACATTCTCCAAACGTGCAGGGAGATGCACTGCCGGGCAGCACTGGCAAGACAGACAGTAGGACTCCACCAATCAGAACGTTCGTTTCAGACGCGATTGGATATTTGCAAAACAATCATATTTTCCGTTTCAGTAAGGGGCGGGACATTTGCAGCGTCTGAGATATATATATATATATATATATATTATAACAGATCAGATGGAAGATTGTATTATTTATTGGACAAATTTCCGTGTAACTCTTTGCTGCCCCCAGGTGCCTGACTGTGTGAACTCAAAGGTAGCCGATGCAGTCCTGCCACCCCTTGATAGGTTGGATACAAACTATTGCATCATACTGTATGTGTGGTTTTATATATCAGTTTCATATGCATATCACATCATTGACACAAGGGTGGCATAGCATATTGCTTGTTGTTCATGGTCAGTATAAATGTAAACAATAGCCATTGGGAAATCTAGTGAATGCAGCTGAATGTGCACGTCAGTCTGGACTGGCATCACTGTCCGCGCGCAATGATGTTCCTATACGCGCAATTTAAAAGCGTGCGCATACGCGCAGTCAGAGGAAGGCAGCTTCAGTGGACATCTCATCATTTCTCCAAATCATACAAAGTTAATCAAAAAGGGTTGTATTAAAAAGAAATCTTTGCATTATATCGGTTTTCCGGACTAGAACAGAATATATTCTCAGTTTTGTTGAAAGACGCCAGGAAGTTGGAGAAATTGATTTTCGGTCTAAGGTATGTCCATAACAACGCATACACATACACGTTCAGCTTGATGCTTCCCATGTTTTCAATAATTTTCCTTTGCGCTTATCGCATTTTCTGGCTTTCCAAGTGCCATTTAGAGATCTTGATCAAACAGTGATTTCAACTCAAACGTTGTTTGTTTGTTTGGTTTTTTTTGTTTGTTTGTTTTTTTTTTCTTTCTTTCTTTTTTGCCAGGCGTGAATTTCTCCATTGGAACATGACTAGGTTGTCGTGTCTTGCCTCCGAGCCAAGAGGAGAAATTTCACTGTGCGACTGACAGGAATTTTACGTACCGCTGAACAAGGATGCCAGATGAGCTTGCAACCTGCAATTTGTGTTGCTGTACCATGACCAATAAGATATTCATGGTGGTCTTCATGATATCGCTCATAATTGCCATACTTTTTGGAAACACTCTGACATTGGCAGTGGTCTTTGGAACTAAACACTTCCATACCCCACAGGGTTATTTAAAAGCCTCGCTGGCTGTGGCAGACCTGGCGGTGGGAATTTTCGTTGTTCCTGTGTCCGTTTACGCAGAAATATCTCTCATGATCCACAATTCGAAACCGGAGTGGACAGTGCGCAATTCCAATAATACAACTTTTCACCCTTGCAGATTTATCGGACCGGTGTTTGCCGGATGCACTTTGGTTTCCATCACAACCATTTTCCTCCTGACCATTGAAAGGAGCATCGCCGTTTTGAAGCCGCTCCACAAGGAATCTGTCATTACCAAAAAAAGAACAAGCATACTAATCGTCTTTTCATGGATGGGGAGCTTTTTCTTGGCAACTTCCCCGATAGTTTTCAGCAATGAAATCACTCTGGAGTACAATCCTTGCAGTAGAATGTGCAATTACGCATTGGGAAGCACCGACTTCCCATCCCAGGCTTGGCACATTCTCTTACTCTTCCCTGCATTTGACTTTACCCTCCTCGGCGGCACTATTGTCATCAATATCATATCCCTCACAACAATTCGCCAGCACTCAAAAAGAAGAAAGCACCTCGCTGAGACCGACAGCCAAAGCGCAACGAAACCAACCTTCTCCGACATCAAGGCTGCCAAAACGATAGGGACACTGACACTGGCTTTCACCATGTCTTTCACTCCTATTGCCGTGTTTGTTGTTGGAAATGTGTTTGGAAACGAATGGTGCACTTTTTCGTTTTTTGCCTTTTGGATTTTGACCACAAACAGCTGTTGTAATGTTATTATATATGGTGTGAGAGACCAGAAGTTTAGAAACCGCGCAAATCATATGCTCATATCCGCACACTTGAAGAATGCGCCAAAAAGCTGAACACAAAATTGGGGGGAAAAATTCACACAAACCTGCGTCTTATTATTTAAGCGTCATTTAGCTGACGCGCAACAGTATATTACAGGGACAACCCCACTGGATAAACCTGAAGATAAAGGCATAGTTCGCCCCAAAATGAAAATGATCTCATCCTTTACTCACCCTCGTGTCATCCAAGATGTGTATGGCTTTCTTTATTCAGCAGAACACAAATGAACAATTTTAGAACAATATTTCAGCTCTGCAGGTCCATACAATGCAAGTGAATGGGTGCCAACATTTTGAAGATCCAAAAATTATATAAGGGCAACATAAAAGTACTCCAGAAAACTCTGGTGGTTAAAATGCTAACTTCTGAAGTGATGTGATAGGTGTGGCTGAGAAACAGATAACATTTTTTTTTGGTGATTCACATTATCTGTGCATATCACCCCCTATTGGGTAGGGAGGAGAATTTATGACCAAAATTACTTAAATATTGATATTTCTCACCCACACCTACTGCATCTGAACACATGGATTTAACCAATGGGGTCATATTAACTACTTTTATGCTCTCTTTATGTGGATTTTGGAGCTTCAAAATGTTGCCACCCATTCACTTGCATTGTATGGACCTATAAAGCTGAATATCTTGATACATATTTGTACATCAATGCATGTGTTGGGTATTGATTCGCTTTTATTGCGTCTTTTTATTGTGAAGCACGGATATCATTTTAAATATTTTGTGACTTCAATATTTCAGTATTTCTTTTTAAAAAGAAATACACACGATAAGAGTTGATACCTTTACAAAAGACCAATATAAACACTTGCTGGTGATAAAGAGCAAACCATTATAGGGGTTTATTGTATTTGGCTGCAGTGATTTTTCATAAGAGCAAAGATGCAATAACAGTGCCAAAGGGGTGACATCTAAGACAAATACATTTGCTTATCAGTGTATTCACATTCATTATATTGCATCATATGCATTACCTATGCCTATTTTAAACATAATATTGTAGTTCCTAATGCAGAAGGGCCAACACATTATACCAGCTATACCATAGTTGACATTCAGAGACTATTAATTTATTTTCTGTAAAAATGTTGATGTAATTGTATCTAATCACATTGAAAATTGAAATGAATCTCAATTATGGTGTTTTTTTTAAGTGCATCTTTGAGCATGAACATGTACTTAATTTTCTATATATCAAGTTTTGGTAAACTATAAAACCTCTTTGTCTTGAACTATTATCCATATCTGCCTATTTTAATAATTGCATAAAACATACATATTTTATTATGAATTATATTGAGCAGCTCAATCTCAATGTTTCACACGTGCCTTTAGCTGGCTCAAATGGAAAACCTGTCAAAGACAATCTCTCATGCAAACCCACTCATCCATGCATGACGCAACAACTACTCATGCATCTGAAGATCCAGCAGAGCAGGCAAATGTTGCAGACATTAATCTTAAATCTGATTTTTTTTTTGTAATCTTGTTTCAGAGATTAATGTCTGATGAATCTCAAATCATTCGTCTCCTAGATTTGACAAGCCTGAAGGGTCCAGTTTTGAACCCAAGGACTGTCCAATTCCCATAAGATCTCAAGAGGAGGGCAGATGGCCTGGCTTTAGCATTTTTTTTTTTCACTATGGCATTTTTGAGGAGCAATAGCATGAGTGTTATTCATCACAACAAAATATGGCAGCTGCCTTACTCCTAGGGCGTCTGGTAAACAGTGTGTTTCATTTTTATTTTTTTTTTTTCAATACACATGTTTTGAACCCTCTGGACAGCATGCCATTCACGTGTCTGTGCAGGAGGCCATTGGGTTTGTGTTCAGCTCTCACTTTATGGTCAAAGAATAGCTCAAATACCCTTGCGTAAAGGTTTTTGGCTGGCTAGAGCAAGATTATAAGGTCTGTTTCTGTGATATGCTAAACAATTCCCTTTTAGATTGTATTAACAAAATACAAAGCCCTTAAATCGGAATTTGTAGCACTCTAGTTTATCTTATTTTGTTCCTTATTTTACCCCAATGAAGAGCATATAAAACAGTACATTTTTAGGAAGAAAATGACGGCCTGAAGTGTTTTTCTTTAATCCTAAATTCTTGGTTGTCCATTTACAACTCTCAAAATAACAAAATAACTGGCCCATTATACTAGGAGGAAGGTTGCATTACACTAATTTCTCTTTGCTGTTGGCTTTATGGTGCCATGGAACATACATGCATAATGTATAGGTTTATTCTGTGACATTGTTCTGTTTGTGATCATACAAACATGAAAAATCTTTATTTTGGTAAACATTTATTTAAAACGTATTTCAAATATAACCAAAAAATATATAATTATATAAAGCTACACAAAAGTGGTGCAATGACTAAATCCAGTGAAATTAGTCTTTTCATTTTTCAGATTTCATAATTGCTCTATTTGTGCAATCATTGCCACTTTTTACAGGTCTGTCCCTGCTTGAAGAAAATTACCCTACATACATAACTGCGACGGAATCCATGCGAAAATGAGTAATGACAGCAAATGTCAGAACAGTAGATCAGTGACAAAATACCCCTCATTACATATGGAAGAGATACCGGGGATGAAATGCATTCAATGGATTCATATGACAGTAATCTAATAGCATAAAAGTGCCTGAAAGAACAAAAAGCCTGAAGTGGTGGATATTCAGCATTGATTCGGGTTGGTAAAAATGCAGATGGGCTCAGCAGTAGTGCCAAAGTCATTTAATGAAAATGAGCCTTTGTTGGTCACAGAGCAGAAGAACATAACTAAGGGCTTTATACGAGTATGAAGAGTTGGTAGCAGTAAGTAGTTTGTGTACCTCAACTGGTGATGCATGACATTAGCATTGTCAAAGTAATGAGTTTGATTCCTATGGAAGAATGAGATGTTAGGCAAAATGTTAGGGACTGTGTTCCATGGAAAAAAGAAAATCATGCAGGTTTAGAACAACATGAGTGTGAGTAAATAATGACAGCTTTCATTTTTTGGGTGATCTGTCTCTTTAATTGTATGGCATAGTTCATCGGAGTACTGATAAGTCAGAGCTGTTCTTTGGTCACAGCCTCAAACACTCTGGGCTTCTAAGATAACACTCATTCTCTGTTCTGAGATGATTTAGCTTGTGAAGAACCACTGCCAAGAGTGGGCTATAGTTATAGTGAGCTTTTAGATACATTCTTTGAAGAACAAGATGAGTAGCCTACTGCTGAATGCGAGAGCTCAGTGGATTCAATTAGCAGCTGTGGAGCTGGAGCCATTGGTTCCAGATCCTTTGTTTATTGTGATTCTGTAGTATACAGATTGCCAATGAGATTCTTAACATCTCTCACACTAATTATAATTTGTTTCCTTTTCATACAGGTCAACTTTGCCTTTTTTAAGTGCAGGCAGATTCAGAAAAAAAGGGATGTTCACAAAATCAAAATAGCTTGCCACTGTAGCTGCTGGAGCTCAACAATTAAGAAAATCAATGGTCAAAGAAAAGAGTTTCTGCTCATTCTGAAAGGTTTACATTCACTTTAACCAATATTTGACAGCGCAAATGGAATTTTGTCCAATGTTATTCAGTCTCAATGAAACACTTAATTAGAACAGAGATAGCAAACACAAGCATACAAGGTGTGGATGGACTTTTGATAATTTTTGACATGTTTTTGATATCAACTTGTTTATCTTAAGCCAATTATTTATTTAGTTGATGAATAGCTTTTGCCACTTTATAAATAACATGCAAATTTTTCAACATCATATAAGTCAAATAAACTTCTTAATTTACCCTGGCAACCAAGGCATTTGAGCTTTATTTGAAAGCAGATAAGAGCACAGTGTTTAGCTTTGAATACAGAAGCTGTCAGATACATTTTAGAGGTGCCGTGCATCAATTAGAAACTGTTTTCAAAATGCATCACATCTCCACTGGCCAGAAAAAGCTAAACAATTGAATAATAACCTGTCTTCCTGGTAAGAACTTCTCCATTCTCTAATGCGGTGGTTCTCAACTGGTTGGTGGTGACCCAAAAAGTGGTCGCAGGTCTGTTCTGATAGGGTTGCAGACAGCATGAGAAAATTGTGCATATTTAAGAAAAATATAGTTATAGATAACTCCTTATAGATCAACTTTTAAAAGGGAAGGAAAATACTTTACATATATATTGTTGTTGCTGTCAAAGGCTGTGCATGCATGCATACAACCAAACACTATGCTCTAACTTAATCTTTCTTAGATTTCTTAGAGTAGGCAAGGAAGGCAATGTCTCAAATTCAGGTGAGCAAATTAAACGACTGTACATAAATAAAACATAAAATATTACAAAATGCGAACTCAAACAATGTGTTGAATTTTCTAAGTTCTCGGTATATAGAGTTAATTGGTCTAAATGCGAAGCTTTAGCTCTGACAGCATACTGACCGGTAACAGCTTTTCAGCCGGGTGCCTTTCAATGGCCCAAACAGCGCATTAAGTATTTGGGTATTTTATTCCCAGCAAATCTATGTGAGTTCATTTTGACATTTTAATAAAAAAGGGTTTCAAGTGATGTGGGCAGGTAGGCTTCACTACATTTATATATGATTGGGAAGGTTAATGTTATAAAAATTAATTGTATACCAAAATTCATCTACCTACTACAGTCTCTCCCCATTGAAGTTCCCCTCTTTTATTTTAAGCTATTTGATAGTATATCTAAACAGATAGTATAGCTAAATATTTTAGTAAACATCCTCAGATGCATTTTAACAAGTTACACAGGCCAATTGACAAAGGTGGATTAGCTCTCCCCAAGATTTTATTTTACTATTATGCTTTTGGTCTCAAGCATTTGGCGTGTTGGTCACCTGAGAGAGCCCCTCCCTGGCTCTTTATTGAACAGGCGGTCATTGTTCCAATCTTGCCATTGCAAAGTCTATCTACCAAGCTTCCCGGAGAAGTAAAGACACATCCCGTTATCTCGCACATGCATTTAGTGTGGACAAAAGTTTCCCACGTGTTCAATTCGGACATTTACCTGAACGTTGCCGCAAGTATTTGGTTAAACCTAAATTGTGCATTAACAAGTCCCTTACTGCTGGACAGAATGGATTGAGAAGGGAGTTACAATGCTGAGTGACCCGAGTTGCTCTGCTGGGAGCATTGAGATCTTTTGAAAATATTATACAGCGGTTTGGGATACTTTGCACCATCTTTGGGTGTAGTACGCAGACCCCTAAAGCGGCAGACACTCTTGAGATGGTGCTTGCTGCTTTTGGAAAGGGTCAGGAGGCTTCAGTGTACTATTCCTAGCTAATTCAGCATTTAAGGGACAGGGTTTTAACATCCTTTAATAAGTTATGGGAGAGAGACTTGAATTTAGTACTGGAAGATGAAGAATGGGGTAAGATTTAAAAAAATGTCAAGTCTGTATCTAGAGATGCAAGGGTGCGCCTCATTCAATTTAAGATTCTGCATCGTTTTTATTGGACTCCCTCCACATTGTATAGGCTTGGCCTTAAAGTCACACCTACTACACCTAAGGGGACATAGCCTATGTTTTTTGGTTCTGTACAAAGAAATAATAGTTTTGGTCGAAGGTTCAGAATTTTATTTGTCAGGTCTTGAGCACTCAGATTTTTATTTTGCCCCAGACTTTGAATTTTGGGTGATGGGGCAGGTATTCATATAATGAATTAACATATAAAAAACTGGGTCCTTACCAGCGTGAGGATCGGCAGGAAGGCAACGCTAAGGGGATGGAAGTCATCTGATGCACCCTCATTTCATGAGTGGTGTACTGAGCTGGGCAGAGTGACAGTGTGTGAAGAGATGTCACATAGACGGCTGGGCAGTTTGGGTGCATATGGGAAGAAGTGGGGCACTTATTTGGCCTTCTTAGAAGGTTGCCAGAGAGGAGCAGTGGAGAGGGACGAGGATAATTAAAATGATGTGGAACTATTTTTCTTTTATGTTGGTTAATTGTATATGTTTTTTATTATGTCATTAATTTTCTTTGGACTGTTTGTTTATATGTGTGTCTGTTGTTTTTTTAATGTTTGACCACTGGGATGTATGTTGGGTGGTGGGTGGGGCACATAATTGTTAAAAGTTGATTCTGTGTAATTTAAATTTGTCATCAGCAAGGTGTTTTTGTCTGCAGAACTGCCCCTCACTGGATGTTTTTTGTTTTTGGCACCATTCTGAGTAAACTGTTATACTCATACCAACCCAACTGGTACAAAAATTATTCCATATTCAAAATCACTGAGATTACATTTTTACCCATTTTGATGGTTGATGTGAACATTAACTGAAGCTCCTGATCTGTATCTGCATGATACGATCGGCTGATTAGATAATCGCATGAATAAGTAGGTGTACCTAATAAAGTCATCACTGAGTGTACAATTTTGGTAATTGGGCCTTTTGAAACAAGAAAGTATAACTGCACAACTCAAAATAAAGGCTCTTTTATTTTTTTTACCAACGTTTTGGAAATCAGCCTTTTTCAAGGTTTGGGCCACCACTTGATGTCCAATTTAAAATCGTGGTGTATTTTTTTTTTTTTTTTACAATTAACACACTCATTTAAGTGAAACACTTTGGAACATCACTATAAACCATTGGATAAGCTTCCAAAATAGTAATCTGACAAAGTAGAAACTTGGCCCTTAAAAGCACATGTCTGGATAAGGTCACTATGTTTGGTCTTGGTTTGAAGAATGGTTTTATAAATTAAAAAAATTATTCAGGATGACCCTGACATTTCTGTGTGAAGACAGGAATTATTTGCAAAAGGTTTTTCCAGACGATAATTACTTGTAATGTGTCTCCATTCATTATAACACCTATATTCAGAGGGGCAAAACTTAATCAGTGACCCCCATCCAACTAGATAAGATTTTGAGAACAAACTGAGCTTTAAATGCACACTTGAATTTGAGTATTAAACGTGTTTATTTGAATAGCATTATTGGACTGTTCACATCTCTATATGTAATCACACAGCTTATCTAGTTTCCCTTCTACTTATGGGTACTAAGACAATTGTAATGGTTTTATAATGCTATAAAAGTGTCAAAATTGAACTACACCCATCCTGAAACACTATTAAGTTAAAAAGGACTTTAATTAGGCTGAGCAACAGTCAAATATGCATTGTCAAATAAGAGGGTTTCAAACCCCTGCTTGAAGAAGTACTTTAATGGTTCCTGGAGCTTCAAACGTAAGACAATTATGAGTGCCCTGACAGTCTAAATGTAAAATATTGTTTTAATGAGGAATTACAAATCAATAAATGAGCGATATAAAACTCATTAGAGCACTAATGAAGGTGAACTCATATTCCAGTTTCTTTTGTCACAACTATGATGTGGTGACTGGGTGACAACTGTTATTCTACAAAAATATGTTTCAGTCAAAGGTGCACCTCAAAATGTAAACAAAGAAAGGGACATTTATCAGCAGCTACTCACATTTTATGTACACGTTTGCAGAGTTATTACAGGGTTAAAGTCCATATATGCTGCTCATCTGTTGAATAAAAAAATAAATAAATGAAATGATCTACTAAAAGTAATTGTCCAGTATCATTGTATCGCATCTGTGATAAGGTGACTGTACAAGGTATATCACAAATTAATTGTGCTGCACTACCTGTGCGAATTAGAGTGCCACCCTTGGTGCTTGTTTGTAGTCTTTATAGGTCTAACAGAAGTTTATTTCCAAAATGCTCTAAATCCCTTTCAAAAATATGAACAAATTAAGACATATTCATCAGAAACTTCTGATACATTATTGAACAGAACACTCATTAAATTCATAATACATTTTATGATGAACTTAAAAACAGTATATTAGATTGTAGAGATTGGACTAGCATTGTAGACAGGATTAAATACAGTACGATGATTATATGATACATTTAGCAACAGTTGCAATAAAACCAACAAAAACTCACTTCAGATGAGCTCAGCAGTTTTGGGAAAGCTGAAACTGTCGCTTCCTAAGACACAAGCTGCCAATAACTTAAAAGTAGTTTAACTACAGTCAAGCTACTCTGTTTTAACTTTTGATAGCTCCATGTTAACAAAATGAATCTAACCACATTGAAGCTTATTAAATATGAAATTTAAATAATTTAAATGCAAAACACTCTATGTAGTTCAAAAGCCGTTTCTAACACACAGGACTTGTTTTCTTGTCAGTCAGATAAGAGCCATTGTCAGTGGAATGCTTGCAAACAATGTCATGAATACAAATTCAACAACCCATAAACGCTTCTCCTAGAATTGTCAACTTGCCTCTGAAACTGAATTATTTCACCTTCTCCATCAGGAGGGACACATTTCTCGATTATAAATATGTAACATTTTTGTGCATTTTCTGCACCCAGTTTATTGGCAAATGCTTTAAATAATTAAATATTTCCTCCAGGCATTGTGAAAATATTTCCTTCAATTCATTCCACCAAATCTATGGTATTTATAACAAATCAAGAACAGTTTCACGTAGAATAGAGAATAAAAAAGTTCATTTATTAGCAGTTGAGTTTAAAAGGTTCAGACACATTTGCGTATTAATGTAACTGAATGTTTTGCTAGTGGCGCTTTTCATTTCAAGCTGTTTATCCTTTGTACTGAGTGATGGTGAAACTTAGTAATTGTTAAGTAATCAGTTATTTTCCTTGGGTTTCATCTATTGTACTGCCATGAAAAATGAAAGGAAAAATAAACAGTCCACACAGCTAGACAATTTATTGGAGTGAAGTTCTCTTGTCTTGGGGTTTGACAGGGAAACAATTATATTGTATTTATATTAAACATCATCAGTAGGTCTTCTTCCATGATTGTAAATAAAGCTGAATAGGTAGCATTGGATTCCTCTTCTGTAGGCTGGGGTGGAACACATCGAAATCTACTTTCCTCACTCTGTGCAAGTAATCTTCCAGAACAACCTGATGCAAAAGACACAAACACTTAGAACAGGCTTATTTTAAATTAGTGGTTACTATATACTTGGACTTGGGGTTAGGGATTTGAACAAACCCCTTACCCTAAGCTTATCTTGTAACTTATCCTTCACCGTTTGCATTTCAGATATGAATGATACCTCAATAAGTTTGGCATTTTGAAGAGATGTGTGCTATAATGTTTTCAGTGATATGGCTTGCAATTTTTGACTAGAAGTCAATAAAACAAGCAAAATAACCACATAGAACAAAACATGGTTTATACTGCCTAAGCCTTGCGGTCGTGCACATTTAAATTTTCGTAACTTTTTGCGCAATGCGTGTGCACAGTGCTGCAATCCCACTGGATGAATGTGAGGGAAGGGGAAGGTATGTGTCAGTGCTTTAGCTTAGAGTAAAACTACTGCAAATAATGTAGCAAGCAAATGTATTTATCCACTATTTATCCATTTCGTATACTGATTAAAAAATTCCAAACAAAACACTAGAGTTTTGTTTTAGTAATATGCTATATAATTGAACAGCTCTTTTTATTTTATACTGTTCAAAATTATTATATATTTGGCAGACGCTTTTATACAAAGCGACTTACAGAGCCCTTATTACAGGGACAATCCCCCTGGAGCAACCTGGAGTTAAGTGCCTTGCTCAAGGACACACTGGTGGTGGCTGTGGGGTTTGAACCAGTGTCCTTCTGATTACCAGATAACCAGTTATGTGCTTAGACCACTACACCACCACCACTCCATGTAAAAAAAACTAGTGAAAAAAAGTGCTTTAGTTTGGCCACAGGCAGACAGTGTAAAAAGCCTACTAGTGGTTATTAGGTGATTTTGTTTTGTTCTTGCTCTTGCATATGACCAGCGAACATGAACTATTTATTATCATACCTTGCTAGGTAAATGTAAAGCTCAGCAAAGCACTTCTTCACTACTGTTTCTTGCTAGAGTAGCTGATATTTTCTATACACTGCAGTCTGTCGTTTGGAAAAGAGTGCAACAACGGTGCACATCAAGTATAAATGCCTCTGGCTGCGGAAAGCTTGTCATGCAGAACCCTTTGTGATGACGGGCGAAAGTATAAGCAAGGCATAATATATTTTACTTATACTTATAATATAATTATAGCCTGAGCTATATCTAGGGACTGGTTCAGAAAGACCATTGCGACTGCATAGCAATGAGCTAAAAAAACACATTGTAACCAAACAGCAATGCACTGGCAACCATCCACAACAACTTGGCTTTGTGGTGGCAACTATCTTTCTTCTAAAAATGTAAAATTCTTGATAGTTTTGGACTCTTTTGTCTATTTCAGTCTGCTGGTGGATGATACATTATTAAAAATAACATTAAAAAACTATGTAAATTATAATATAGGCATAAAAGAAGAAAAGCAAGGAATTATTAATGAATTTTATAATGAAGTTGACAAGATGTCCGTCATCACCATTACTTTTAAAGCTTTTCAACAAATGCATCTCTTTGCATATATTCAAATGCTGAGGCATTGTAATAAATGATGCTATCAAACTGTCCTCAAATGTTCTAAAACAACGTCAGGACGCAAACACAGTCCCGGGCTAACATATCTTGAATGTCAAACATAACATTAAAATCCTTTCTAAGCACAGAGTAAAGATTAACACAAGCCACAGCAAGTGGAGCGCAATGTGTCTCCAAACAGCCTCTGAGCAAAGAATGGCTTTTAAAGGTCTTGGTATACTTCTACAGAAGTTGAATTTCATTCTTCGTTCAGATGTCAAAAGAAATTCGAAACAGCCAAGCAGCGTTGTTATACTCTTTCCGAACATTCAGACACTGGTCACACCACTGTGGGTGGCGTTTAGAATTATGAGGACGTTACATGTAAAAGCTTACCAATGTGTTAAACTAAAATGTGTTATCAATGACTTTATGCCTCATTCTATGAGTAGACTTCACATGAGGTCAGTAAAAGAAGCCGTTTTGATCACTCAATGATGATTTAAATGAGTAAATGGGCACTTGAGAGTAATTATCTAGTAATACAGAATGTTATGGTAAAGAAAAGATCAGAATTGTTTTTGATGATAAAATTCAGCATGTCCATGAATAGAGTATTTGAAGAACTCGTTTTGGTTCCAAGAAAACCAATGTCATGGTTTACTCAAAATCCACAACAAACGCTGTGCCAAGCTACTAAACGACTGAATATATATGCCATTTCATTGAGATGGAGGTAGATGGGGCCCCCCTTACTATACCTGTGATAAAGAAAAGAAAACTGCACGTTGCTTTCCGGTTGCGTTTGTAAACACAGCTGAAAACGGTCCATTACTGGCATACATTGACTACACATGTAATTTTAAAATGTTAGATGGAAACTTGCATGAGTTTTCTGTAAATTACGCTGATACTAATTGAGAGAGTGGTCTAAACAATTAATAATTTCTTATCTGTCCAACAAAAAAGAAGCAACATTGGCATCACTACATACACCAATTTGTGTATGCTGTTCCAAGGTTTACACTAGTTTTTTGTCATTGCCGGTTTTTCGCTTCTTTGGCAGTACAACTACTGAATCTCCTATTGTCTCCGCTTCTAAAGCATGGTAATAAATATGTTCCATGGGCTGAGTCTGAAACCAGGAATATGCTACCTTCGGAGGCTTTATATGGAGGCAGGATGAAATTAAGATGCTTTTCACACTGTTCAGAGATCAGTTTCCTTAAGAGATCCATTCATTCAAAACAGCAGTCAGTTAAGCTATTAACTGATTAGGCAACAAGTTAGCTACCTACGTTTTCAGATGGCCATTGTGTTATGTTCACTCTTCACGTCACCAAACAACACTGCGCTAAGCATAGATGTATACGGCAGCCAATGAATGTGAGGATTCTCTTCTTCGACATTTAGTGAAACATAGCGGGTCATGTGATTTCAAAATGGCAAAACACATCGAAAGGGGTGACCCGCACAATGTACAATAAATATGGAACACCAGGCAGTTCAAAAATACGCGTTTTTTTAACACGTGAACAACGTGTTGACAACACATTTGAGCATTTTTAATGTGTTGTCAACGCGTTGTTTACACGTGAAAAATCAATGCAGAAACAATGCGTTGACAACACGCAAACATGTTGACAATGCACAAACAACATCTCAGATGAACTGTAGCCTATATGTGCATAAAATACAAAATAGGCCTAATGAATGAAAATGTCTGTCCTGCCTAATCTGCATAGCTTTTTTCAAGTCTTTAATTATCCAGCACCTCAACTAAGCCTTACACCAGATATATTACTATTATTATTGTAATATTTAATAATAATCATTCATTCATTCATTCATAATATTCTTTCATTTATAATATTCAACTGACTGCGATTTGTTTCCAGTCATGTAGTCTTGAGCAGTTTGCAGTGGAATCACATCAGTCCCATCTTCAGTCCTAGCCTTTAATACTGTGAGTAAGCAATTTCAAGTCAATAACATTGCTAAACCAGTATAGAAACTGTCACAAAAGCAGTCATAAAATATATTCTGGCTGTTATGATGTGTATAATAGTCTACTCAGTAACAATCCATGTTACTTGTTGCTGTGATCATTGTGGAGCATCTGTAATGCACAGTTGAAAGCATTCATGTCCCTTAATTTCAGCATGACTATTTCCAGGTATTGCAGATATAAACTACTGTATGTTTGTGGTTCTAGAAACAAACAATAATAAGCTACTTTTCTTTGAATCTTTGTGTTTACTTACATGTTATAAAGTGTTTTAACTAACTAACACTTAATTCTCATGAGCTTAAATAAGAATGTTCAGGGTGGCCTAGGACTTTGGTACCGTAGCATACATCTGCTGTCAGGAAAGCCAAATCCAATTAATACTGACCTAATTACAAACTCTCATTCTAATGCTGAAAATCTTTGGAAGGCTGTAAATTCCAATTAAATGGATAATATTGCCTGTGTACCTAATAATGTACCCCCTGCTGGCCATAGCCCTAAATTAAAATAAAATGCTCAATAAACAAGTTCATGTTGTTTTCCAAAGACAGATATTCATTACAATGGACAGTATAAACCAGTATTGAGTGAGTACCACTGCTGTAACTCCCCCCATGTTAATATTTTTTAAATATAAGTAACTGTATTCCACTACAGTTACAATTTAAATAAAACGTAATTAGAATACAGTTACATTCAAAAAGTATTTTGATTAATGAAGAGATTAGTTTGCATTTTATTGTCATTTGTTTCATTTAATATAGTAGACAGAGAAGTAAGATTGAAGTAAGTTTGGAGCAGAAGAAATAAAAATAAAGCTTGTGTAAACTGTCAGCTTTAAGCTAAACTAAAATGCTATTTCTAACCATTTTACATGCACATTACCAGACACGATCATATTTTTTTTTTATCAAGAAAATTCACATTGGATCATAATTTCTTTTTTTCTAGTAAGACCCATATTAGGGCAAAAATCTTGTTAATCATTTTTTTTTATTGTTTTCCTGTAAAAAATATCAAAAAATCCTTGAAACAAGATACATTTTATTAATCTTGTTTTAGAAACAACACTGCATAAGATATTTAGGTTTTTCAGAGAATGTATTTTTATGTATTTTGTCTTAATGTACTGGCAGAGATTTTATAGTCAAAACAAGTGAAAAAATCTACCAGTGCTGAAGAAGTAATCCAAAGTATTTAGAATACGTTACTGACATTGAGTAATCTAACGGAATACGTTACAAATTACATTTTACAGCATGTATTCTGTAATCTGTAGTGGAATACACTTCAAAAGTAACCCTCCCAGCCCTATGAATGGTGAGAATGTCCACTAATCTGTTTGTTTATCAATATTATCTTGATGAAAGTAATAAATAATATTGATAAAACTGCAATTGACATATTTTATAATTATAGGCTACACAAAAAAGGAAGAAAAGGACAAAGAAATAAGAGGATCCTTAGAATGTAATATAGTGGTAGCATAGAGTCTATGAGTGGTAGGCAACCCCTAGGCTTACAGAAATAGTTTAAATCTAGTGCTCAGCAGCCAATGGGAACTTATGACACTCACCCATTCAAAAGTGACCAAATGGCTCAGAAGTATGTGAAATTGAAGTCTGAGCTCATAAGTTGTTAACGTGTTGTTTGTGCATTGTCAACGTGTTGTTCACATATTAAAAATCACATATTTTTTAATTGCTTGGCATTCCATAAATATAAACACTTTTTATAGAAAACTATTATGAGTACAGTATCTCATGTCAGTGTACACCATTCAGATCACTCTTAACAAAAATACAATTCATTGTTAATGTGTAAAACTTATTAAATAAGCCCCAAATTACTGAATGCACCTAGAAGAGTCTGAATGGCACTTCAATACAGATGTATTCTTAAAAAGAGAGATAAGAATACAATAATACAGAGACAGAAATTAAAATCAATTTACGGGCCATTTTGTTCTTGAAAAGCTGGCCGAAGCAATGAAAACACTGAAGTGCTGCAACCAGGCCATTTGGAATTAAAAATACAGTCCCTTTTTTATAAGGGAGTGCCTCCCTCTGGCTTGCCTCACTCATATCATACTACACACTATTCCCTCAGCTCCACTGCGGGAGGATTCTTTTAAGAGAAACTACTGTAATAGTAAAAAAGGTGCAATATGTGCAATCAGACCATGAGTTGGTAATGTGAAGTAGAGAAGCTCTGGCTCTTTTGAGGCATAATAAGGATAACCCATGAACTTCTCTATGTCACATCACATTAGTGAGGCGTGGGGAGGGAGAGAGAATCTGAAAGAGATGAAATGACTCACCGTTTGCAGGAAGGCAGGGATGGCCGCATTTGGAACATTCTTGCTGAACGATCTAGCCTATGGGACAATGTAGTCATGAGTCAATTAAAACAAGTTTTCTAATGCATGCATCTAGAAGACTCATAACTGGACTGCATTTAAGAGCACATAACTTTAATTATTCAGTCTGGTCTCATGAAATTTTCATGAGCACAAATTACGTGCTTCATTACACGTTTGACTGCAGTTTTAAAGTGCAATGTCCAGCGAGAAGTGCCAAAACTGAGCAAAATGAGGTTGTAAACGGATTTTTCAGGTGAATTTTACAAGGAGGTTTTAATAAGTCAAATGTACCTTCCTTACTTAAAATTTACTTAAACCAAACAATAGTGTCCGAAAAAATAAATGAGAGTTTAACAAAACAGACATCCTTAACCAACACCTAACCTTAACCAATAGTGTTTTAAAATGCAAATTTGAAATACAAAAATGAAAACACACATGAACTAAAGCAACCATGTCATTTTGTGTCGCTTCTGTGCTACTTTAGATTTCATGCATCTTTGGCTGGATTCCATCCATGTCCATTGAGCTCAAAGTCCAATGCTCTACTAGGTGAGCTACCAAGCAAGCTAACAACATTGGAATAAGTGTGTATATGTAGGTGGGTCTTCAAATCATGCATTAAAGTAAAAGTGTTTTGATATCATAACGTAGCGGGTGGTGAATAATAGATTGAAAAATACGTTTTGGTAAAGTCAAAATCAACAGTTGTACTCGTGACTTGTCTGACCACGATTAAACCGCACATTTGTTGTAGCGCCTCTAGTGTTCATTTCACCATGAAACTGCAGCGAAACAGAAAGCGGCAAGTAAAAGTCAGTTTGCAAAAATGTATATAGAGAAACTTTCATTCTATGAGACCAGGTTGTAATCATTGGATGAAACCTGTCAAGAACATGTCAGGGCTACCCAGAAATCAAATGAAAGAAATAAAGAGACTATATTTTGTACAGTCTCTAGTGTAATTTTTAGATGTTGATTTGCTTTGTTACATTGTGTTTATGACAACTAAACACATTTTTATTACTGGAATACAAAAATATCTCATCCTTATTACTTTAATGCGAAAAATAATGACATATAATTTAAATTGAAAATAATTGATACATCATGGTAGGATCATAATAATTTTTTTATGATAATTTATTTATTTATTTAAGAAGAATAACTGTTGAAAATGATTGGAAAGTGAGTATTGAAATGTTTTAGTGACATTTCGCCAATTACACAATTAAATCTATCAGCATTATATTCCAGTTAGGTCCTTGGCTTGTTTTGTAATTATTTTCATGTGTTCTTCAATCTCTTTGGGTTCATTTTATCGCTAACCCTTCGTGCCACCTGAGCCGACATGCACAGTGGGTTCTGCAATATCTGATGAAATCTCTGATTAAGATTTCCATGGATATTCTGGAATGCTGTGTGGTTTCACAGGTTTCAGTAATGAAGAGAAGACACCAATCAAGGGTCATGAAAGCTGTAGGTGGAGGACGGCTGATCTCTCTAGTGATGAGAGAAATTAGTATGCAAACTGAAACTACCTACAGAAACAGTCAACATCTCTTATTTAACCACAGATACAAAACTGAGAGCTTTGTCTACTAGAGTGCATACGTGTTCGAGATGGACGTGGGCTTGGCTGGCAATGTCATAAACAACATCCCTGACGTTCTGGTCCTTGCTGCCACGGAGGAAGTCCTCTTGAGACGCACCATGCTGGGACAAAAACAGTAAAAATGCATTACAAGCCAACCTCATTTGATCTATGGATAAATAACCTTAAGCGATATCACAATCCTATGCTCATCCCTTCATCTTTCAGGCAGAAACATAACAAACGCTAATATGTAAATCTCACAGAAAAGTTCTGGGTCATATTTCAACCACAAAATCGACATTTATTTTGAGACAATTTTAAGACTGCAACTGCGACAAGATGTATCATTGTGACATTATTGTCATGAAAATGAAGTGCATGTCATTATGATGTTGGGGAAAAAATTCATTCTCATTACAGTAATGCCAATTTAATTAATTTCAGTACAACCAATACCACCATATTTTCACAACTGTACTTTACAAATGTGCAAAAATAATATATCATTTGAGCTTTGTCCCATGGAGGCCCAAATTGTTAAAGTTAAATCAAATAAAGATTTAGATAAATCAATAAAGGGATCGTTCATCCAAAAATGAAAACTCTCATCATTTACTCACCCTCATGTTATCCATATGTCTTCAGTGATTAAATCCATACATTTAGGAGCGATATGATAAGTATGGGTGAGAAACAGATCAATATTGAAGTCTTTTTACTATAAATCTTTATTTTAACTTTCACTTACATTCTTCTTCATCTGTTTTTATTTATTTTGCTGCAATTTGCGTTCTTTGTGCATATCGCAACCTACTGGTTGGGGCTGGTCAAAGGTGGATATTTAACAACAACAAAAAAAGAAATGAAAAAGGATTTAAATATTCCATGGTGCTTCAGATGACATGGATTTAATCACTGGGGTCTTATGGATTACCTTTATTCTGCCTTTATGTGATTTTTAAAGATTCAATGTTCTGGCCACCATCCATTTGTATTGTTTAGGCCTACAGAGCTGAAATATTCTTCTAAAAACCTTCATTTGTGTTCAGCAAAAGACAGAAAGTCATACACATCTGGGATGACAAGGGATGAGAGAATTTAGATTTTTGGGTGAACTATCCCTTTAATACATAATAAAATACATGAATTATTAAATCAATAAAATGACACTTGTATTGCAGTTAAAGACTAGCTTGTCTTTTAATTATCAGGGTTAGGTTTTTTTGTACGTCACCTTGCTTTTCAAAATCGATTTCTTTGGACTTTCTGGTTAGTGATTTTAGGTGCTTTTTTTTTTTTTACACTGCAACTATGGCTGAGCTTCGTACAATAAAATATTTCTTATTAATTTGCAGATGATGCCAACCAAGATGTTGGCAATCACTTAATTTTAAACCATGTAAATGAAGGGGAAAGGGAAAAGGGAAATGTTGGACAAAATATATTCTGTAAATGACGGTAACATTAACTTAGGTGTGTGGACCATTTATAACAGCACTGAGCAGTTTGTTTGAAAATACACAACATGAAATTGAATCTATGAGAGAAGGTCATCCTACTTTGAAAAGTGACGCCCACTTATGTTGAGTGAAGTGTCAATAACCGTAACCCTGAAAAGTAAAAAAGCTCTTACTTAAATGAAAAATCAATCCAAAAGATAGTGCTAAACTGAAAATGGATACAAACAGGTGCTAAACTTATATAAAATTGAGATTTATTTAATCATTCATTTAATAATTTTATATTTTTAATGATTTAATTTTATTTTTTTAATTATTTTTAGTAATTTGGCCCTCCATGTTTTCTGCATTACAATAATGAAAAAAAGATTTGTTTTCCCTCCCACTGTATAATAGGTTAGAATGGGGGAATGTACTTAATTGTCATTAAAATAATGCTACAGCAAAAAAAAAAAAAAAAAAAAAAAAGAATGGTCCAAAAATAAGCTTCATTTCTTTATGCAAAATATAATTTATTATTTTTTTCTTTTGATTTTGAGGTAAAAACATGATCCTTTCTTTTTGTGAGATTCTCCCTAAAATCAGTTTCCTACGATCAACAAAAACACTCCAATATAAAGCAGAAACGTGTGTGCTTGAAGAAAATGTGAAAAAATAATTATGCAGAGTGTAATCCCATCAGCATCCTACGAGTTCTTCAAAACAAATACAGAAATCACACTTATTAATATCTGTGAAAATAATGATTCAAATAAAGACATAACAAACAAATTCTTCCATCACTCATGTATCATCTGTGATTGCTCTGCTTAACTGTGTTCTGAACAAACACGAACAGACCCACACCATGATCCACAGTTGCAGAAGATCAATAAACACATACTGCAGAAGCATTCATTTAGTATCTAATTTAAAAGTCCCATCAGTCCCATTGCCAAAAGGCAATTTTGTCCTCAAACAAAAGATTGTGACAGAATAAAGCATCTGCAGCCAATGAACATCATGAATATACAGTCTGTGTAGACTAATTGTAGGGATGATTTAATTTTCGATCTTTTCTCCTGTTCTTGAAAGGGGGCTTCACACCACATACTGTGATAAAAAAAAAGTGGTTTGAAGACACTAAGGCATGTTTTTACAATCAGCCTAACAAAGAAATACCCTACGGTCACACACAAGCATACTGCTGTTCACAAATGTGTTTGGCTAATCTTGACATGTACCAAACAGACACTGTTTATAATTCTCAGCAAGCCATCAAATATTCTCTAAAACAACTGCAACATACTGGTAAACATTCAAAGTCCTGATGTTGTAATCCTTAAATCCCAAATTAAAGTTTTAAATGCATTATCAAATACATCAGTTACTCTCCAATAAAAAAGGTTTTAAATGTTATATGCATAATGTCTTGATTTTTGAATCATGTTTTTTAAAGAAAAGTTTGACAAAGTTAATTTCAAACAGTAAGTGCAGGCAATTAGTATGAAACATCTGTGCGCAGCAATTTATGTAGTATGGTAGTAATAATAATAATACAGTATGGCGATCTAAAAAAAAAAAAAGAGGTAGGCTATGTTATATTCACCCTAGAAACCAAATAGTGTGTATACATACAGTTGAAGTCAGAAGTTTACATACACTTAGATTGAAGTCATTAAAACAAGTTTTTGAACCGCTCCACAGATTTAATATTAGCAAACTATAGTTTTGGCAAGTCGTTTAGGACATCTACTTTGTGCATGACACAAGTCATTTTTCCTCAACTGTTTACAGACAGTTGTTTCACTTTTACTTGACTATATCACAATTCTAGTGGATCAGAAGTTTAAATACACTAAAATTGCTCGAACAGCTCGAATCACATCATCATGTTCGCCGATGACACGACCGTGGTGGGTCTCATCAGCAAGAACGACGAGTCAGCATACAGAGAGGAGGTGCAGCGGCTGACGAACTGGTGTAGAGCCAACAACCTGTCCCTGAATGTCGACAAAACAAAAGAGATAGTTGTTGACTTTAGGAGAGCACAAGGTGAACACACTCCACTGAACATCGACGGCTCCTCTGTGGAGATCGTCAAAAGCACCAAATTCCTTGGTGTTCACTTGGCGGAGAAACTCACCTGGTCCCTCAACACCAGCTCTATCACCAAGAAAGCCCAGCAGCATCTCTACTTTCTTCGAAGGCTGAGGAAAGCACATCTCCCAACCCCCATTCTCACTACATTCTATAGAGGGACTATTGAGAGCATCCTGAGCAGCTGCATCACTGCCTGGTTTGGGACTTGCACCGTTTCGGACCGCAAAGCCCTGCAGAGTATAGTGAGGACAGCTGAGAAGATCATTGGGGTCTCTCTTCCCTCCATCAAAGACATTTACAAAAAACACTGTATCCATAGAAGCAACCAGCATTGTGGACGACCCCACACACCCTCACACAAACTCTTTACCCTCCTCCCGTCTGGCAAGAGGTACCGAAGCATTCGGGCCCTCACGGCCAGACTGTGTAACAGCTTCTTCCCCAAGCCATCAGACTCCTCAATACTCAGAGACTGGTTTGACACACACGTGTCCTGAGTTGCACTTTAATTACTGTCACTTTATAACTGTCTGCTACCTCAATAACTGCTATGTGCATAGAACATTATCTCATAGTATGTTATGTTTACATTTTAGAAACTGTCATCTTTTTGCACTACTGAGTACTGGTCGGCGCTGCACTGTCTATTGTCCTGTTCATTGTCAGAAATTTGTTGTACTGTCCTGTACTTTTTGCACATGTTTGCACGTGCACTTTATATAGGTATATATAGGTTTTTTTATATAGGTATTTTATTTCGTTGTGTTGTCTCATGTGGTCCTGTGTTGGTCCTTTGTTGTTTTTATGTAGCACCACGGTTCTGGAGGAACGTTGTCTCGTTTTGCTGTGTACTGTACTAACTGTATTTGGTTGAAACGACAATAAAAACCACTTGACTTGACTTGAAAATTGGACAATTCCAGAAAATTCTGTCAAGCCTTTAGACAACTAACTTCTTATAGGAGGTGTACTGAATTGGAGGTGAACTTGTGGATGTATTTTAAGGCCTACCTTCAAACTCAGTGCCTCTTTGCTTGACATCATGGGAAAATAAAAATAAATCATCCAAGACCTCGGAAAAAAAAATGTGTGGACCACCACAAGTCTGGTTCATCCTTGGGAGCAATTTCCAAATTCCTAAGGTACCACATTCATTTGTACAAACAATAGTATGCAAGAATATACACACCATGGGACCATGCAGCCATTTATAAAGAAGATGCATTCTGTCCCATTGAGATTAATGTAGTTTGGTGTGAAAAGTGTGAATCAATCCCAGAACAACAGCAAAGGACCTTGTGAAGATGTTGGAGGAAACATGCAGACAAGTATCTATATCCACAGTAAAACGAGTCCTAGATCGACATAACCTGAAAGGCTGCTCAGCAAGGAAGGAGAAAATGCTCCAAAACCACCATAAAAAAGTGCACATGGGGACAAAGGAGAAATGTCCTCTGGTCTGATGAAACAAAAATCTAACTATTTGGCCATAATGACCATTGTTATGTTTAGAGGAAAAAGGGTGAGGCTTGCAAGCTGAAGAACACCATCCCAACCATAAAGCATGGGGGTGGCAGCATCATGTTGCGGGGGTGCTTTGCTGCAGGAGGGACTGGTGCACTTCACAAAATAGATTACATCATGAGGAAAGAAAATTATGTGGATATATTGAAGCCACATCTCAAGACATCAGCCAGGAATTTAAAGCTCTGTCATAATGGGTCTTCCGAATGGACAATGAATTCAAGCTTACCTCCAAAGTTGTGGCAAAACAGCTTAAGGACATCAAGTCAAGGTATTGGAGTAGCCATCACAAAGCTCTGACCTCAATCCGATAGAAAATTTGTGGGCAGAGCTGAAAACAAGTGTGAGAGCAAGGAGGCCTATAAACCTGACTCAGTTACAACTGTCTGGAGGAATGGGACAAAATTCCAGCAACTTAATGTGAGAAGCTTGTGGAAGGCTACCCAAAACGTTTTACCCAAGTTAAACAATTTAAAGGCAATGCTACCAAATACTAACAAAGTGCATGCAAAATTCTGACCCACTGGGAAAGTGATGAAAGGAATAAAAGCTTAAATAAATAATTCTCTATACTATTATTCTGATATTTCACATTCTAAAATAAAGTAGTGATCCTAACTGTCCTAAGACAGGGATTTTTTTTCTATGATTAAATGTCAGGAATTGTGAAAAACGGAGTTTAATTGTATTTGGCTAAGGTGTATGTACATTTCTGACTTCAAATGTAATTTATGGTGCAGCACCAGTGCCCCCTACTGGTGAATGTGGAATCGTACAGTAAAACAAATCTACAAAAGAATTGATTTTAATGCTGTTCAATGTTTCTAGCTGATATTAGTTGAGAATAAATCACAGCTAATATTTTTTTCTTTTGTTAAACTAAGGGCAAGATTTTCTTTATCCCAGTTCTAATGGCATGTTCATGCTGCCATGGTGACAGATGGCAGACGTAAAGCCTTTGGAATTGGACTTAGTAGCTGAGAGGGCACGGACAGCTTTACCCACATCTATGCTGACTGCCATATGGATTATCTCTAGTTCTTTACTACAGCCTCTCTTATGTTAGAAAGATGTGGCATTGCATGGCAGGTTGCTTAGTTGACACAGATGATAAGTCCGTTTATGTGCCTTTAAAGGTGATTTGTCATTTTCCCATACTAAAATTGTTAATGTTAATTTTTAAATACTTTCAATGCCTAATTTGAGATGCATGCAAAGAATATAATCACTGGCTCTGTGGAGCAATCAAAACATTGCCCTGGTTGTTGAAGCAGTCCCAAGTTAACTTCAAGCTCAACCAGTGGCTTAAATTTGTGGAAGGAATATCTGCTTGTTCAAACAAAGGCAGATAGGGTGCAGGGCAGAAGAGGTGATACAGCTGTTTAGAAACAATCATTATTTTTACAATTTCCTTTGGTGTGGCAAGTGGTGCAGAAATTAAACACTTCACCAATAAGGGGCCCAGAAGGCGGCCCAAAACCTCAATATCTGCTAGGAAAGAGTTTAGGTAAAAGGATGAGAGCTCAGAAATTATCTTTAACCAAATTCCAGCAGGACGACTGAAGAGTTACCCACCAGCATGCAGATGTCCATGGGCAGGTAGACTTTGCGTCTGCTGCTGTTGTAGGGGGTGGCACGGAGGCAGGTCAGGATGCCCTGGGCTTTGCCAATGTGGCTGGCGGCATGGTCTGCATGGACATTTTTCACACCTATATTGAGGAACAATCACACACAAAGCATGCAAATTTACTGCTTTGCATCAAATAATGTCTTTAAAGTTAATATTTGCGTAACCCTTGAACCATATGTGTCTAGTTTTTAGGACATAATTTTGATGCCACTCCAGGTATTCATCAATGAAGGTGTCGTCTTTCAAATGAAGTGACCTTTTGAACATGTAGTTGAATATGTTTGCATCACTTTCCATAAAATGCATATGTGGGTCCTATATAACCCATATGTATTTCCTATGGTATTCAGTGCATTTAACACCTGTCTTATTTTTTGTAATACACTGATTGTTTTCAGTTTCCATTTTTTATATTTCTAAATATATGTTAAATACCATGTTTATCTTTATATTTAGGTGTAGTAAGCAAGAATAGAAAGTTGTCATTCAGCTGATGTTTATATTCAAAGTGCATGATACACCCAATACAGGGACAGTCCTCATGGATCAAACTGAGGATAGATGCCTTGTTCATTTAATTTACATTTACATTTTGGCAGACACACTTATTACAGGGACAATCCCCCTGGACAACTTCATTGGACAAAAGTATGTGGAAGCTCCATTCTAATTAACAGGTTTGGCCATTTCAGCTACTCATGTTACTAACAGGTGCATATAATCAAGCATACACCCTTATAATGATCATAGAATTGTTTAGTTTTTTTAGAATTGGAAGCAGCCAGCAAAATGGTTTACTGGGCCTGGTATAGAACAACTTGAAAGACCTGAATCCCACTGAACACTTTTGGGCTGAAATGGAATGTCGACTGATAGCCAGGCCCCATCGCCCAACATCAGTGCCTCACCTACCTGATGATTGTGCAGGAATGGAAGCAAATCCCAGCAGCCATGCCCCATCATCAAGTGAGCAACCTTCTTAGAGGAATATTCTGGGTTCAATGCAAGTTAAGCTCAATCGAAGGCAAATGTGTCATAATGTTGTTGAGATTTTCCCCTCCTTTTCTATTAAATCAAGTAAGGCACTTACAATGGAAGTAAATGGGGCCAATCTGTAGATGTCAAATAGGCTCAAAAGTATAGCCATAGGTAAAAGATGTTAAAAAAATCGTGAGATAAAATCGCTTCCTAACCTTTTCTGTGTATAGTTATAAACAATTTTATAACTTTGTTGCCATGAAGAAACATCAGTGACAAACAACTACAAGTTAATCCGCTTAGAAAAGTAGTCCACCACAAAAACGACAATTTAGACAACTTTACAGCTCAAATAATACACAAGTTTTAACACAGGATTTAAAATAAGTGCTTGTATAACATTTCAAGCTTTACATTTCTGCCTTTAAACCCTCCAAACATTGGCCCTATTCACTTCAAGTGCCTCACTAAAGGTGCAATATGTAAAATTTGTCATTTAAAAGTCACGCCTTTTTTTTTGTCACGCCTTTTTTTTGCCAATGTGTGAACAGCTTGTAATGCAACTTAAAAAATATCCCTTCCCGGACATCCTAGGTTGCCTATTAAAGCCTGTAGACTGATTTTCATGCAAAGGGAGCGGGTCGCTTTTGCCAGGAAAATCCAAAAGATTGAATAGCGGAAGCTTCTCTTCTGCTATTCAACAGCGTAAACAGAGTCTTCGACACTAGGTAACGTTATCTTAGAGATGGAATCCAGCAAACATCCGGCTCACAGCACAACTGCAAAACATGTGAAATATAGTGCCATAAGGATTGATCTGTGTAATTTTAGCTAACTTGATCTTGCCTGCTAACGCTGACAAATTGCATGCTCCCTTGCTTCATAACTTTCAAATAATTTCAAGGATCTTCTCTTTATACTAAAAGTCAGGTTAATGTCAATTTTAATCTGTAATTATTCAACAAGATAAACTACAATAACACATAAAATGAATGCTAGACAATGTTCAAGATAATGCAAAAATACCAATTCATTAGAGTAACGTGACTTGGTTATACAGAAAATATATACAATCCATTATTATAAAACAATAGCGCATTGATATATTAAAATGACAGTTGTGATGGAATCACATCAATACTGAATTGTTTCAACATATTTATAATGTACAGTCTATTTTATAAACAGCTTCTGTCATCATCCACCAAATCTAGCTAACAGCTATTGATAAAGCTGGCTAGCTTGCTAACGCCGACATAGGCTGTCATATAAATGCAGTCAATGTATCATTCAAACTACAGTCTTGCATAGTCAGCCCTATATCCAAACTTTGTTTTAGCCCTGTTCCAGCACTGGAGAGTTAAATATAATATACAGTCTCAAAGTTTGTAGTAAAACAATCATAACTGTGTAATTTTAATTATGCTACCTGATCTGTCAGCATGATGACAGTGAATCACGTTCAGTCTCTTTATACGTTACGTCATTGTTTTGGATGATGCTCGCTGGCCTATGGAGTGTGTGCACAAGCACGCGCAACATGTAGCTGGCTGCAGTTCACTTAACGGCCACAGGTGTCATTAATAACAAGGGTTTCTGAATCTTAAATACTACACCTTTAAAGAAAAGGAGGGACAAGTCTAAATAATTTTTGTGGTAATCAACATTATGCCACAAATACTGTCGATTGAGCTTAACTTGTATTGAACCCGGAATATAAATGTAAGAGTTTGGAAGCAACTCCCTGGCTTTGAAACTTAAATTAAATGTTCAAGAAGTACACATGGGTGTAATGTTCGGGTGTCCACATACTTTACACCTTGTAGTGTATTTAAGAAAAACTTTGAATACTGCTTCAATATCTGAACTCATTACTTACTCTTTCAGATATCATTCTTAACATCCACCTCTTCGTTAGTGTGTGTTTCCTTACTGCCTGAAAACAGAGAACAGTTATGTCAGTGCACAACATTTCTGTTCATTTCTCCCACAAAACCTTGCGTACAAGACTTTTTACTCTTTGTTTTATAGACGGAGGACCCACCCTCCACAGTTCTGCACTGACAGGCTGGGCTGGAGGGTCATCTCTGTAAACATCCTCCACAGCGCTCTTCCAAAACTGCATTCGCATTAAACCAATGGTTTTCTGAGAAACAGAGTCCTTAATCTAAAAAAACAAGATGCAAATATATGGGCATAAACAGTACACCCATGACTCTTAAAGTGACACAGCAACCAATTGGATTAGAGTGACAGACCGAAATATATATAAAAAAAGCTGGAACTAGCAAAGATGCATAGCTCAAAATGAATGGAATTAAAGATTGTGTGTGTTGTTACACTCATAATATGGAATACCTGCCTGTGCCAGCTCTACATTGAATGCCCTCAGTGCCAAGGCGGAGTGGCGAGCAGCATCAGGAAGAAGCAATGAGCACACAAATCCCTCATAGTCCCTCTTCCTATGAATGAGAGAGAGCATACAGTATATGTGTGCATATGTCTATGAGACTTTCAATGCAGTAGATAAAAAATATCTGAAAATAAATGTTGCAAAACCTCTTCTTAAAACAAACCTCTCTTTCCTGTTTTTTTCCTTTCACTTATTTTTTTTTTGCAAGTACTTATATCTTATACTGGTGCTTTAGCAGAGTAACAACAGGCACGGCTCATACATTTTGACAGCCAGAAAGTGATATACATTTTATACAGGGCTCGACCATAAGCAATGTGATGTGCTTGTCCTCCGGATAAGTAAATTGGTCAATCACATGTCCGAGTAAAAAAGTTACTTGTCCAGAGAGAAAAAAGGGGCATTTAAGTGACATCCTCAAGTAATGTTATGGTGTATATTTTTGTAAAATTATGACCGATGCCCAACCTAATAGTGCACCTATGCAATCAACTCAATTCTCTGTGACAGAAATGTAAACTGCACTGGGTAGGGGAGGAGGCTATTGTCATATGGTAATTATTTTATGCTATGTATGGTAGTCAAATAAGGAAAGCCTCCATCACAACCATTTAAAGCAGGGATGCTCACACTTCTATGGAATGAGATCTACCTTTTCTTCATGTTATTGCAGCAAGATCTACCATGTACAATATAGGCTATATACATTATCACAGTACCAACATTTTAGTAGTCTGTAGTGAAATTTGACGATTCTCAATACCAGCTTCAAAACCACAACAAGTAATAACACTAACTAATATGTTAATTATGAGAGAATGGTATTCAAGACTAGTAAACAGTCAGTAATAAAATAGCAATAATGTAATATTTAGTATCTGGTGCATAAATAACAGCAATGAATATAAATAGATTAAAAATAATAGAACAAATTAAGAAAATTCAGTGCTTTTTTAACAGCAGTAGGCTATCAAGTATTCAAGTAAACATTCAGAAAAAAATGCAACATAAAACTAGAACTGGTCTTCACTATATGATTATAATACATGAATACTTTTTAAAGCTACTAAAATTACACAATCAAGAGCAGTGAGTGTTTTCTCCTTTTATAGTTATGGTTGTTTGATTATTATACTGACACACTAGACGGCAGAAGGTCTATTAGCTTACATTTATACTTAAAGTCTGACATTTTAATACAAATCATCTTTTTTCTCTCCGCTATTTACATTCACTTTAGACATCACTCTCTGTGTTCACATTAATACCTCAACAAGACGGGCATTTTGGTGGAATTTTGAAATGTATTAGATCATTCAGGTGCGCATTAGCACAAGCATTTTCGGAACACACACACACGCCTGTCAATCAAACAGGGCGCAGCTGTTACTAGATTGCTTGCGAATTATAAAACGATGTGCTCTTGATTACTTTCAACAGCAGTATAAGAATATGAACTGTCTAATAAGTGACACAGGCATAGGCTATCACAAATATAGCTGGTTATTTTTTTGTTATTGACATTTTAATCATTCTGCTTGTCCAGTCGGTTCAGTTGCCCCTTAAAAAATCCACTTGCCCCAGATTTTAGCCCTGTTTAATATTATTAATGTATTTTCCATACTGTATTTATTCCATTCTATGCCACAAGAGGAACACTTAAATCTGGATAATACATGAGCAACAATACTTCAAAACTGCCGTAATAATATTATATATTAATATTATTTTTCTACTTTTGTTGTTTATTCTAAAAACAAAAAAATAATAATTTACTAAATGCTAAGGGGAATTTGTATTTATTCATTTTGGTTTATCACAGTCTTGAATATGTCAATTTTTTGCAACAACATTGATTTTGATGCATAATTTTTTTGTTTTTGTTTGTGTCAGTAAAAAAAAAAAAAAAAAAAAACTCAGGACCTTAGAGGACAAAAATGTCCACGTCAAAAAACTAAAAACATAAAGTATTATTAATATATATATTCATATTATTTTCCACTTTCACTGATTTTTTAATCTACATCAGTCCTGATCATAACTATCAAATATTCATTTGCAGGATTTTATCCCTTTAAATGCCAGTTTGTTTACATAAAGCAACTGTTGTTTTCTCTCTCTCTCTCACACACACACACACACACACACACACACACACACACACACACACACACACACACACACACACACACTTTTTGCATCATTTATTAAATTGGCCAGCAGTGCTCTATAACACAGCAAACAGGAAATAGGAAAAAAGCATGTATTTTCTCCATAGGCTAAACAAGAGAAAAACCAAAAATGAAAAAAATAAAACAATGTCCAGAATGAGTAACTTGAAAGACACAACTTACCTTACAATATCAATGCAGTGCTTTTCATTGTGTTGCACTGAATAATTTGTTATGGCTCGTATGCATTTGATCTCTGTTGGCCTCTTTATGCATATGGAAAAGGGAATCTTTATCTGAAGAGAATTTTTAGTGCTTAAAAGTCCATTTTTAATGTTTAAACTAGATGCCATAGCATCTATTTTGATCAGTGATCCAATACCCTTCAACTGTTACATCCTTTTGTGTCCGTCGCATTAAAGCTCCCCCTGTAAACAAGAACTTTTGCTTTAACGTTCCGCTCCAATGTAAAAACCATGTTCTCTTACATGTCGTATAACAACAGGGTTATTTTAACGGTATAAACCAATACATTTCAATGAATCAGAATGTCTGTAGATACTATGTCAGTAAATGTTTTTTGTGAATACTGCCAATTCCATTTTAAATATGGATGAATGCTTTCTACACAACAAAAACTTGCTACAGGCATGTTTAACTACATTAGTTAGTTAAAAAATGCTATGAAATTTTCTTTTCGTAGTTTTCGTTTTGACAAAAATAATTAGCGCCATATAAACGGAGGGTGTGGTCACGTGATTCATAGATCACATGGTCATATAACTTGCAAACTGAACTGGAAATCTTTCCATTGAAATTAACTGAAAGAAACGTGACAACACATTATTGTACGGTTAACTCATAAACTCAGCAAAAAAAGGTCCGTCCCTTTTTCAGGACACTGTATTTGAAAGATTTTGTAACTTTACAGATCTTTATTGTAAAGGGTTTAAACAGTGTTTTCCATGCTTGTTCAATGAACCATAAACAATTAATGAACATTATAACATTAACGATTATAATTTTAATAACAGCCTTCCCATGTGCCCTGTGAACAGTATTACAATATTGAGACTTTGTCTCTTACTGACCAGCCAGTTGTGCCTCTGGCTTGTTTCATCCGGCCCGGCCCTCTAGCTGCTACCGTAGGCGCACACCAGGTTCAACATTTTGAATGCTGCGCAAATCACCCTCACTTAAATCCAAGTTCTCTGCGCAAGTCATGGCACTTTTGATTGGAAATCCAAGTCCTGTGGCGATGGGTGAGCGACGAAGCAGCAGGCACGGATATGCTGGAAGCTGTAGCCGCAAACCTGCACGCAGGCGGCTCAGGATATTGGTCGTTCCCGCACTGGACCGAAGCAGCAGTGAAGTCCGGCAGCACCCTGAGTGACTGAGCAGCCCTATTCAGCAGCCCCTTCCTCACTACCTCCGTAGTGAGGAAAGGGTTAGAAAAGGTACCCTAAACATTGTCTGCTTCAAAACATCCTGCAGTTTACTTGCGGTCGAAAAACAAAAAGAAATATAAATAAAATGAAAAAGACCAAAGTGATACCACTCACTGTTGGCACCTGGAATGTGCGCACATTGATGGATACATCTGGATCAAAAAGACCTGAGAGACGCACCGCCCTCGTGGGCAGAGAGCTAGCCAGATATAATGTGGATATTGCTGCTCTTAGTAAGACTTGACTGGCCGATACTGGACAAGTGACTGAAGTGGGTGCAGGTTATACATTCTTTTGGAGCGGACGAGGCCAGGAGGAGAGACGTGATGCTGGTGTTGGTTTTGCAGTAAAAACTCACCTGGTCAATCAACTGGCAAGCCAACCCAAGGGGATAAACGATCATTTAATGACTTTACAGCTCCACCTACTTGGTAAAAAGGCAGCCACCATCATCAGTGCCTATGCCCCTACCATGACCAACCATGATCATCTGACGAGATCAAAACCAAGTTCTATAATGACCTGGAAGTCATTATTGCTGCCACAGCCAGCTCGGATAAACTCCTGATACTGGGTGATTTCAACGCCAGAGTTGGAAGTGACCATCAATCATGGAATGGAGTCATTGGTGCACATGGTATTGGAAAATGTAACAGCAACGGTCTTCTACTGCTGCAAACATGCTCTGAATTTGACCTGCTCATCACCAACACGATATTCCAATTACCAAAGCGCAAGAAAACTTCATGGATGCATCCTCGTTCACATCACTGGCACTTGATTGACTATGTCATCGTGAGGAGAAGCGACCGGCACGATGTCAGGGTGACCAAGGCAATGTGTGGTGCTGAATGTTGGACTGACCATCGTCTCATTATCTCCAAACTAAACATCCGGATTAAGCCTAGCAGACACCCACAAGGACAAAGATGTGTTAAGCGTCTTAACATCACTCGCCTACAACAGGAACACACTAGACTGGCCTTTGTTGAGGCTTTAGACCATCACCTGGAGTCTCTAAACTTCGAGCATACAGACGCTGAGGCTGATTGGACTGCTCTCAAGACCGTACTGCATTCTACAGCCCTTGAATCACTTGGTGTTCCTTTACGTACACATCAAGACTGGTTTGATGAGAATGATGCAGAAATCCGAGCACTCCTTGACGAAAAACATCGCCTGCATAAAGTATATCTGAATGACAGCAGCTCAAGTTTAAAGAAAATTGCCTTTCTCAACATTAGCAGGATTGTTCAGCAGAGACTCAGAGTCATGCAAGACGCCTGGCTGTGCGCAAAAGCTGAGGAGATTCAATCTTTCGCTGACAGTAACAACACCAAGTGCCTCTATTATGCACTCAAGCAGGTCTATGGTCCGCAACACTCAGGAACTTCATCTCTCCTGAACAATAGATGGAACAACACTCCTTACGGAGAAGGACAAAATACTTGAAAGGTGGGTCGAACACTACAGTGCGGTCCTCAATCGCCCATCATGCATAAATGAGGAGGCAATTGCGAGATTGCCTCAAGTTGAAATAAACCAGTCCTTGGCTGTTCTACCATCCACTGAGGAAACCAGCAAAGCCATAACACTTGTTTCATCAGGCAGAGCTCCAGGGTCTGATGCCATTCCAGCAGAAGTCTACAAGGCTGGAGGGCCTCGCTTAGTCGAGAAACTGACCGACCTCTTCCAGGCTATGTGGAAATTAGAAGCCATACCCAAGGAGTTCAAGGATACTACTATAATCAATTTATATAAAAGGAAAGGTAATCCGCAGGACTGTGACAACCATAGAGGCATCTCCATACTATCAGTTGCTGGCAAAATCTTGGCAAGAATCCTTCTGAACCGCCTAATTGTCCATCTAGACCAGGGTCTGCTACCTGAGAGTCAGTGTGGTTTCAGAAAAGACCGCGGAAACACTGACATGGTATTTACTGCTCGGCAGTTACAGGAGAAATGCCAAGAACAAAATGTTGATCTATATATGGCTTTTGTTGATCTAACAAAAGCATTCGACACAGTCAGCCGGGAGGGCCTATGGAAAATCATGGCCAAGTATGGGTGTCCAGACAAGTTCATCGTCATTGTGCGCAATCTCCATGATGGCATGATGGCCAGCGTCAGACATCAGCAAGAACTCTCTGATCCGTTCCCAATCTCAAACGGGGTGAAGCAAGGCTGCGTTTTAGCGCCAACGCTCTTCAGCATGGTGTTTTCTGCAATGCTGCGAGACTCATTCCAGAATTACAACACTGGGGTTAACTTCATCTACCGTTTTGATGGTGGGCTATTCAATCTGCGGAGGATGCAAGCCAAAACTAGAGTGGAGGAAGTCACTGTTCGAGAACTCTTGTTTGCTGATGACTGTGCTCTGGCTGCTGGCTCAAATAAAGATCTACAGGACAGTATGGACCACCTTTCCTCAGCTTGCAACAACTTCAGCCTAACAATCAGCACAAAGAAGACTAAAGTCTTATACCAACCTGCTCCTGGGAAACCCTATACTGAGCCAACCATCTTTGTGAATGGGCAAAAGCTTACCGTTGACAAGTTTATCTACCTCGGTAGTACACTGTCTCGTGCTGTGCACATAGATGATTAAGTTAACATCAGGATTGTCAAGGCCAGTGCAGCCTTTGGACGTCTACGTGACTCGGTATGGGAAAGGACTGGCATCAAGCAGGAGACAAAATTGAAGGTCTACCGGGCTGTTGTTTTGCCAACTCTTCTGTATGGGTGTGAAGCCTGGACAGTCTACCAGCGCCATGCCAAACAATTGAATCATATCCACTTGAGCTGTCTGAGGAAACTGCTGAGGATCAAGTGGCAAGACAGAATTCCTGACACGGAAGTCCTCAGCAAGGCAAATATCCCCAGCATCTACACCATGCTTGCGAAGGAACAGCTTAGATGGACTGGTCACGTGACTAGAATGTCTTACGTGAGACTTCCAAAACAAGTCTTCTTTGGCGAGCTGAAAAAAGGCAAGCGAGCACAAGGTGGCCCCAAAAAGCGCTACAAGGACACTCTTAAAGTTTCCTTGAAGAGTTTTGGACTCGACCTGAAAAGCTGGGAATCCCTAGCACAGGACCGATCTGTCTGGAGAAGAAAAGTCCAGGACGGTGCAATCCTCTGTGAGAGCAGGAGAAGCTCCTGTGCTATCTTGAAGAGGCAGCAGCGCAAATCTACCAAGGAAGGACATGTCGCTGTACCTCAGAGTTCTACATCCCTCCTGACCTGTCCAGTGTGTCACAGGGAATTCCGGACTCGGATTGATCTCTTCAGCCATCTGCGCACTCATCAAAATCCAACAAAATGACAAACGTGCCATGGTCATCATCAACTTTGATGGACGAACAAGAGAGAGAGAGAGAGAGATTGAGACTTTGAGTGGAATATGTCACAGATTTTTCTATTTTCAATATTCTTCTTAAAGGTTCAGTTCATCAAAGTTCATCAATTTGCAGTTCCTTCTGCAGTTATTTTTAAAGGCTTATTGGTTGAACTAAAGTTAGAGGTTTTCATTAAGCTTTGCAAAGAAACCCTTGCAGTGCTTCACTTTAACTTAATCTACAATTAATTTACATCTTGCATTTGCATGTTGTTAGAGAATAGCCCTGCAGCCACATCCTGGACCTTGCATAAGGTTTGCACAGACAAGCATATCAAAGTAAACATCTGCTGATCTACTCTACAGTTGATTTTTACTCTGTCTCTTGTATAAGCCTGCCTTCAGTTTAGACTGATAAAATACAAAATAGTAGGTTAGGCCTGCACAATTTGGACAAAATTCATATTGCAATTAATTTGAAAAATAAATAAATAAATTAAAAATTAAATAAAAGAAAATCTTGCAATTTGAAATTCAAAATGATATAAAAAAATAAAATAAAAAAAATTTGACCAAAAGTTGTTCATGTTTTGCCCATGTTCTACAACCTATAAAAAAGAATTGGGCTACTCTTACAGGGTTCATCGTTCGAGCCACCTAAAAAAAATCTTTTCACTTCAGCTACAAATGAATAAATAAAACACTGAAAGAAAAAAAAAAACACTTGTCTTCTTCGTATTCACATCCACTGTGTACCTGTTTTTGTCCACTTTGTGATAGAGTCCACTCTCCATCAATATTTTATTTGGAACTTTTTTTTGGAACTAATTATTATTAATAATATTATACAATAGTAACACATTTCCAGAAAAAAAGCTTAACTTGCATGGGACATTGTTATGCGATCCAGTTAAACCGAACAGTTTTAATCCGTTGAGCTTTTATTTAGGCGTACAACTGCAGGAAGAGTTTCAGTGTGAAGCTGAATTCACAACAGCTGTATAACATGCTTTTTTAATTTAACATCATTCATCTTGTCCACAAATACCCATTGCCATGGGGTGTATTATTTGTTTTAGTGTATAAACATTTAGAGGCCAAACATATTTGCAATTATGCTAAAGTAAATTTGGAGTGCTTCATGTGATTAATATGCTTAATGTGCTCAGCGGACGTAAGCAAACAGAACCAAACTCGAGATAGAGTTGTGGAGCACAGAACCACTCTGAAAATACTGAAAACACTGCAATAATGCACAATACAAACAGATCAGAGCAGCGCACATAAACCTTGAAGCTAGCATCGCGAGCAGACTTTTTATTTATTTAAATAAATCACAGCCCTTTGCGGTTTAATAATCGCACAAGTTCATTTTGCGATTTCAATTTTATTTTTGATTAATTGTGCAGCCTTACAGTAGGTGTATTAAGGAATTTTAAAATGTGCTTACGTTTCAGAATAATTAACCACATCCACATGCTACTGTGGACAGATATAATACTAGTCCTTTCCTCTTTCTGAATCTATTTCACACTCAATCTAAATTAAACTAACAAGCTTAACACACATAATTCATTTCTTTTATGCCTATATTTTCATCAAGATAATACATTTTCATAACAGACATTCTTTGGATGACAACCTCTTGTTGCCCTACACAAAATCACATGGCCCTTTGCATTCTCACCACCATGTTAGGGACTGTCAGCCCATCTCCCATGGCAACATATCTCCAGAAACCTGGGTAGACTCTCCTGTGGTTGAGTCCAAAATATTTATCTCCAACATTAACGATGACTCTGGCGCTCACAACTGGGCAAGTGGCCGCTTCATAGTGCTTCACGACCCACTGAGAACTGTGTCTGTCCTGGATCCAGGGGCCCCTGGATGGTGCGAGCAGAATCCCAGGGAGCTGGTGAAGTTCACTGCCAAAACTAGAAAGTGCCTCATCGTTCAGAATGGTTAATTTAGCCTACACTGGACATTGTTTAGGGAATGTTGTGAGTGATGTAAAACTGGTGAGGAATAGTGGAGGAATGCTGAATGCACAGTTTGATATCAGAAGAGATGGGACACTAGTGTTTGGGTAAGCTGACAAGTCTCTGCAGACTTTCCCCTGGACATTGTTGTTTTGCATTACCACAGGATTTGATTTTGCCCACAGAGCCAAGAAACAATGAAAATTTTGTCTAGTCTTTCCCAGCTCGGTTCTGGTGAACTTTTGACCTGTCTATGTATATGAAAAATCTGTATGCACCCAACCTAATATTAATAATTGTAATCAGATGATTATTTAAAGAATAGATATTGTGAAGTTTTACAGGGGCCATGACATAATCTTTTTTCTTTTTTATAAGTTAATTTTCTTCAACGTAACATTTTAGTAACTTTTTTTGCACCAAACCAGCCATAATTTAGTAATATATAATACATTTCCACCCTGTCTCTGGCTCTCTGTCTGAAATGATCGGTTTCAAGCTCTCTGGCCCTTTAAAACTTCACTGTAAACGTCCACTGTTCTGGTTGGCTAACATCGTGCAGCCCCTCAAATACAGACTTATTTTAAATGCAATCTGAAGAAAATGAACAAATTCCACAAGATCTCAACATTTATAAAACAAAATTTCAGGATTAACATTTAACGCACTAACACATTTTATCTGAATATATTCAACTGTTAACTCAAGCAGCACCATAAACTTATCAAACATTCATGACATTTGAAATATTCATGAATTAAATTTTTTACTTATGTTTTGAGGTCCAATAGTGTTTTAACGGCTCCGTTTTTCAATAACAGTTCCTTTTCAAAGCTTGAATCATATTGTGACTGTTTCACAACCAGTCCACACGGATATGTTCTGAATACGCAAACGAAATACAATCCATGGTAAAGTTGAGGTGCTTCAACTCTCCAAAGCAGAGACACTGGTCGTCACAGGAGCAATATCTCACAACTTCCGTGTTTGTTTACACACTGCATTGCATGTGTTTCTCCTAGTCTGTGGCAGCAAACTGTCACGGGCAATCAGAGAGGCAAAGCGCGCACACGCCCAGAGAATCCACAGTCACTTCCAGGACAGCGGTGACACGCGGCGCATGTGGCAGGGCATCCAGGCCATCACCAACTACAGGACAACATCAGTTGCCTGTGACAAAGATGCCTCCCTTCCAGATGCGCTGAACGACTTCTACGCTCGGTTTGAAGTGCAGAACGACGTGATGGCGAGGAAGTCCACCCCTCCTCCCAACGACCAGGTGCTCTGTCTTACCACGGCAGATGTGAGGAAAACTCTACGTAGAGTCAACCCACGGAAGGCTGCTGGACCAGACAACATTCCTGGCAGAGTGCTCAGAGGATGTGCAGACCAGCTAGCAGATGTTCTTACCGACATCTTCAACATCTCTCTGAGCAGCGCCGTCGTTCCAACGTGCTTCAAGGCCACCACCATCATCCCCATGCCAAAGAAGTCTTCAGTGTCCTGCCTCAACGACTACCGTCCCGTCGCGACTTACACCCATCATCATGAAGTGCTTCGAGAGGCTCGTCATGAGGCAGATTAAGACCCAGCTGCCCCTCTCACTAGACCCACTGCAGTTTGCGTATCGTTCAAACCGCTCAACGGACGATGCCATCACCACAACCCTCCATCTGGCCCTCACCCACCTAGACAATAAGGACTCATACGTTCGAATGCTGTTCATAGATTTCAGCTCAGCATTCAACACAATCATTCCCCAGCACCTGATTGGAAAGCTGAACCTGCTGGGCCTGGACACCTCCCTCTGCAACTGGATCCTGGACTTCCTGACTGGGAGACCTCAGTCAGTCCGGATCGGGAACAGCATCTCCACCACCACCACACTGAGCACTGGGGCCCCCCAGGGCTGTGTGCTCAGTCCACTGCTGTTCACCCTGCTGACTCGCGACTGTGCAGCAATGCACAGCTCGAATCACATCATCAAGTTCGCCGATGACACGACTGTGGTGGGTCTCATCAGCAAGAACAACGAGTCAGCATACAGAGAGGAGGTGCAGCGGCTGACAAACTGGTGTAGAGCCAACAACCTGTCCCTGAATGTCGACAAAACAAAAGAGATGGTTGTTGACTTTAGGAGAGCACAAGGTGAACACACTCCGCTGAACATCGACGGCTCCTCTGTGGAGATCGTCAAGAGCACCAAATTTCTTGGTGTTCACCTGGCGGAGAACCTCACCTGGTCCCTCAACACCAGCTCTATCACCAAGAAAGCCCAGCAGCGTCTCTACTTTCTTCGAAGGCTGAGGAAAGCACATCTCCCAACCCCTATCCTCACTACATTCTATAGAGGGACTATTGAGAGCATCCTGAGCAGCTGCATCACTGCCTGGTTTGGGACTTGCACCGCTTCGGACCGCAAAGCCCTGCAGAGGATAGTGAGGACAGCTGAGAAGATCACTGGGGTCTCTCTTCCCTCCATCAAAGACATTTACAAAAAACACTGTATCCATAAAGCAACCAGCATTGTGGACTGACCCCACACACCCCTCACACAAACTCTTTACCCTCCTCCCGTCTGGCAAGAGGTACCGAAGCATTCGGGCCCTCACGGCCAGACTGTGTAACAGCTTCTTCCCCAAGCCATCAGACTCCTCAATACTCAGAGACTGGTTTGACACACACGTGTCCTGAGTTGCACTTTAATAACTGTCACTTTATAACTGTCTGCTACCTCAATAACTGCTATGTGCATAGAACATTATCTCATAGTATGTTATGTTTACATTTTAGAAACTGTCATCATTTTGCACTACTGAGTACTGGTCGGCGCTGCACTGTCTATTGTCCTGTTCATTGTCAGTAATTTGTTGTACTGTCCTGTACTTTTTGCACATGTTTGCACGTGCACTTTATATAGGTATATATAGGTAGTTTATATAGGTATTTTATTCCGTTGTGTAGTCTCATGTGGTCCTATGTTGGTCCTTTGTTGTTTTTATGTAGCACCATGGTCCTGGAGGAACGTTGTCTCGTTTTGCTGTGTACTGTACTAACTGTATATGGTTGAAACGACAATAAAAACCACTTGACTTGAAGCAGCAAAATGAGATATGCTTTTAAAAGTTGTGCTTGTACAGCTTTTAAAAATAGCACAGATGGGTGCAAAAATGGTCCAGGATACCTTCAAAACAACAAGAAACATTGCAGTTGAATGAAACAGGATGGGGTCTCCTTTTTCAAGTTCTAACTTGACATTGCATCTTTTAAAAGTGGCGTGAGATGAACAACAACGGTCAAAGCCTTTCATCAAGTGTAGAAAAACATTTTAATCCAGATAGGCGCATGAAGGTGTCATGTGAAAGTCTCCTTTGGATGAACCTCCTTTGGATGAACCTCCCATGACAGGCCCATGCTTCTCCTCTTCACCTGACTGACTGTGTGCACCAGTGGGTGGGGCCAAGGGTGCAATGACGAAAAATAGGCATTGATATCTTGCTAAAGAGACAGTCATATGCAGATGTATTTGGTCCTAGTGATATCACAAGTTCCACAAATTCCAAACCGTTGTTTCTTGAGCATGGTTTAAATAAATGCTCTTTTTCTATTAAGAAGGAAGTTTTCAGTTCTGAAACATACAGTATGTTCTTATAGTACAATGATCACTTATATGTCAAAACAGCAAGGAAAATTTGATTCCTCATGTCATGACCACTTTCATTTAAATAAGTCAATGAGCAAAGGGTGTGTGTGAAGGGTATTTTTCTGATGCTTGATAAGACACAAGAAACACTCTACAAACTTCAGTCCCACAAAATAACTGTTATACAAGAGTGTCATAACTAAACACTTCCGCACACTTCCGCATTGTCTAATTGTCTAAGTTCATTATCTCAGTCCAAACATTCCAAAGCTGTTTCCTCTTCTGCAGGGTGCTATAGCAGCCGTCAGAAAACCTCAACCTAAATATGGGTGCAGAATTTGGAGTTAGCAGTGGGAATGCAGAGTCCCTAGAACATCTTTTTCCTAAAATAGAAACCTTACAAAAAAACAGCAATGTTGCGTAACGTACCAATGTTCTTAATAATAGGCAGTACTTTGGAACTTAGTGTACCCGGGGAGTCTTGGTTTGTCATTCATGATGACGTTATGGGCTTTTACCTGAAATGTTCTGTTGTTAGATAAAGGTGTTTACATAGCCTATTTGGACATTCACCTGGCAGTCTTAGGAAATTCAAAACAACAGAATTATTATATATACTGTATATAAATGTTTTAATCAATTATTAGCAATTAAGATTTTTAAACATTACAAGACTCAAACCTTACATTTATTAAAAAACAAGCACTGTGACTGCACTGTCTGCGAATGCTTGTGATTTTCAGTATTTCTGTGCGTTTCGATGATCAGACAGAGATCTAACTATTTGCTTATATGGTTATTTTTTTGTCACTTTGAATCTTGCAGTAGACTTCATGGTAAATAAATAATCAATAGGTTAAAAAAAAAAAACTTTTGTTTTTCTATTTATTTGTAAGGATCGATCCTTTCAATACAACACCAGTTTCAGAAATATGAATACTTTGATTCACAATGCTAGTCCACATAGTCAACCAGTTACACAAGAGATGTCTTTATGCAAAGCTTTACTGGAGTTGTTTACTGGAACCTAATTTTAATTTGTCATTAAGCATGCACTTTTGTCCATGGATCCATTTCTGGAACCTTGGGTTTTAACCTGTCTGCATTCGCAGACAGTGCAGTCACAGCGTTTGTTTCTTAATAAATGTAAGGTTTGAGTCTTGTAATGTTTAAACCAAATGAAATCAAAATTGAAATTTTGCCGTTAACTCCTAGTTAAAATTTATCTTTCTTTACCAGCAAAACTTGGTAGCTATTTGTCTGAAGATGATGTCCTAGATCAGGTAAACTCCTTCATGCAGTTGATCAGTGGGTTGGTGTGGCTACTGAGAGCCGGTGAGATCTACATCAATGAGAGCATAAAGGGCAGAGTATGATAAAACACACTGAGAAGATTAGTTAAGAAACTGTCTGTAGTGTGACCATATAATTAGCCTGCTTATATGGCTCCCTAAAGCTTTTGACCCCAAAGTCTATATCTGAATCAGCTGTGTATCTTCAAAAGTAGTTCAGATGCTTCTTGTGCCAAATTTTCGTTGTGCAGTTATTTTCAAATTGAGCAAAACATTACTCAATTCCTCTATTTGAATCTTTGAGATGACTCCCTAAACTCAAAGATTTAAATATAATATTGAATAGGCCTTTTATGATACAGGAACATTCCAGTCCTTTGTGGACACGGTGTCTGTCTGTTTTGCGGTGGGTCATGATGCACCAACGTTGATGGTCAGACAAACATCAGACAGTGAAAAAGGACTTTTAACCTGAGCTGATTTCAGCTGTTTGTCACTATTTCCATACCCTCACTGTGTGTGTGTGTTTTAGGTTTATTACTCAAGACAATACAAAAACAGCACATTCTTATTATTCCATTCAGTGAGTGATTTTTTTCACTTCCTGAAGTCCACTTGTAAGCTTTGTCAAGGTTTGTTGCACCAAAAACAGACATACATTTTTGTTTTGTTTTTCATGACCATTTTCCATGCTCTTATTAAACAGGCTGTTTTTGCTACTTGCTCTTTTTTAGATTTATATATGTCAGTGACCTTTGTTATGATTGGCTACTACTGGCATTCTTCCACGTACTGGCACAATAGAGCGCAATAGTCTGGTTCCACAAGTAAAAATCGTATTTATTTTTTCCATTGGAGGAATGATTATTAACAGTAACTTATAACTGTATAAAGACAGTCCTTCTGTGAGCTCAGAGGTTGTTAGTCAATGATATATGCTTCTGCTAAAACCATCAGTCCACATTATTTAAAACAAAATTGCACTACCCATGATCCTACGGGGGAGAAAATCCACAAATCAGGGAATCTTGGCAAACAAACAAACCGTGGCAAATGATATACTGTATATACTGAATATAAAAGAAATACACAGATAAACCACAACATCAAAACCACCTGCCTAATATTGTGTAGGTCCCTCTCCTGCCGCCTAAACAGTGCCAACCCACTCCTCAGAATAGCATTCTGAGTTGCTGTTGTAAGAGGGTCCACCTATTGGTCCACTGGTGGCTTCCAACAGCATGGATGAAGGTCTCCTGCGTGTTCTGTCTTATCGTGCGCGTTCAGTTTAAGTTATTTAATTCCAATTACATAACTATATTATTAGTGGTGCTTGCAAAGCATCACTATTGTAATCTCACATACTTATTTTTATTTTTCTTCTTTTTAGTGGTGCTTGCAAAGCATCACTATTGTAATCTCACATACTTATTAGTGGTGCTTGCAAAGCATCACTATTGTAATCTCACATACTTATTTTTATTTTTCTTCTTTTTATTATTATTCTATCTCCGTACAAAACTTCGGCACCTAACTCGCCCCAAGACCGCTTGACGTAGACCCACAAATGAGGTGTCAAATCGAACGGCCTATTGAGGACACGTGTGCTATGACTTTTATAAGCTTATCGGGTACGGTATTTGCCCCAGGGGCAAAAAAGCGCCTAAAAATCCCATAGACTTAACATTGTGACAAACTTTGAGCGCCACAGCTCCGAGCCAGGATTTCACAGAAACGTGTGATTTGCCACATTTGAAGAGGCTGGCAGGCTCTGTAAGAGCATACCTCAATATGGGGTAAAAGTTGCACCCCTGGGGGCAGGAGCTGCCCAAAAATGCCCCAATTGACTTATAATGGTGTAGGACTGCCCATGAAATGAAAAGGCATAGGGATTTGTATTGAACATAGCTCTGGATCACAGTGTCATAGAGACGAGGGGTGGGCTCATTTTACTCAGACGACCAATCAGTCTCTCAGGATCATTGTGAAGCTATCAAGCCACGCCCTAGCAACCATTAAGAGCACCTTAGCAACAAGTCCCATAGACTTCTATTGAAACAGATCAAAGGGATATCTCCGGATAGAAGTGTCATAGAAACACAAGGGTGGTCTCGCTTGACTCGGACAGCAAACAGCCAATCATGCATCAAATCAACACTTCCTAGCCCCTCCCTAGCAACCATTGTCGAGCACCTTAACAACCAAAATCCATAGAGGGATATCTTCCATTCTGAATGTCACAGAGGCATGGGAGTTGGTTTATATCATTCATACTGACAAGCAGCCTTTGGAGATTCATGATTGGCAGCTGCCAAGCCACTCCCTAGCAACTAAACAGAGTACCCTAGCAACCGCTTAGCAGTAACTATATCTCTGCACCAGAAAATCAGAGAGACTTCTGGGTTGATTTATTTCAATCAGGATGGCAAGGACACTTCATTAGTATCACTATGGTAACTGCCTAGCAACCAGATGGGGTTACCCTAGCAACCGAAAGTAACAAATCACATATCTCTGCATCAGAAAAACGTAGAGACTTCCGGGTTGACTTATTTCAATCAGGATGGAAAGGAGACTTCATTAGTATCACTATGGTAACTGCCTAGCAACCAGATGGGCTTACCCTAGCAACCGAAAGTAACAAATCACATATCTCTGCATCACAACAACATACAGACTTCCGGTTTGACTTATTTCAATCAGGATGGCAAGGACACTTGATTAGTATCACTATGGTAACTGCCTAGCAACCACATGGGGTTACCCTAGCAACCTACTAACAAATCACATATTTCTGCACCAGAACATTATACAGACTTCTGGGTTGATTTATTTATGACCACAATTTCTGTTCTTTTCAAGCAGGCTATTTGATCTAGTTTTGCCACGGCAAGCACCACTCACATTTTCTTCAGGAAATGTACCTATCTAGTTTTTATTTTTATACTTTTTATTATTCTATCTCCTTAACAAAACTTCGGCACCTAACTCGTCCCCAAGACCGCTTGGCGAGACCCACCTAATGAGGTATCAAATCGAACGGCCTATTGAGGACACGTGTGCTATGACTTTTATGTTTATCGGGTACGGTATTTGCCCCAGGGGCAAAAAAGCGCCTAAAAATCCCATAGACTTAACATTGAGACAAACTTTGACGCGCCACAGCTCCAAGCTAGGATTTCAGAGAAACGCAGTGATTTGCCACATTTGAAGAGGCTGGCAGGCTCTGTAAGAGCATACCTCAATATGGGGTAAAAGTTGCACCCTGGGGGCAGGAGCTGCCCAAAAATGCCCCAATTGACTTATAATGGTGTAGGACGCCCATGAAATGAAAAGGCATAGGGATTTGTATTGAACATAGCTCTGGATCACAGTGTCATAGAGACGAGGGGTGGGCTCATTTTACTCAGACAACCAATCAGTCTCTCTGGATCATTGTGAAGCTATCAAGCCACGCCCTAGCAACCATTAAGAGCACCTTAGCAACAAGTCCCATAGACTTCTATTGAAAAAGATCAAAGGGATATCTCCGGATAGAACTGTCATAGAAACACAAGGGTGGTCTCGCTTGACTCGGACAGCAAACAGCCAATCATGCATCACTTCAACACTTCCTAGCCCCTCCCTAGCAACCATTGTCGAGCACCTTAACAACCAAAATCCATAGAGGGATATCTTCCATTCTGAATGTCACAGAGGCATGGGAGTTGGTTTATATCATTCATACTGACAAGCAGCCTTTGGAGATTCATGATTGGCAGCTGCCAAGCCACTCCCTAGCAACTACACAGAGTACCCTAGCAACCGCTTAGCAGTAACTATATCTCTGCACCAGAAAATCAGAGAGACTTCTGGGTTGATTTATTTCAATCAGGATGGCAAGGAGACTTGATAAGTATCACTATGTTAACTGCCTAGCAACCAGATGGGGTTACCCTAGCAACCGAGTAACAAATCACATATCTCTGCATCAGAAAAACGTAGAGACTTCCGGGTTGACTTATTTCAATCAGGATGGCAAGGAGACTTCATTAGTATCACTATGGTAACTGCCTAGCAACCAGATGGGCTTACCCTAGCAACCGAGTAACAAATCACATATCTCTGCATCACAAAAACATAGAGACTTCTGGGTTGACTTATTTCAATCAGGATGGCAAGGAGACTTGATTAGTATCACTATGGTAACTGCCTAGCAACCAGATGGGGTTACCCTAGCAACCGAAAGTAACAAATCACATATCTCTGCATCAGAAAACGTAGAGACTTCCGGGTTGACTTATTTCAATCAGGATGGCAAGGACACTTCATTAGTATCACTATGGTAACTGCCTAGCAACCAGATGGGCTTACCCTAGCAACCGAGTAACAAATCACATATCTCTGCATCACAAAAACATAGAGACTTCCGGGTTGACTTATTTCAATCAGGATGGCAAGGACACTTGATAAGTATCACTATGTTAACTTCCTAGCAACCAGATGGGGTAACCCTAGCAACCGAAAGTAACAAATCACATATCTCTGCATCAGAAAAACGTAGAGACTTCCGGGTTGACTTATTTCAATCAGGATGGCAAGGACACTTCATTAGTATCACTATGGTAACTGCCTAGCAACCAGATGGGCTTACCCTAGCAACCGAGTAACAAATCACATATCTCTGCATCACAAAAACATAGAGACTTCCGGGTTGACTTATTTCAATCAGGATGGCAAGGACACTTGATAAGTATCACTATGTTAACTGCCTAGCAACCAGATGGGGTTACCCTAGCAACCGAAAGTAACAAATCACATATCTCTGCACCAGAAAACACTACAGACTTCCGGGTTGACTTATTTCACTCAGGATCGAAAGGAGCCATGTGTTGTATTACCTTGGTAACTGCATAGCAACCACTTGGGCTTACCCTAGCAACCGAAGTAACAAATCACATATTTCTGCACCAGAAAATCGTACAGACTTCTGGTTTGATTTATTTATCACCACAATTTTTGATCTTTTCAAGTTACAGCATGCTGTTTGATCTAGTTTTGCCACGGCAAGCACCACTCACATTTTCTTCAGGAAATGTACCCATCTAGTTATTATTATTCTTAATGCATCACTATTGTAATCTCACATACTTATTGTTATTTTTCTTCTTATTACTATTCTGTCTCCGCAAAACCGCACCTAACTGTCCGACGCTAGACCCACAAATGAGGTGTCAAATCGAACGCCTATTGAGGACACGCGTGCTATGACTTTTATGTTTATCGGGTACGGTATTTGCCCCAGGGGCAAAAAAGCGGCCTAAAAATCCCATAGACTTAACATTGTGACAAACTTTGAGGCCACAGCTCCGAGCTTAGGATTTCACAGAAACGCAGTGATTTGCCACATTTGAAGAGGCTGGCAGGCTCTGTAAGAGCATACCTCAATATGGGGTAAAAGTTGCACCCTGGGGGCAGGAGCTGCCCAAAATGCCCCAATTGACTTATAATGGTGTAGGACGGCCCATGAAATGAAAAAGGCATAGGGATTTGTATTGAACATAGCTCTGGATCACAGTGTCATAGAGACCAGGGGTGGGCTCATTTTACTCAGACGACCAATCAGTCTCTCAGGATCATTGTGAAGCTATCAAGCCACGCCCTAGCAACCATTAAGAGCACCTTAGCAACAAGTCCCATAGACTTCTATTGAAACAGATCAAAGGGATATCTCCGGATAGAAGTGTCATAGAAACACAAGGGTGGTCTCTGCTTGACTCGGACAGCAAACAGCCAATCATGCATCAAATCAACACTTCCTAGCCCCTCCCTAGCAACCATTGTCGAAGCACCTTAACAACCAAAATCCATAGAGGGATATCTTCCATTCTGAATGTCACAGAGGCATGGGAGTTGGTTTATATCATTCATACTGACAAGCAGCCTTTGGAGATTCATGATTGGCAGCTGCCAAGCCACTCCCTAGCAACTAAACAGAGTACCCTAGCAACCGCTTAGCAGTAACTATATCTCTGCACCACAAAATCAGAGAGACTTCTGGGTTGATTTATTTCAATCAGGATGGCAAGGAGACTTGATTAGTATCACTATGGTAACTGCCTAGCAACCAGATGGGGTTACCCTAGCAACCGAAAGTAACAAATCACATATCTCTGCATCAGAAACACGTAGAGACTTCCTGGTTGACTTATTTCAATCAGGATGGAAAGGACACTTCATTAGTATCACTATGGTAACTGCCTAGCAACCAGATGGGCTTACCCTAGCAACCGAAGTAACAAATCACATATCTCTGCATCACAAAAACATAGAGACTTCCGGTTGACTTATTTCAATCAGGATGGCAAGGACACTTCATTAGTATCACTATGGTAACTGCCTAGCAACCAGATGAGCTTACCCTAGCAACCGAAGTAACAAATCACATATCTCTGCATCAGAAAAACGTAGAGACTTCCGGGTTGACTTATTTCAATCAGGATGGCAAGGACACTTGATTAGTATCACTATGGTATCTGCCTAGCAACCAGATGGGCTTACCCTAGCAACCGAGTAACAAATCACATATCTCTGCATCACAAAAACATAGAGACTTCCGGGTTGACTTATTTCAATCAGGATGGCAAGGACACTTGATAAGTATCACTATGTTAACTGCCTAGCAACCAGATGGGGTTACCCTAGCAACCGAGAAACAAATCACATATCTCGGCACCAGAAAAGAGTACAGACTTCCGGGTTGATTTATTTCAATCAGGATGGCAAGGACACTTGATTACTATCACTATGGTAACTGCCTAGCAACCAGATGGGGTTACCCTAGCAACCGAGAAACAAATCACATATCTCGCACCAGAAAAGAGTACAGACTTCCGGGTTGATTTATTTCAATCAGGATGGCAAGGAGACTTGATTAGTATCACTATGGTAACTGCCTAGCAACCAGATGGGGTTACCCTAGCAACCGAAAGTAACAAATCACATATCTCTGCATCAGAAAAACGTAGAGACTTCCGGTTGACTTATTTCAATCAGGATGGCAAGGAGACTTGATTAGTATCACTATGGTAACTGCCTAGCAACCAGATGGGGTTACCCTAGCAACCGAAGTAACAAATCACATATCTCTGCATCAGAAAACGTAGAGACTTCCGGGTTGACTTATTTCAATCAGGATGGCAAGGACACTTGATTAGTATCACTATGGTAACTGCCTAGCAACCAGATGGGGTTACCCTAGCAACCGAGTAACAAATCACATATCTCTGCATCAGAAAACATAGAGACTTCCGGGTGACTTATTTCAATCAGGATGGCAAGGACACTTGATTAGTATCACTGTGGTAACTGCCTAGCAACCAGATGGGGTTACCCTAGCAACCGAAAGTAACAAATCACATATCTCTGCATCAGACAAACGTAGAGACTTCCGGGTTGACTTATTTCAATCAGGATGGCAAGGACACTTGATTAGTATCACTATGGTAACTGCCTAGCAACCAGATGGGCTTACCCTAGCAACCGAGTAACAAATCACATATCTCTGCATCAGAAAAACGTAGAGACTTCTGGGTTGGTTTATTTCACTCAGGATGGCAAGGAGACTTCATAAGTATCACTATGGTAACTGCCTAGCAACAAGGAGGGGTTACCCTAGCAACCAAATAACAAATCACATATCTCTGGATCACAACATCAGAGAGACTTCCTGGTTGACTGATTTTACTCTGGATAGCAAGGAGACTTGATAAGTATCACTATGGTAACTGCCTAGCAACCACATGGGGTTACCCTAGCAACCCAGTAACAAATCACATATCTCTGCACCAGAAAACAGTACAGATTTTTGGGTTGAATTATTTCACTCAGGATGGAAAGGAGCCATGTATTGTATTACCTTGCTAACTGCATAGCAACCACATGGGCTTACCCTAGCAACCTAGTAACAAATCACATATTTCTGCACCAGAAAATTATACAGACTTCTGGGTTGATTTATTTATGACCACAATTTCTGTTCTTTTCAAGCAGGCTATTTGATCTAGTTTTGCCACGGCAAGCACCACTCACATTTTCTTCAGGAAATGTACCTATCTAGTTATTTTTATTTTTATTATTATCTCTTAACAAAACTTCGCACCTAACTCGTCCCCAAGACCGCTTGGCATGAGACCCACCTAATGAGGTATCAAATCGAACGCCTATTGAGGACACGTGTGCTATGACTTTTATAAGTTTATCGGGGTACGGTATTTGCCCCAGGGGCAAAAAAGCGCCTAAAAATCCCATAGACTTAACATTGAGACAAACTTTGACGCCACAGCTCCAAGCTTAGGATTTCAGAGAAACGCAGTGATTTGCCACATTTGAAGAGGCTGGCAGGCTCTGTAAGAGCATACCTCAATATGGGGTAAAAGTTGCACCCCTGGGGGCAGGAGCTGCCCAAAAATGCCCCAATTGACTTATAATGGTGTAGGACTGCCCATGAAATGAAAAGGCATAGGGATTTGTATTGAACATAGCTCTGGATCACAGTGTCATAGAGACGAGGGGTGGGCTCATTTTACTCAGACGACCAATCAGTCTCTCAGGATCATTGTGAAGCTATCAAGCCACGCCCTAGCAACCATTAAGAGCACCTTAGCAACAAGTCCCATAGACTTCTATTGAAACAGATCAAAGGGATATCTCCGGATAGAAGTGTCATAGAAACACAAGGGTGGTCTCGCTTTGACTCGGACAGCAAACAGCCAATCATGCATCAAATCAACACTTCCTAGCCCCTCCCTAGCAACCATTGTCAAGCACCTTAACAACCAAAATCCATAGAGGGATATCTTCCATTCTGAATGTCACAGAGGCATGGGAGTTGGTTTATATCATTCATACTGACAAGCAGCCTTTGGAGATTCATGATTGGCAGCTGCCAAGCCACTCCCTAGCAACTACACAGAGTACCCTAGCAACCGCTTAGCAGTAACTATATCTCTGCACCAGAAAATCAGAGAGACTTCTGGGTTGATTTATTTCAATCAGGATGGCAAGGACACTTGATTAGTATCACTATGGTAACTGCCTAGCAACCAGATGGGGTTACCCTAGCAACCGAGTAACAAATCACATATCTCTGCATCAGAAAAACGTAGAGACTTCCAGGTTGACTTATTTCAATCAGGATGGCAAGGAGACTTCATTAGTATCACTATGGTAACTGCCTAGCAACCAGATGGGCTTACCCTAGCAACCGAAAGTAACAAATCACATATCTCTGCATCACAAAAACATAGAGACTTCCGGGTTGACTTATTTCAATCAGGATGGCAAGGACACTTGATTAGTATCACTATGGTAACTGCCTAGCAACCACATGGGGTTACCCTAGCAACCGAAGTAACAAATCACATATCTCTGCACCAGAAAACAGTACAGATTTTTGGGTTGACTTATTTCACTCAGGATGGAAAGGAGCCATGTATTGTATTACCTTGCTAACTGCATAGCAACCACATGGGCTTACCCTAGCAACCTAGTAACAAATCACATATTTCTGCACCAGAAAATCATACAGACTTCTGGGTTGATTTATTTATGACCACAATTTCTGTTCTTTTCAAGCAGGCTATTTGACGAGTTTTGCCACGGCAAGCACCACTCACATTTTCTTCAGGAAATGTACCTATCTAGTTTATATTGTGCTCGTTCATTTGGATTCCTGTCGCTTAGAGAGTCTTGCGCCGGTCGTGAACGCGGATCTCACGGTCACAAATATGCCAGTTTTGGTCATTAAAACAGTAATTGACTAAATACTAATTAGATGGCTGCTCCTGCTTGCCCTTTTATCTACAAGTATTTTGTTTAGTCCCCTTAGATAGTAAACACTTAACTAGAGTAACAGGTCATGACCACTACAGTTACAAAGATAGACCAACATACCCAAGTTAAAGTAGTTTTATATGATCATGCCATAGTTTCCTATGTACACTTAGCTAGAAAATATTACAATAACCAGAGGTTTAGACTTCACCCTATTTAGGCTTGGTCGACACTAAACGGAAATTCCCTATCGAGCCTGTACACACTAAGTACACTAGAAATGCCTATTAGTTAGTGGGAGCTCTAAAGTCTCAGTCGGTGTGTCCCATGCTCCACTCGACCGGCTTTAGTCCGCTGCTAACCTGGTCGAAGATTTGCAGAAACAAGGACTTAACGTAATCTACTAAGACAATAGTTTCAGAGTAAATCAGAATAAACTCAAATGTAACAATTTATTGACCAGGTAACATAATAAATTAATCAATTCCAATTAGACAGTGATAAGTCAAATTTAGACATTTTGAAGAAATTCAAATTGCCACTACCTGATATAAACTACACACAGTAAACTGTGCGGGATCGTCTGACTACAGAAACCATGAACAATGTGTCACATCTCCTTAAATACCTAAACCATGATCAAAGGGAATTTTGGGAGTGGTTAGGTTTGGAAGTCCTGGGGACATACCTCATTAACATACAGGCATACAGAATGGGGACAGACCTCCAGAATTATACAGCATTTGGCAAAGACCTTATAACTTTGTTAACAATAGAAAGAGACCATATACCAGTCACACTGAGACATTTTAAATGATATGCCTAGTCACATTATTTGTATACATCAGTCATGATATTTTTATGCATGTGGATCTTAGGTGAGTTTGAAGTGATTCTGAGCTGAAGGGGAAGGAGGTGTAGAGGGGGGCAGATGTTTGTGAGTTTTAGGAGAATAGGCCTAAATTGGCCTGAGGTGAGAGAGAGGTCAGATGTGAGATTTGTGTTTTATTGTCCTTGCTCAGTAGGATGTGTTGAAAATGTTCTTCTGTGTGAGAGTTTTTATGACTTGGTTCTCGCAGAGTTCTTTGACTTTTACGACATCTTGATGCCAGCCTTACACTGTTCTTCTCACCACAATTGTACAGAGCGGTTATCTGAGTACTTAAATAGTTTCAAATGTTGGTCTAAGAAGGGAGCTTTGCGTTGTCAATATTAGTGTTACTCTGCATGGTACATCTAACTCCTTTATTTGAAAAGAGCAAGATAAATACATGTTTTCATGGCATGTCCCCATTTTCTTTATTACTGTGTGGACACTTTAAAGCAGCATTTAAAGTGCACCTTTGTTGCTCACACCTGGAGTTCAGAAGAGTTTTCAATTTATAGTCTACACATGCTAGTTGACTGCTGTCTTTGCAGAATGAACAGTGCTATTAATCTGGATGGAGGCAGCTTGGCCACCTATATCCTCAGTGGATCTCTGGCCAATTACCTTTCAGATCTCTGATGTGACTTGCTTATACACATGTATAAAATGCATATCACATTGACTGCAGCAGGCATGGGCGCAGTGTGAAGGCCCAGTGTTTAGCCCAGCAGGGCTGGAGGAGATCAGGATGCATAAATCTCACATGCCAGGCCCCTGAATGTGGAGAGCATGGCATCTGCAAGTGTAAGAAACAATTTGACTAATTTGATCAATACACAATAGGACAGGTTTGGTGTCTGTGTGTATTTATTTCAGTCTCTGTGTTAGAAAATGTAATACATACAGTTGTGGTAAAAAATATTGACACCCTTGGTAAATTTGAGCAAAGAAGACTGTGAAAATAAATACTCTGCATTGTTTATCCTTTTGATCTTTCATTCAAAAAATTCACAAAAATCTAACATTTAATTGAAGTAAAATAATTGTAAGAGGTGAAATATCACATTATTAAATAAATATATTTCTCTAAAACACGTTGGCCACAATTATTGGCACCCCTACAAATTCTTATGAGTAAAATATACCTGAAGTATATTCCCATTCATATTTAAAACATTTTAGTGCACCTGGGTGACAAGCAACATGAAGATCAGCCATGGCTTCCTGTTTCACAGGGGTATAAATATGAGGTAACACACAGGCCAAATTCCCTTAGTCATCAATCACAGTGGGTTAGATGAAAGAATATAGTTTTGAGGTACGGCAAAAGGTTGTTGAGCTTCACAAAATGGGAAGTGGCTATAAGAAAATAGCCAAAGCATTGAAAATGCCCATTTCCACCATCAGGGCAATAATTAACAAGTTCCAATCAACTGGAGATCTTAAGAATCGGCCTGGAAAAGGACGTGTGTCTATATGCACAATTGGATTGGACTGATAAGAAATGATTTGGGTCTTGGGATTCGAAATTCTCAAAAATAATATCAGACATCACCTACATTACCACAAGTTGTTTGGGAGGGTTTCAAGTAAAAAAGCCTCAGCTTTCATCCAACAACAAACTCAAGTGTCTTCAGTTTGCCAGACACTACAGGAAATTCAAATGTGGCCGTGTTCTATGGTCAGATGAAACGAAAAAATAAAGAGCTTTTTGGCAGCAAACACCAGAGATGGATTTGGTGCACACAGATATGAGGTACTCAATGCCCACGGTTAAATCTTTTTTTAACTATCAATTTCCATTTTCACATTGTTCTTTTTTTTGTTGCAATTCACATTCTTCTTGCATATCACCAACTACTGGACACGGAAGAGAATTTATAGTAAAAAAATTACTTAAATATTGATCTTTTTCTCACCACAACTATGATGTCGCTTCAGAAGACATGGGTTGTTTTACAGATTACTTCCATGCTGCCTTTATGTGCTTATTGGAGCATCTAAATTTTGGCCACCATTCACTTACACTGCAACAGAGCAGAGATATTTTTCTAAAAATCTTCAGCCAGAGGCGGACTGACCATCATGAGAAACAGGACTTTTCCCGGTGGTCTGGTCGTGCAAAAAAAAAAAAAAGAAAGTCATACACATCTGGGATGATATGAGCAAATTATGAGATAATTTTCATTTTTGGGGGAACTATCCCTTTAAGCTAGGATAGGGGGAAATATTTTAGGCATTGAAAGAAAGAACACACTTCAGCTTCATGTGCTTAATTTAGTTTTTTTGTGCAATTTTTCGTCTCATTTTCATAATTGAATACAAATGTTTACACATATATTGACAGTATATCAGCTCTCTGCCATCCTCCTCTATAGATTTTGTTATGGGCGTTGACTACAAACTGGATTACCATAACTCTAAACCCCATGTTAAATATTTAAACCAGCATATACAAACACACCATTATACAATATCACCCAATGTGTCCTCTGTATATATTTAAAGCCACATCCTCAGTGGTCACTCAGTGCTAGAGTATACTGAGGACCTGCTTACATGGAAAAATCATGTTATCTCAAACAGCTTGTCATTTACAGTATACCAGTTATCTAAGTGTTTGAGCAACTTGATTATTGCTATAGAAATTCACTTTGGCAAATTCCAGACCCGTGTTTAGCAGAACAAGCTTTTGGACAAGTTAAACCAAGTGCCCCAACTCTACTAGTAAACAACTCGACTGCAGTAGAGTGGCAGAAATGAATTTATTAGTCAGCGTGGCCTTTCACATGCAAGTGAGGATTGTGCGAATTTGCCATGGTTGATGTAAAGTGCTTTGTGAAGCACTGTGGGCAGTAGCAGTGGAGTCAGGGGTCAAAGTTCAACTCCCCACCCTTAGTGTGTTTTGTTTATGTGTGTGTGTGTGTGTGTGTAGACAAAGCTGGCTGGTTGTTTGCATTATCCTGGCAACATCGCTGCTGGCCAACCTTATCCAGACGTGCAAAAAATGCAAAGCGTGCGGGCAGAGGGAGGAATACTCCTACGTGTCCCTAAGCTGCGGAAAGAGGCAGAGGGCAGATGACGAAGCCTGGGAAAGGTCTCTTTCAGCAAGAAGACTCGGACTCGCAGGACTCATCATAATGCGACTATGTTTCGGTGTGCATGCAAATGTTTTTGCGGGTTCATGCCTGTGTGCCAGACGCCAAAGAGAAGCTGTGCCTCAATGAGTACAGCTGGCTGAGTGGGTACTTTCAAGACGCTCGCTGGCAGAGAGAAGAGGGCAAGGTGTCGTGAGCCCATTTCACATGAGCAAAAGAAAATGAACCGTGCTGTTTTTTTTTTCCTTTGAGCCTTTGAAAGACCCTCTTTTTTCTGGGATCAAGATCATCCAAATTGACAATGAGATGGGGATTAGATTACAAACAGATGCTCACCTGTGCGTTCACTTTTGGCTAGTACTTTTGTCCTGTTTTCCAGTAACAAATATCTAAAAGTTGTCAAGTAGGTGTGCATATGTATAACCCAAGTTGGGCTCAGGTGCAGGACATAAAATGTAAACGAATGTCAAAAAAAGAGGTAGATGTCCGTACACTGAAATTAAAGCTCCAACTTTATTATAAAAAGGCAAAGAATCGACCAGTTAGGACTTCATCAGGCACAAACTGGTCGAAACTTTGACAATTTGTAATAAAGTTTGGAGCTTTAATTTCAGCGTGCAGACATCTACCTCTTTTTTGACATTCAGGAAAAATATCTAAACATCTTTAAAACAAGATAAGTTTACTTGAGAAGCCAAATAAGATAAAATTTGTTATCTTATTTTATCTGGAAAATTTGTTTTCCAGATAATATATCTTCAATTAAATTTATTTTTTCTACCTCATTGGCAAATTGTTTTCTTTTTATGAATATTGTTTTAAGCTTAAACCTAACTAGATTTTGTAACATTGATGCTTAAAACAAAACTGCAATAACATAAAAACATGAAAATAAATTTAATTCAAGACATAGTCTTTTAAAATAAGTCTCAATCTATTCCAAATATAGTTTTCCTTTTCAAATAAATATATCTTATTTTAAGGATGTTGAGACATTTTTACTGGAAAACAAACATTTTTATAGACTCCATCCAACTCTGTTCACACATGCCAAGTGCCCTGATTGTGCAGTCTGACTGTGTTTTGCACATCTTCATGTATGATTAGGTTTTCTACTACAGTTTTATAACAGCTATAACCATTTCCACAATGCACATCATTCACGATTCAATCCTTGTTTAAATTATTATTCCACTGACCTCAATTAAGCCTTTCATTTTGGTTTTTGGACTTGGAGAACCACAAAAAAAGAACAATATCACCATAGAACCCTTTTTATTGAGAGAATGGGTCAGTTGTTTCACATGTTGCCATAGGAACAGACAAGTTTTGAACTATGAACCTTTCTGCTAAAACCTTCCTGCAGGAACTTGCCAAACTGCTATTTTGAAACATGGTTTCATTGAATGATTTTTTTCCCTTTGGCACGAGAGGTCATTCAGTTTATTTTGGTTCCAGCGTCAGCGCTTTTATTTCCGTAATTGCCTTACCCAGCCCCTGCCTGTCTTATCATGGTGTTTTAAAACAGTTTTTTATTGTCTCTAGCACTTCAGGCTGTCATAGAAACACATTATAAAATTGGATAGAATAAAATATCAAGGCTTGGATAGTTTTCAGTCACTCTTAGAAATCAAAAATAGGACATTTGTTCGGTAATTAGTACATAGTTGCTCTGAATTTCAGTTCTAAAACAGTGAATCCAGGCATGATAAGATTTTAAAGAAGTGTTTAGTCAGGTTCTAGCTCTGAAACATGAGACAAATATTATAGAAGAGGATCTTTTTCTCGAGACTGTTTTAGAAGAACTGTCAAGAACTGTTCATATTCACCCCAATATCAACAGAAAGAAAAAATTTATTATTTTTTGCTTAAAGTCAATGAAGTCTATTTTTAGGACCATTGCCATTTTTTTGTATTATAAAAGCAAAGCACATTTCCCCACCAATTATAATGATGTGAAACAATGCAACAACAACAACAACAACAACAAAAACGTATTACAGTATTTTTTCTGTAAAATAATAGAAATATGAATTTATTACAATAAAGAGACTTTTCTTTTCTTTTTAGGGTAAAATGTAACTATTTTCATGAGATTCATTAAGAAGGTGATTGACTTTAGAATAATATAAAATAGATATGTATTGCATAACAAAAGGTGGCTGTCTGCAGCATGATACATTTGACTCATTATTAACTTCCACCGGGCTCACTGCCTGCTTTGCATATGGTCTTCATTGCAGGCAACATCTGTGCTGATTTTCCTTACAAGTGTAAAGCAGAAAGGGACTTGAATCCACACTGTAAAAAGTGATTCATGTGTCAAGTAAATTTGACTAACAAAATTAACATGAAATTTATAATTATTAAAGATATTTTATATTTTAAATTATGACTTTGCATTTTATAAAAAATACTGTGTGCATTTCACTCAGAAATTTAAGAGAGAAGACAACTACATTATTTTGGGAAAATCTGTGCAATTTTGAGGTTTAATTTATGGACACCAATTCAACTAATAAAATTAAGAAACAATACAACCTAAATATATTAGGAACATTTTTGCAATTTTGTGGTTTAATTTATGGACACCAGTTCATTAGAAAGTGAGCAACTGCTGATTTGACGACATTTTGGCGACTGGTCGACACAAGTGCACGCTAAAAGTGGAGTGGTGGTGGTGTAGTGGTCTAAGCACATAACTGGTAATCTGGTAATCAGAAGTACACTGGTTCAAACCCCATAGCCACCACATTGTGTCCTTGAGCAAGGCACTTAACTCCAGGTTGCTCCGGGGGGATTGTCCCTGTAATAAATGCACTGTAAGTCGCTTTGGATAAAAGTGTCTGCCAAATGCATAAATGTAATGTAAAAGGTAAGCCTTAATAATTTGTACTTTCCTTTTATTTCTTAATTGTCTCGTTAAATGTTGACCAAGTGTGTTCAATCCAGATATGTAGCACCACATTACACATTTTGGATAGCTCAGTTTTTAATGTAGTTTTTTATTTCATTTTAATCAAGCAAGCAAGCAGATGCCGCACAGGTTAGCGAGGTTAGTTGTTCGTCTCGGCCTCAGTCATGATGCTAATCAGCATGACCGGCTGAAGCTTTCATGGCACTAATTTTTAGTGATTCGGTTTACAATTTTGTGTGTCCCTGATACAATAAGGAAATGCTATATTAAAGTGATAGTTCACCCAAAAATGAAAATTCTCTCATCATTTACTCACCCTCATGCCATTCCAGATGTGTATGATTTACCTTCTTCTGCAGAACACAGATTATGATATTTAGAAGAATATTTCAGCTCTGTAGGTCCATGCAATGCAAGTGAATGGGTGCCAAAATGTTGATGCTCTAATAAGCATATACAGGCGTCATAAAAGTATTCCATATCACTTCATATCTTCAGAATAATTGCTTCCATTTATAATATCCTCAACCACCACCAGTGTGCAGCATCCACCTGGATGATGAGACGGCAGCCATAGTGCGCCAGTACACTCACCACACACCAGCTATTGGAGTAGAGGAGAGTGATGTAGCCAATTCAGGGCTGGAGATTATTAGGAGGCCATGATAGATAAGGGCCAGTGGGTGGAATTTGGTCAGGACACCAGGATTATACCCCTATTCTTAACAAGAAGCGCCCTGGGATTTTTAATGAACACAGAGAGTCAGAACATCAGTTTAACGTCTCATCTGGAAGACGGTGCTTTTTTACAGTATAGTGTCCCTGTCACTATACTGTGGAATTAGGACCCATACAGACTGCAGGGTGAGCACCTGGGTGTGAAAAAGATCAATATTTAAGCATTTTTTTGCTTAAAATTCTTCTCCCTGCCCAGTAAGGGGGCGGTATGCATGAAGAATGTGAATCACCAAAAACACAAGAAAGATTTGATCTGTTTCTCACACACACCTATCATATCGCTTCTAAAGATATTTATTTATCCATTGTAGTCCTATGGATTACTTTTATGCTGACTCATGTGATTTTTGGAGTTTAAAAATTTTGGTCACCATTCACTTGCATTAAGTGGACCAAAATAGAAAAATGATTCTAAAAAATATTAATTTGAGTTCAGCAGATGAAAGAAAGTTATACACATCTGGAATGGCATAAGGGTAAAGAGTAAATTATGAAAGAAATTTCCATTTTTGGGTGAACTATTCCTTTTTCAGTGGCCCCAAAAAGTATGGGCATTTAAGCCATACTCTAAAATTTATGAATGTCTTGGGCTGACATTATATAATAAAATATCAATATATATATTTATATATAAAGTTATATATTAGATTTGTTTCATGCTGAAGAGCTGCTTCGCTTAGTATATATTTAGTTCTAGTTTGTCAGTTTAATTGCCATGGCAATTAACATATGACACAAAGGTTGTGTTTGCAACTTGCTAGTCCCTAAATATCTTTAAATATGTTGACAAGCAATATTGTGAACAGTGCAAATGTTCACAATGTCAAAAGTTTTACTCTTGCTTGCAAAACCTGTTTTTGGGTGGGTAAGGGTTGACAGAAAAATATCATCTACTCAATCAGCCAACAATCAGATCACCTTAAAAGAAATTATATAAACAATTGTATTTTTTTTTCAATAGATTGCCAATAAATTTCTCATCACATCTCCAAGGTTTTTAGCTTGTCATATTTTTTCTTGTATTAACATTTATATTTTCTGTCTGTTCCAGATTCACACAAATCAATACAAGAAAAACACTGAAACCTTTAGTCCCTTACTATTTTCAGAATTCAGACAAGAAGATCAGCATTGAGGTCCAATTTATCGCCATTCACAAATTCTTATTTTACTTAGTCTCCGAATATTTGTTAATTCCAGAAACAGTAAAAGGTCTATGAGGAAGTATAACTCGGCTTGACACGCTGTGGTGTAACATATTACAATAGGAAATATTTGTACTACTTGCTTTAAAGCCTTGGGTATGTAGAGATGTTTTCCAGAGGCACAAGATTCCTTCAGCATATTTTTGAAGAAGCAACACTGCTGCTGCTTTGCCAGCCTTAAAATAGCAGACGGTCTTGCCCAATCTCAAACCCTGCCGTTTTGTCTGATAGGATGTCATGGCTGACAACTCAGTGACTCATACACTCACACCAAGCACCTGTCTGTCCTGTATACATGATGCAATCCTCCTCCCAGATGTCACACTGTAAGCTTATTTGCATCATCTCTGTTCTCTCAGACATTCACCTCCCAAACACATTTTACTCTTGATGTGTATTCAATATAGTTCACCCAAAAATGAAAATTCTGTCATCATTTACTCACCCTCATGTTGTTCCAAAGCCATATTACTTTCTGGCAGCCTCAGTGACCGTTAATTTTATTGTATGGAAATATCATGCAATAAAACTGAAAGGTGATTGAGATGGAAGAAAGAAAGTTATACAGGATTGGAATATCATGAGGAAAATTAGGAAAACATCAATTTTAATACAAATATCCAGAACAATAACTTTTGTTAATATCAGCAGTAGGCTTTATTTCACAGTCATCTAAATTTATATTCAAAGTAACAAAGAAATGTTCTGTGTGTTGTTATGGTATATATGTTATGGTAGTTTGGGCATCACGTTAAAACATACCTTAAAACTTCTATACATTAAAGCTTAATCTAATTATCAGGTAATAAAACAAGTAAAATATGTTATTAAATCAGTCATGGTCCTCATTTAGATTTTCTCTGTGTCAGACAAGAGGCTCTGAAAATTCCAGAAGGATTCTTGGACATATATGTGTTCAGTCAGCCATGAACGCTTCTAACACATCACTCAAACAAAGATTATTGACAAAAAGGTTTCCACTGATAAAAGGAAAGTAATTCCTATTATAAAATAAGGAGAACAACTTGTTTCCATTTTATGAGATTACACTAAGGGTAATACAGAAGAGATGCTTGAACTAGAATCACAGTGGTGTTACAACAGCAGCTTAACTAGCAGCAATGCCAAGGTCATGGGTTCAAATCCCAGGGAACACATGTACTTGTAAAATGTACACCATGAACCATGCTGATGCCCAGGGGTGGAAAGAGTACTGAAAAATAATACTCAAGTAGAAGTAGTTACATCTTAAAAATGTAGTATGAGTAAATGTACCTGTCCTAAAATCTACTCAAGTAAGAGTAAAAGAGTAGCTCATTTAAAAGTAGGCCTACTCATGAGTAGTGAGTATTGAGTACTGAGTTTATGTGTAGGGTATAATTTTTACTCAATGCCGACAGAGAGAGTTACTGTTGCGCATAAATATGTTCGAAACAATGCAAGGAATGCAAAAAAAAAAAAGAAAAAAGAAAACCCACTAAAAAAAACAGGGTCACTTGGTGCATTATGTCCCGAACAATAGAGGGGGTAGAGCACTGATTTGGTACAGGGGCCACTACAGGCTTCAAAGGAATAATTAACACAAAAATGACAAGTCTCTCATCATTTACTCACCCTTCTGCCATCTGTCTATGACTTTCTTTCTTCAGTAGAACACAAATCAAGATTTTAAGAAGAATTTCTCAGCTCTTTTGTTTCATACAATGCAAGTGAATGGGTGGCAAAATTTTGAAGCTCCAAAAATCACATAATTCAACATAAAAGTAGCCTAATCCATGTGACTCCAGTGGTTAAATCCATGTCTTCAGAAAAGATATGACGGGTTGGGTGAGATTTTTATTATAAATTCTCCTCCCTGCTCAGTCAATGTCCACTTTAACTTTCACATTCTTCTTCTTTTGTTTTTGGTGATAAACATCAAGATTGTTTTTTCGCACAGCCCTTTTGATATCATTGCCTTAATCTCTCACAGCAGCCCAATAATCTCAGTGATAGACAAAGATACTGTTAAATTACAGGCTACATTATAGACACACAGAATCTACTAAACAGAAATATTAAATTTACCTCGAAATGTTTCTTCAAATCAGAGGCAGGATTAATGCTGATATCTGGCTTGAGCAAGTTAAATTTACACAACACAATCATGCAATTGGCCTTTTTCCTGGCGAAAAGCCCTTTCAGGTGTTGAACTGTGCTTGAGGCATCCTCCACAGTTGGCTCCGGGACTACAAGTGCTGTTCAAGTGTGTGATTTGATTTGATGGGAGTCAAGAGGCTGTCCCTAGCCAATCATGTTGATAGATCAAAATAAAATCAGGATGGGAAGTAGTGAACACAGATGGTGGGAAAATAGCGCAGGAAAAGTAGTTACAGCACTTAAAATGAACTCAAGTAAAAGTATTCAATTTTTAAACTACTTAAAAAAGTACAATTCCTGGGAAAAACTACTTAATTACGGTAATGTGAGTATGTGTAATTCATTACTTTACACCCCTGCTGATGCCTCACATAAGTCAAGTGCACTAAATTTTGTGCAAAAGCAATTGATTTGTACCAGTGCATGACACAACAGTGCAATGATCATTTAATTCACTTGGCCGTTATGGACCTTAGTCAGGGTAGATGGCATATTTAATTTGACCTGGATGAAAACAAGGCTGTGAGGGACATAAATACAGTCTTGTTTTCCAGAGTTTTAAGGTCTATTGCACAAGTTTAGTACATGCCTTAAACATTAACAGAATTACATAAATCACACAGTGGGCTTCTGAGCAGTGAGATGTATAATAATAATGTTATATATGTCAGGATTCAGGAATGCTATTAAATCATAACAGACAATCATAGACAATATATTCTGTTTTGTCTCAGTTTGATGATAATCAGATTTGCATGAACAGTGTGTTTTGTTAAGATTTTGTGATCTTTGAACTTTTTAAATATCATTCTTTTGAGATTTCATAATATGTTAAAATGATAAAAATGAAAAATGTTTATGTTAAATATGTCATATGTATAATGTAATCCAAACAAACTTTAAGCAGATCAAATCAGTGAAGGGATTTTATATAATATACCAACATTTCCAAATAGCAAACAACTCAACTATCAAGCTATTTTAATCAGTCAGCTAAATGACATGTTGGCTGAGTGTTCTGACACCACTTTTGAGACAAGGCCTGTGGAGGTCAGGGTGGGATATGGCTTATCTTTATGCTTTAACCCAGTGTGAGCAGGTGTGGCCTTGTTTTGTAGAGTAAATAAAGGAAACGTCCAGAAGCAGAGGGAAAACATGATGACAGTGCATGTGAACGCTGATTCACTCTTCCTCCGGTGCAAATGTGACAAATGTTGTGGCCTGAAACAGTGGAAGTAGACTGATTGGAAAAGGAAGGATAATAAGGGCTGTGTCAGTGACAAACCTCCAAACCAGGAAAGAAAGTTCAATTTTTATCAATCCTGATGAAAAGGTCATCCTTCTCATTTTGAGGGAATTACTGGAAAACAGACGCAAAGATTAACATTACTCTGAGCCACTGTTCTTATTTCCTATTTATGCACACGTTAAAATTATATTTATACACAATTATTTTATATATTGTTTAATTAAAAATATGTTATATGTTACATTGTAATTGAGCAAATTTATAGATGCCAGTATCATGCTAAATCTAGACTCTAGCCCGCGCCGTTAGATCTGAAAACTCACCAGTGTGTAAGTCCTTTAGTTCAAGTGCACAACTTGAGGGAGAAAACTGGACTATTTAGACAGTGCCTCTCTTAGCCAAACAGGCTTCTCAAATACATCCATCTGAGCAGTGTTGAGGGGGGTGGAGAGCTTTGTTCCCAAAAAATGGTGGCCTACATATTCAATTGAGAGGATTATACTCTTTTGTTGTAGACATTTTTACTCAAAAAAGGGCTAAACATTTAGGTTTTTACTCAAAATGACAGTTCATGTGCCATTTAATTATTATTGTTATTTAATAATTTGGTGTCATCTGAGGCAACCAATTTTAGCTATGTAGTCTTTCTTTTTACATAATAAAATAATTTAAACTTGAATGATTATTTCATGTGCATTTATTTAGTATGTAACCGGTCCTGCTCGATTCCCTCCGAGCAGGATTTCAACCAGCATCTCTGGTATGGGACGCGGGCGCGCTAACAAGGAGGCTAAAGGCCAAAACATACAAGTATGTAAAACACGCAAGTATGTGAACGCAGACACCTTGCTACACAAGCTCGATTTCACACATCGTTGTGAAATGTGTCAGAGCTTAATTCATAACACAATGCAAGTATGCGTTGCATTCTTAGCGTTGCCACAAGGGGCGCTAGAGCGAATTTTCTTCTTTCAAACAACAACTGTCTTTGTGGACTCGGGCAGCAATTTGAGTTTAATCTTTTCTAAAAATATATACGGCATTTTGTCCCCAGTCCATTCGAACTAACTTGTTTTTTATCCATGTCTCTCCCCTCCTCATCTATCGACCCATCTACCACATAACTGATAGCTGTTTTGAATTAATGGAACTCTTCAGGAACTTGGTTTCGAACAGTTTGAAAAGCACCTTATTTTCATCCTGCCTCCGTATACAGCCTCCGAAGGCAGCATTTTCCTGGTTTTGGATGTAGCACTGGTTTCATGGTCATGCCTAAAAAATCTATTGCCCTCTTGTGGTCTGAGGTTTGTAACCGCCAGAGCAACACAAGAGCGCACATAATGTATGTACAAAGGGACCATGTGTTGGCAATGTATTGGCCAATTGCTCGCATCTGCATTTGCAGACTATGTTTCGGCCTTAAAGGCTACAGCCTTTAGCGTAGCGTTTAGCTAGTGTGCCTCTTGAAGCGAGGGGAGATAGATTTACACACTGCACAGCTATCTACCAGCTGGCTACTTTTACAAGTACATAAATGTACTTTGTTTTACACTTTGCATTGGGGTACTGATCACCCTGTATGGGGGTTATTTTTGTGATAATGTCCTGCCAACTGCACATTATATTACACAATATGCTGCTCATATTTAGTTTTAAGAACCATCAAAACCTTGCACTGTCTGGTGAACTAAAATGAAATTAGATGAATTAAGATTAAAAAAGAAAAAAAATCCATACATATTTCAAAGTAATGCTAAGTAAATTCAGTTCTGTACAGTAGATGGTTTTATAATGTTATCCTGTGTAAGTTAATGATTAACAATTATGTTGAGAATGTTTTGATAGTTTGCCCAAAACAGGGAGGGAGCTGGACAATTTCAAAACTTGCCTTGTTTTTGCTTAACCTTTATCGAACCAATGTAACCATAAAAATTGAAAATAACAAAAGTTCACACTAGCAATTTTTCAAAAACTTTGTACAGTCCAGCCAATATTGTCATGTAACGCTCTGCCCGGTCTTGCCTTTCCCGGGATGAGGTCACGTGCGTTGGTGACAGTCAGTCACAGTCATAGGCAGCATTTCATTGGCCGAGAGTGTCCCAATAAGCCCCTCCCATGGGCCGTCCTCAGCAACGTCACGCCTAATCAGCTGTTCATTTTCCACAACAATAACAAAGGGAGCAGTTGAGACCTCGGAGAAGAAACGAAAAAGAACCGACTGCGAAACTCCGAACTAAAGGGTCCACAAACGTGTACTTTCTTCTGAGAAGAATTATATTAATATATTTTTGTATTTCGTACGACAAGTAATCTACCTCAAACACTTGAAGTGATCTGTTTTTGTTCTTGAAGTCGTCAACCCTCTTCCTGTTTACATTTTATATTTTTTTACCGCAGGTGAGTTAAACGTTCTTTGTTCATCGACGGACACTACTTTGTTCTGATACGTTATGAAAACGTTTCTGCAACATTTCAGAAAAATTATAAGAAATACACAGTGCTACTGAGTGCTTTCAAAAGTGAATTTGTGGTCAAAAGTTACATTTTTTAAAACAAGAAAACAAATGTATTCTAATCCGTCTTTCGTGGAATTAGGCTATTGTATGCACAACTCATCCGAGTCTGCAAGCGATGTGATATATGTTCATTGTTTGATTCTGCAATGTGAGCATGTTTGGATATTACGGATTAAGCTTTGTTCAGCCGTGCCAGTTGAGCGTTTGCAGTCCGCCCTATCGATTGGTGTAGGGTTACATTCATCCCTCCTCCACAGTGCTGTCTCTTTGGGTGCGGGTCAAGAAAACATCATATATGGCTTGACTGTCCAAATACAGGTTTTAAATATTTTCGCACCTGTGTAATTATACATATAACTGCATATGTTGCTCAGAATGCATTACAGCTGCTGCATGTGTTGTGCAATTCATGTGCTATTACTTTTCTCACTGTGTTGAATTTGGGTCATCATTAAAATACCTTAAAAGTAGTCCATACAACACTAAGATGTTGTTTGGCCCCAGAAAGTTTGGAACTACTGTTATGATGTCTTTATACTGAACCTTTAATAATGCATATTCGTATTTGTCCTTTATGAAGCTTGACCGCTCCTGCTCACTATGTACTTTTATCCTATGGATTAGATCTGCTTAAAATATCTATTTTTATGTTCCAAGAAAAACTAACAGCATATGGGTACATTTTAATTTTTTAGGTGAACGACTCCTTTAACTGGTGGCTAATTTTTCTGAGCACAGACCTGACAAGGACATACTCAAAATAAAACGGTCTCTTAAAAAATAAGACGATTTAGGAGATGCTGTACAAAATTCAGAATTAAAGACATAAATATATTATTTAGAAAATCTTAAATTTATTGTTGATTATTACCTAATAATATTTGCACTAAAAATATATTCTACTAGTTTGTCCTTGTTACAACCTAAAAACTCAATGGAAGCCTCAAGTCACAGTTTTAATCTGATGGCAATAACTCTCTACTTTGTGTTTTATTGATTATTTTCTTAGACAATGTTATGTGAATTTTCTAAACATGCCAGATTACAACATTCATTCAATTCCTTTACAATGTACACACATTCACGCTTTATCTTAAGCCTGACATGCTCTGTTAATGTTTTCACATTCACAATTATGAATGACATATAAATCACGTACTGTAAATTACATATTTTCGATTTGAAATGGGAAATTTTGCCAAATGGTGAATAGTTTACTTTTGGTTGGTACAACATTTTAATCCTAAAACAGTGGCCTGAACTGCTTGTTTTTGCAAGCAGCTGTAATAATCCATGAGTTTTTCCGCTTATCTTCTGAAACTTTAGTCCTGCGACTCCTGCCTTCATTGATTTGATCTCAGATGACATTGAAGAGTGGTGTTAGACTACTGAGCACACAAAAAATTGGCCATATCTAATTATTGGAGGGGACTTGTCCCCCTCAAAGTATATTGCAGTTATGGCCCTGGATTGAAGTACAGTCTCTTTAATGGTATGCACTGTAGAAAGCTCCTAGATAACATCACATTTTTACAACTCATGTTTTCTCATTAGTTTTTATTATTATAATTTATTTGATATTTGATTTTACTGAAAATCTTTGGAACAGGTTTGTCAGCTGAACGGTCAACACCAAAGTAACCCTTTAAGACTACTTTCCCTCATAGCCTTATTTTTGTATCTGTCAAAATAAATTAATATGAGATACTCTGAATAAGGTCTATAAGGGGTGTTCCTGTTTTTATGAGTATTACTTGTCTTGTTTACTATGCAGAAGTAGCTATGTTAATGAGGTGTGTTGTTTTGCTGCATTCCATTTAAGCCAGCTTTCATACTGTTTTTCTCCATACTTCTTCATAGAATGTTGTTCTGAACTTATTCAGCAATTATAGACATTCAGTTCGCCACAATATATGCCAATAAACATTGAAATATGTTGTTGCGCCTTTTATGTCACTCCCTCTATAGGCTGATGTTACGTAATAACCCGTTCAAATAGTGTGAAAGTGTGAACGATTCCAATATTTTCAGCTTTAATTCTGTTATTATTTTCTTGATGGATCCATTGCTGTTTCATACACTTACATATCTAGTGCAGCGTAATGTGCATTTTGTATTTGCATTTTTGTTTCAATTGTATACCTTGTTTGATGCATAGTATCAATGCCTTGAAAATGGATTTCACGCAATGCACTGTATGTTCTGTACACACCAGGCCAATTCTGCCATGTTTTTAGATCTGAGTACCACTCACCAATACAATGCATGGATTGCATAGAGATTTTGATTAAATACAGATTTGTTGTTTGCATCTTACAAAATTTATTTTGAGAGAATCTGCTAAAATGTTGGTAAAAATGTGTGTGTGTGTGCAGATAATCCTCTTTTTGGGGTTCAAAAGGGATACTTACTGTATGAATGTGACCCCACCATCTTAACAGTCAAAGAAAGCACTCTGCCATGACAGTATGCAGGTGGAAGGGAGTATGAATTGGTTGCTGTAAAGGGATTAATGGAAAGGAGGCGGCGAGAACTGGCTTGATAATATAAATAATATTTTCATTATAAATTAACCAAAAAGACACATACACACAAAGGTGTCGGACAGCTGTCCGTAAATCTCTCTCTCTGTCGCACTGCCATCTTCGGTCAGCCTTTATCCCTCTCGAGGGCTAATTAGCCTGATTAGGGGCCAGGTGTGCAGAATCATGACCCTGCCCTCCACTCTGCCATAGTTGCCTTGTCTCATGATGCACAGGGGTGAAGAACAGCTTGTAGTCACTGCTGTCTTTCTTTGTTGTCACAAGCAAAACAGCGGATAAGGGTACCCTCATTAGTCATACTCCTGAACGAGTCCGGGTGTATCTGTGCATAGATCAGTTTTCATAGGCATAAGCTTCTTGTGAAGTGGACAGGTGACAACCAAGACAATTTACATTGCTTTGTTGTGGCTGATCTGTTCTCATAAATATCTGTCTGTCTTTTATGAGCATGGACCTGTAATTTAAGGCTGATCACAACAGAACATGAGACGCTCATGACATGTAAATAATTGTGTTATGTACATGAAGAAATTATGTTCTGTACATGGAGGCTGCTTCCTTTATCTGTGTAATGTATAATTTCATTGAGTAACCATTTTGGGGTAAAAGTGAGTGTCTTTGTCTACAAGAGTATTGGATAAAATTAGGTGTTTGTTCCTTTGTTTAAGTCATAGACACTGATTCAGTGTTCTTCTCTTGTGTCCTCCAGGGCCTTTGTTTTTGCACAATCAAAAAGAGCTATGTCTGAACTTCCTCAGGTGTTCCTCAGCTGAGAAGGAGTGACTAATGCTCCTCAGCACCTTTACCAAGATCTCAGTGAGCAGCTCTCGCAGCTGATGACCAAAGATCCCGGTTCTCGCCCACTGCCAGCAGGACTGTCCAGCCTTGCACCTCTGCCCAGGACACCATCATGTTCCAGAGGTTTACCAGCATCTTGTTTGGAGACTCCCTGGAGGAGGGCAGTCGATGCCCTGCAGATCCAGACTTCAACGAGAAGGAGGAAGATGATGAATGGATCCTGGTTGATTATCTAGGTGAATATAGATCAGGGGTCCCCAAACTTTTTTCTATGAGGGCCACATCATTTTTCCTTTCTATAATGGAGGGCCATAGTCTAACAGAAAATGGCATGGGCCGGAGAGATTTATTGTGGAGATTTTATTATGATTTTAAATGGATTTACAGTATTATGCCTCCTAATGCTAGATTAATTTATTATTTATGCACCATAAATATCAAGTGATATATAGCCTGTTAAAAGAGCATTATTACTATCGTAATGACATTTTTTCATATTCATTGCTATTGAAATCAAATTATTTACTTACTCATGTGTATTAGGCTAATCAGTGTGAACTATGTCCCCTTGACGCGCCAACCATACTAGGAGCTCCGTCAGTCGTGATGCTGGCCAGCTTAGACCAGTCTAGATCCAACTCTTCTATCGTTTGGCACACTTTACCAAAAATATCCTCCCCTGTCGTAGTACCTTTGAGACTTTTTAGGGCTGCCAGCTCCTCAGACACTTCAAAGTTTGAGCTAACTCCACGAAGAAAAATGAGCAGCTGTGCCGTGTCCTGCACGTCATTACTTTCATCCAGCGCTAATGCAAAAAAATCTAATTCTTTCACTTTTTCCTTCAGCTGGGCATATTATACCCCATTTCTTCAATTCGTCTGGTGATTGTACTTGCGGACAGACTCACCGCATTTAAGACATCTTTCTTATCGGGGCACACCTCCTCCGCAACAGCATTAATACATTTCTTTACGAACTCACCATCACTGAATGGCCTACAGCAGGTTGCAATCAGTTTAGCTACCTGAAAGCTAGCTCGAATGGATGACTGGTTCAACTGGGTTTGCCATACAAGCGTATTTTGCTGAGCAGATAGTCCACTTTTTAGCTTCGACACTTTGTCTGCTCTCATTTGGCCTTGTAAACTCGCATACTTGTCTCTGTGGCGGGTTTCATAGTGTCGGCGCAGATTGTATTCTTTGAACACGGAGACTGTTTCTTGACAGATGAGGCAAACAGCCATTTCTTTGCATTGAACAAAAAAATAATCACTTGTCCACTTTTGGTTAAATACCCTGCATTCTGAATCAACTTTTCTCTTTCCCAACCGTTTGGCCATTTTGTTGTCACTTTAAATTTTCTTGCTGGATCGCGTGCACCCGCTCGATCACGATGGAACGTTAACCCGGGTGAATCTAACAAATAATTTGGCTACTTTAATAATTATAACTAAGGGAAATTTTATTTTGAAAACCAATATGTATTATCAAACACAAATATATGATTAAAACATATTTAAAATTAAATTGGAAAAATATTTCTCTGCATGGCATTGTTCAGAGGGCCGGTCCAAATGTGGGGGCGGGCCGTATTCGGCCCGCGGGCCGTAGTTTGGGGACCCCTGATATAGATGATCACATTTTCACATTCCGTTTCTCTGAATCTAAGCATGGTTAAGCTCAATCAACAACATTTGTGGCATAATTTTGATTGCCACAAAATAAAAAAATGAATTCATTATTTAATTGTTTATTAAATAAAAAAATTGCAGTTACAGTAAGGCACTTACAATGGAAGTTAATGGGGCCAGTCCATAAACGCTTACATACACACTGATTTAAAATTCTGCCCATTAGACATAAACATTATACATGTTAACATGATTTTAGTGTGATAAAACATTTAGTTATCTTATCTGTACAAAGTTACAGGTATATCCAATGTTACAAATTTGTTGTTATGACAACAAAACCCTGTAATCCCGGTTACAGATACAATTCAACAGATACAATTAGTAAGGGATTTTATCACACATAAATCATGTTAACATGTAAAATGTTTATGTTTTATGGGCATATATTTGAAACTGTGTGTAGTTTATTGCCCCAGTCCCCTTCATTGAAAGTGCCTTAATTGAATTGTGATGTATGCTTTTGTTTTGTTTTTATGAAGGAAAGACTAATACAACATTTTTTTTAGGTAATCAACATTATGCCCAAAATGCTGTTGATTGAGCTTAATTTGTATTGAATCTGTACAATGTTTTTTTTATAAAACCATCAGTCACAGGCCAGATCGTAGTCTAAGAGACCCGATTCAGTTCATAACACAATTTTGAAAAAAATGTTGCTATATTTTGATATTTAATATCTTTGATCAGTGAACTGAAATATGGATCTCAATCTATGTCAGGGTTGCGATCAATGAACAGGCTTAGGGGCTGTTCACACAGGATGTATTCTTGTATTCGTCTGCACTAAATTTACACAATACACTTTCACTAGTCTTTATTTCTTCAGTGTCTCACACCACGAATGCTTTGATTTAAGATAGTGTGTCAAGTTAAAAGAGGGCAAACTTTTAAAAGGAGCCCCTCTGCACTTTATCTAACAGTTTTCAACACAAAAACGCACCCTGTGGGAATGGCCCCTTAGTCTGTATCAGGATAACTGACCTAATAAGCATTTTATCTAATGACAAACCCCCAGAACAGAGTTCTGCAGAATTGGAAAGTCATTCACAAAATTCTACACATTCCCCAGGCCTTGTTAATTTAATAAATATTTTGGCTGATTTCGCACATTCTAATTTGATTATGGTTTCAGATACCGATAAGAGTGTAGTAGTCACATTTTTACAATTTTAAAAACATTCCACAGAATTCTTTAAATTTTGCCCCATGATCAGCATAAGAAATCCTTAACAGTTTCAGTCTGTGCCTGAAAAAGACATATTATGTCTGAGATGTCCCTAGCTAACCTCATCTGATTCAGTTGACATGGTCTACTGGAGCCAAATTTCAGACACAAGGTTGATTCTGTAACCCTTGGCACAGAAGCAATGCCCTTATTAGATGCCTTCGTATGCTACCTGCCCAAATAGAGGCCTTGCTGTCTGTACAGTCCCTTCTCATATTGTGTATGTGTGTGAATATTTCAGCTGCAAGGGAATCTGGTTGGCCCAGTTCCCCTCTGATAAGTGAAGCGCTGATCGTGCATTGGCAACACAGCTTTTAGCTTGCCAGACAAAACTGTTTGCAGTGGGGTCTGCAGTAAAAACAGGACAGATTGAGTTACATCTAACTGCACATAGCATGGGAAGGCCTTGAACATGGAGCAATTACAAACATTAATTATTGCCTGAAGGCTGAGGTGGACAACAGGGGAGTGGAGAGACACGTCACTTGTTTTGTATTTTAGCTCGACAGGAATATCCAGCATGATACAACAGCGGTTGCTGCCCAAGATGGTGAGAGGATTAGAGGTTAACTGACTTCACAAGGACATTGGAGAGTGCCTATAAGAGGGTTAAGAGCCTTCTTAACCAGCTGAGTTGAGAAGAAGTTGGATGTAATTTGGCAGTAGCATACAAAACTGCAGATAAACGGTGTGGCACTGTACAATGGATGTTCTGTGTATAACATCAGTGATATGGGTGTGGTACTTGTTTAGTGACTAATCAGTCCTGTATTGTATTTAGTGTAGATATACAGCTATTGTCATAGTTTTTACTGTAAGTAGCATTCGTCACATGAACGGCATGTAATCAGAGGCTCCTGCAGTGTTCATGCTTGCTTAATTCAAGGTAGGGATTGTTCAATCACACTGCACCATAGAGGCAAGGGAACGCATAGCACTGTGGGGCTCTGTCCAAAAAGCCAGCTGTTTACAGCATTTGGTTTGCTTCCAGGAGCCACAAAGAGTCCAAATAAAGATGAACTGTGGACAAAAATATTTACTCTTTAGGTATATCTGGGAGCATGACTCATTCTTAATAGAACCAGTGATACTTTCAATGAATTATTTTCCCTTTTATTCAACTTCACATGGTTTATTGATCGAAGGTATTGATTATTCGGTTCATTCTGTGTTCAGATGTTTTTAGTATCAACCAGGGATGATTTTGAATAATTACGGTTCTCTTTTATTCACCTTCATATTATTTTGTCTGTCAAACAATTCTTCTGTTAATTCTATGTTGGTTTAACTAGATTTTTACATTTTCTTTATAAAATGTTAGTAGTGCTTACCTGTGTAAAACTCACCACCGCGTAAAGGTATTGTGGGTGGTTTTCAGGGTATTGCTATATGGTATTGTGGTTGCTGTGGTGTTCAGGGTGGTTGCTAGGTGGTTTCTCAGTGGCAAAAGTCAAAATAGCCCACCCCATATGTCTTTATGATATTCAGGTTGTTATGGCTCAGGTTGCAGATAAAAAATTAAAAAAAGGATTGAAGGGGAATAGTCAATCATATTTTCAAGAAAGCACTCCCTGTTTGAATAAGGTGTAGAGTTAGAATTGGGTTATAGTTTATTCGACCATCCCAGTAGCGCTTTGCTGCTGAATATTACTGATTTGTCTTTCCTCATGAATTTGAATGACTTTTCTCCTGCCTTTTTTTTTCGGTTTTCCACACCTTTTATCTTCTGCATAAATTGCTTTGAAAAGTGATAGCAATAAACCTCAATAAGCTGCATGGTTTTAGGCACCATTCATGTCCGTAAAACATACAGTTTGGAACGAGCTACGCATAGAAGCTTAATACATAGAGTTAGCTGTTTGCTCGAATTCCTAAACCTAAGAATGAGCAATTGTAACAGCGATGCTTGCTTCAGCAAACACAACTAATTATTCTTGACTATTATAGGAAATTATAATGATTATTTGCTCGCAGTATTATCAAACTGTAGTAACTGTCTTTCTCTCTGTCCATGTAGCGAAGGCCTGCTCCAGTGCATGTGGAGAGGATTTTGTGGCTGTGAGCTCTGACGATGTCGCTCCCCTGGACTCTCCTGTGCGCTACTCCTCCTGCTCATCTCTGGACTCTGCGGCGGATATTGACGGCAAGGACAACAGCTTCCTGTGTCTGGAGGCAACATATGGGCTGGAAGAGAGCTGGTTTATCACGCCTCCACCTTGTTTCATGGCTGGGGGCAGAGCGCCAGTTCTGCTGGAGACCAGTCCTCTGGAGAACCTACTGATCGAGCACCCCAGCATGTCTGTGTACGCTGTTCACAGCCCCCTTCAATGGCCTGCTAAGGACGGCACCCGTGAGTCATCAATTTTAAGGTAAAGACTGATTCCCCTAAAGAGATAGTTCACCAAAATGAACATTTTGTCATCCAAACCCATATTATTTTCTTTTTTCTGTGGAACACCAAAGGAGAAGCAGATTGTTTGGGACTGACAGCCTCAGTCACTGTTGTCTTTCAATTAATCTTTTTTTCATACAATGAAAGTGAATGATGATTGACACATCCATGAAAGAAAGAAATTAATTTGTATTTTGGGTGAACTATCGCTTTAATTTTAGAGTACAATAAACCATACCCGATATGTCTTATTTTCTAATATTCGTTCAGTTCAGAGTTTTGTTAAAGCAGCTCTGTTTCTTTTGTTTTATGACTTATTAGTTTATTCAGTTGAATGGTGGGAATCCCTGCAATTGAACCACTGGATATGTTGCCCCTATGTTGTTTATTTGCCCATGCACTTATAAAGCTCTACTGAATTTCTTCTATGTACAAGCTCAATTTTAGGAGTTTGGAAGGGGTACTACTACAATACTGTAATGGCAATATGATTTTGATGGTTTTATCTCAATGTATCATGATGTTGCATTGTGTGAAGAGGTTTAAATTTCAGGGATTCCCTATCATTAGACAACAGATCTATCCCTGTGAACACCAAAATAATGGCTTCAAATGAATTATTTTGATTGCCCAGCCAAATGTGGATTTTAAAATAGTCTCATTCTATTTTCTCTGAATGTGAGCATAGTCAAAACATGTATGTGACAGGACAGATCATTGTCTAAGACGCCAAAGGGATAGATCACCCAAAAATGAAATTCTCTTATCATTTACTCACCTTCATGCCATATCAGACGTGTATAACTTTTAGAAGAATATTTCAGTTGTTTAGGTCCATACAATGCAAGTAAATGGGTGCCAACATTTTTAAACTCCAAAAGCACATAAAGGCTGCATAAAAGTAGTACATAAGACTCCAGTGGTTAAATCTATATCTTCTGAAGCATGATGATAGGTGTGGGTGAGAAACAGTTCAATTTACTGCAATTCCTTTTTTAACTATTACTCTCCACTTTCACTATTACTTTTAAATTCTTCTTCTTTTGTTTTTGGTTATCTGCATTTTGGAGCTTAAAAATTTTGACACCCACACCACTTGCATTGTACGGACATACAGAGCTGAAATGTTATTCTAAAAATCTTTGTTTTTGTTCTGCTGAAGAAAGAAAGTCATTCACATCTGGGAGGGCATGAAGGTGTTAATGATGAGAGAATTTTCATTTTTGGGTGAACTACCCCTTTAAATCAGTTTTAGCTAAATGTATACAGTAGTTTCTCAAGTTTTTCCTTTGCAGGATGGTATAATAAATAATGATGAAGTATAAACAAACTGAAAAAAAGTGGTTACTTTTTTCTAAAAAAAAAATGTAGTAGTATTTCTGAATCCTCTGTATTCATGAAGCAGTAAGTGAGAAATACCTGGATAACCTACAATTTCCGATTCTGAAACCAGAGTAGATTGTTTTTGTACAGTAGTTGTTGTTATTATGTCAAATTCCAGTCAAGGGTCAATACCCACATCCCCAGAAGAAGTATGCCTGAAACCTATTCATACTACTCGCATGAATACCTAAAGAACGTACTGTTTTACCGCTCGAGAAGTGCATCCTTCAGCAAATACAGTACATACTGTGATGGCAGTGACGAATTCTCAGTGCTAGCAAAGCCTTCTCTGTTGGCCTAACATGCCAAATAAATAAATATTTTTCATCCTTTCATTCTCAATCATGTCTTTTTAATCGCTTTCCACTCTTAATAAATCTACATACAAATAGAGAAAAACAAAAAGTTTATCCAGTCAGAATTTATGCCTTGATGCTTACAAGTAAACTGTGACGACTGTTTCATGAATCGCATGCCGGAAGCCAAGCTCATTAGCAGAAGCAGCTTGTGAGTCTGAGCTCCACCCCTTCAGACTTTCCACAGAATCCCTCAACAGTGCAAATGAATGAGCAACTAAAGTCAGATTGCCATATTCATCAGCCAATCAGATTGATTTATTTGTTCTTGGTAGGTGTGATCTTTAGGATATGTCACAGTTGAGGCCTTCTAGCTGGCCTTGAGTGATGCAATCAAGCTTTAAGTGATGTATGTAATTCAAGAGCGAAAAGCACAACATCTTGCTGATGAGTCGGCTGTCACTGCTGGTATTGTCATTGAGAAAGAGATCCATATGGATTTAAAAACCTGAGATGTTCTGTATGATCATGCGATTTGATTAATTGAACTGGAAAAGAGATATAAAAGTATGTGATAAAAATCACTTTATCAAGTAATATTGATAAATTAGTTAGTTTCCACATTACAGGATATTAAAGCTTGCATTAAAGCAACGTCAATTTTCAAGATAAAAAAAAAACATGATCATGCCTGGTAATGTGCATGTAAAATGGCTAGAAATAGCATTTTAGCTAAGCGTAAAGTTGATATTTTATACAAGGTTTATTTCCATTTCTTCTGCTCCAAACTTACTTCAAAATGACTTCTCTGTCTGTTTGTATGAATGTATCACATCATAAGAAAGTGTTTCACCTCTGTTCAAATGCACTTTGGATCGCCAAAATATTAAATTAAACAAATGACAATAAAATGCAAAGAAGTCTCATCCGTTATCAAAATAATTTTTTTATGTAACTGTTTTCTAATTACCAATTATTTTAAATGTAACTGTAGTGGAATACATTTCACAGTTACAGTTACTTATATTTTGAATTTTAAATACGTAACCCTGTTACATATATTCCGTTACCCCCAAACTTGTCTTTATCACAATTCCAGTAGATCAGAAGTTTTCATACACTAAATTAACTGTGCCTTTAAGCAGCTTTGAAAATTCCAGAAAATTATTTCAAGCCTTTAGATAATTAGCCAATTAGCTTCTGATAGGAGGTGTACCTGTGGATGTATTTTAAGGCCTACCTTCAAAGTGCTTCTTTGCTTGACATCATGGGAAAATCAAAAGCAAAATTAGCTTTTTCAAAAATTGTGGACCTCCACAAATCTGGTTCAACCATGGGAGCAATTTCCAAATGCCTGAAGGAACCACATTCATCTGTACAAACAATAGTCCATTGGACCGCACAGGCATCATACTGCTCAGGAAATAGATGCATTCTGTCTCCTAGAGATGGACGTAGTTTGCTGAGAAAAGTGCAAATCATTCCCAGAACAACAGCAAAGGACCTTATGAAGATGCTGGATGAAACAGCTAGACCAGTATCTATATCCACAGTAAAACCAGTCCTATATCATCATAACCTGAAAGGCTGCTCTACAAGGAAGAGGCCAATGCTCCAAAACTGCCATTAAAAGAATCCAGACTACAGTTTGCAAGTACACATGGGGACAAAGATCGTACTTTTTGGAGAAATTGTCTCTGGTCCAATGAAACAAAAATTGAACTGTTTGGCCATAATGACCATCGTTATGTTTGGAGGAAAAAGAGTGAGGCTTGCAAGCTGAAGAACACCATCTCAACTGTGAAGCATGGGGGTGGCAGCATCATTTTGTGAAGGTGCTTTGCTTCAGGAGGGACTGGTGCACTTCACAAAATAGATGTCATCATGAGGAAGGAATATTATGTGGAATTTCAAGCAACATCAGCCAGAAAGTTAAAACTTGTTCACAAATGGGTCTTCCAAATGGACAATGACCCCAAGCATACCTCCAAAGTTGTGGCAAAATGGCTTAAGGACAACAAAGTCAAGGTAATGGAGTGGCCATCACAAAGCCCTGACCTTAATCCATTAGAAAATTTGTGGGCAGAACTGAAAAAGCATGTGCGAGCAAGGAGGCCTACAAAACTGACTCAGTTACACCAGTTCTGTCTGGAGGAATGGGACAAAATTCCAGCATCTTATTGTGAGAAGCTTGTGCAAAGGCTACCCAGAAAGTTTGAACCAAGTTAAAGAATTTGAAGGCAATGCTCCCAAATATTAACAAAGTGTATGCAAACTTCTGGCCCACTGGGAATGTAATGAAAGAAATAAAAGCTGAACTATATCATTTTCTCTACTATTATTTGGGCATTTCACATTCTTAAAATAAAGTAGTGATCCTAACTGACCTAAGACAGGGAATGTTTTCTATGATTAAATATCAGGAATTGTAAAAAATGATTTTAAATGTATTTAGCTTAGGTGGCTTTTAAATTTCTGACTTCAACTGTATGTACTGCTTTTACAAGATAATTATTGTTGAGTAGTGATTGACATATTCTGTTCTGTATGGTTTTTCAGATCTGAAGTTCAGCGCAGGCCAAGTCACCCCTCTGGCTGCTATGCAGCCGCCATCGTCGCTGCCCACGCAGGCTTCGTGGAGCAGACAAAGAGCGGCCGACTGGCCCAACACATCCGTGACCATGTGGAGCGTCAGCAACTGTCCCGCAACGGCCTCCGTCGCCTCAACCTGCTGCGCAATGGCAGAGCCAGACAGGCCAAAGCCACTGGAGGCTACCTTCACCAGCCGGGACAGAGACAGTACAACTACTGAGGCAGCCCTCATTGCACTCCCCCATCCTACCCTGTACGCAGCTCCCTCTCCACCTCCACACTGGGAGAAGTAGTAATTTCACCAGAAGGATTGGAGTCCTTTAGAATCAATGCCATAGGTCACTTTACTTCACGGCAGGTTCCGCTCCACTTGAATGTGACTGCATGATGTTCTGTCTTATGTTATGTGTCACAAGGGTTGAACTGTGTTCAGTTACCAAGTGTTTGTCTGCCGTCAAAGGCACTTTCCTAAGCAGTGCTCAGGTGTGTTCCGTAGCACGTATTGGCAGCTTGACACATTTGTTGCCTTTTAAGTTCTTTTCGCTGCTTTAGAGACACAGCTTCTTGAAAGCCATACTGAGTTCAATCACATCAATGACTAAATCATCTGCAGCAATTTTCTGGTTAGAAAGGAACCTGCCTGTGATTCTGTAGTTCAGATGCTTTTTTCCTTTTCATTTTTTTCTCTTAAAAAAAAAATAATTGTAAGATATACTAGGTTTATTATCACTAAAAGCTTTGTTTCCATAGTAGGTTTCAAAATATGTAAATATATATATAAAAAACTTCAAAAATATTTTCAAAAGAAAACAATATTGAATATATTACATATCAGTATGAAGTTGATACGAGTGTATGTTATCTGCATAGATATGTACGTAAGCAGCGTTTTTTCCCCCCTACTTTAGTGACTGATTTGATGTATGACTGTGTAGTGATAGTTTTCCAACAGGTGAAAAAGAAACAAACAAACAAAAAAATCAAGTGTTTTAATGTTGTTTTTCATGTTTGCTCTATATCTGCAGTACATGTCTCAGGGTCATCGCTGTTCACCTTTGCTCTTGCAAGAATGCAGATTAATTTCAGAAGATAAATTGTCTAAATTGTGTGAATACTGGAGAACCTCTAACTTTGTCAATGTGTATGTTATCTTGTGGAAATACTTGTAATTCTTGTAAATCTTTAACAAAACATGTGTCTAACAATTTTGAATGGAAGCAAAACACTTGCTCGTCCAAGGACTGTGAAAACGAAATGTATCTTTATTGACAGTTAAAACCTTTGACGACGGAGTGAAACTGTTAGCATTTTAATTCAGAATTTAAGATTTTGTTATATGCCTTTTTTATCATGTTTTTTTTTTTTTTTTTGACAAATTACAAGTTGTATTTGCTGAACGAAATATTTAAAGTAGCAACAATCTTTCTTTGTAGTTTATGTTTCTCATTTTCTATTCCTTTATAGCCTGGTGTTGTACATTTCCGGTGACACTGCCAAGGTAAATGTCTCCCCTTAATGAATGAGTTCAGAAATTCTGACATTCAGCAGAATACATATGCGCAACTCAAGAAAATGTCTACAACTCTGTCAACACAAGCAGTGTGTTATATGTACCTTAGTATGAAAAGTATGAGGACATGCAAAATTTCTTTAAGTGACTCTACTGCCCCTAAGGGTTATCAGACCTTCGCTTCTTTTGCTTGCTGTAGTCTGTCTTCACCAGTATGTTGCATTTTCTGACATTTTCTCTGTGGACAAAGGGAATGGAATGTATGGATCTCTTCATTTTCCACGAGTTATACTGGAGGGGCCCCCTTTCCTTATGAACCTGATATTTGGTATTCATAACAGGGATTTAATTTAGCCTTGAATTGAATTTGGGGATCATGTGCCTTCCAGGTGAACAGTATGACAATGCATCCGGAAAGAACTTGAAATTTGTCCAAAGGGACACAAACAAATGTAACTTACTATGCACAGAGGATTAACTTGTCTCTGTGAGCCACTTGCTCTGTCAACTTTTTACACAAATGTAGCAAATGTTTTATGTGTTTAATGTGTGAAGTATATTTTTCTGTGGCATTGCTAAGGTTTGTTAAGGTTTCTTTATTTTATTTTTTACTGGAATAATACAGCACTTTGCCAAAAGTGTAGGGTTTTAGCATTGTTTATTTATCTTTATCTTGAATGGATGCGTTTTTGGATACATGTCATACACAAACTGTTTTATATGAGTAGTTTAATTTGCAAATAAGTTGTCATTTCATGTCTTGAAACCAGCTATTTGTTAGTATGTATACTCTCTTCTCAATAAATGTTTAATACAAACTAATGTGTTTTGCTGTCTTGAAGTATATAGTCAGCTGAGAAGTGTAATGTGGATATATAGACACTAGACTGGCAGGACTTTGCTTGTTCTGGCATCATACGTTTAATTTATTCTGTAATTTAATCACTTAACCACATTATACTGAAAGACTTCCACTCCATACCAACCTGTAACACAACCCACATAATCTCTCAAGAATCCCGAGCCATGATTAGTTAAAGCCATTTAATCATTGTACCAGTGTAGGTATTAGCCTTGATCGTGTAGATTTGTAACTGTACCCATTTGATTGTACCCTCCTTGTCCTTTACCTCAATGCAGACTGTGGTTAGGCTTTGGGTAAGTAGTTTTGTTTGGTTTTTGTCCTTAGTGAATTAATCTATTAAATGTGGAATTTTAATATGATCTTTAGGAAGCTGTTTATGCACAAAAACAACATACTGAAGATATTGTCATATAGGAGAAATATATAATACTGCATCAAGGAGACATTTATTTACATTTTACAGTTTCATGGTCAACACATTCTGGATGTGATGTACTAGCCTGACTTTATGCTGCCTTCCCCAGGTGAAAAAGACGTACAATTAAGTGTATTAAAAATGTACTTAAATATGTTTTTAGTACAATACAAATATAATGTAATGCATTTTTAATACACTTAATTGTACGTCTTTTTCACCTGGGATTTGCTATTGGAAGTGGCAATTACAAGTACGTTGTGCTCATGTGCTTTGTTGTCAGAAAGAACAGGAAACATGGACGATGCCAGATTCATTCATACATATTTCTTGAGAAACTTTTATTTTGACACAATATATCACTCCGTTAGCTTTTTATTTATTTATTTATTTTTATTTATTTATTTTTAAATCGAATTGTAAAATTTACAACAATATCTGGCTTAGTCAGAATACACAAGAATATCAGTGCTAACAGGAAACAGAGCACGTAAAATTACAAACAACTTTAGGAAAAGGATAGTAAATTAAAGTAAAAAAATAATAATTACAGTAATAATAATAAAAAAAAAACATAAGATAAAGAAACAGTTATAAAATAATAGTTAAGGGGCTTCAATTAATTTTAAGGCATCAATAAAATTAAGGAGTTTCTTTGCTGTTTTCTTGTTCATAAACCACAGGGACTTGTAGTACAATGCAAATTCTCTCTTGAAGACAGTAAATAAAGGCTGTGTTTTTATACATTTACATTTGTGGATGAAAAATTTACCCGAGATAATTAAAGTGTTTAAAAGCATTTCATAGTTTTTGTCTTTCATTGTCATTCCAAATGTGATGTTATCTCTAGTGAAACTGGAGAGAGACTGTAGATAAGGCTCCAGCCAATCATACAAGTCACACCAGAATATGTTACTGTAAGAGCAGAAGAAAAACAAATGATCCGTGGTCCCTATGTTCTCATCACAGAATATACAGTTAGTTAGCTAGAAGTTAAATCTATGTGAGAGGAGGTCTCTTGAAGGATATATATCATTAAATATTTTGAAATGGAGCTCTCTAGCTTTTGGTGGTAAAGGTAACTTTAAGAAATCTGTGCGTAGTTTCTTCAGAGAAGAATGACTGAAGATAAGAGAAGCAGCATTTCGGCTGTATTGCATTGGGTATAAAGTCAGAGTAAAGAGATCACGGAACAATTTGTTCTGCAAAGCCTTACTACAGAACTGGTGACCAGCAATCATCAACGAAGGGAGATGAGGGGGGTTGAACAAATGAGGTAGTGCATTTTTTGTCATCAAAAGGAAGGCAGAAGGGATGCTTTGGATAACCATATTATAATGTTTATGATTGCACTGAAAATTAAATTTTGTACCAAAATCTTCAGAAGATAAAAATTGCCATAATTGTCCAGTAAATTTGTGACAGACCAAATGTTGTTTTCCATCCATTCACTGAAATACAGGGACTTATTTCTAAAGAGAATGAATCTGCAATTCCAGATGGGTACATCATGGGGAGTAAAATTGTGTTTGTACAATAGTTTCCAATATAACAGAACTTGTGAATGAAATGCAGACAATTTTACAGAAAGCTTTGGAACATCAAAATCACAGCGTAAAAGAAAATCAATACCTCCATTTATTTTAAACAGTTCCCTGGAGACACAATACCAGAAGCTACTACTGTTTGCTAGAAAGCATCTTAACCATTTAGTCTTTAAGGTTCCATTTATACAATCAAAGTCTATGGCTTGTAGCCCACCATCTTCATAGTCCTTCACTATAGTGGCTTTTTTCAGATAATGGGGTTTTCTTTTCCAGATGTAATCAAAATGTAATGTATTGATGGTTTTAGCCGCTTTGTTGGAGATAGACAGAGAAAAGGCTAGGGAAATGCAGCTTGAAAGGCTTTCCATTTTGGTTATATAGATGCGACCAAACAGAGAAAGATCTCTATTTAACCATCTGTCTAATCTTGATTTACATTCATCCATTTTGTTCCATACATTTAATGTTTCACTCAACTTAGTATCTTTGGTTATTTGTATACCTAAATATTTGACTGCAGTTTTAATAGGGATACCATATGCTGCCTGAAGGTGGCAGTCATGTATAGATAATAACTCAAATTTTTTCAGGTTCAGTTGTAACCCAGATGCTTTTGAGAATGAGTCTATAGTTATATAGGCTAGATATACTGGGCCAGGGGAGCGGTCAGAAGTCAGACATTGCAACGCCTTTTGTAGCTTATTATACGTAATTTCTGCCTCACATGTATTTTGGAAGTCCTCATTTATTTGGGGAATAAAACCTCTGATTTTATTAAAGAAGGCCTCTGTTGCATCAGCTGAGAAACTAGAAGAATATAAGTTGCTGTAAAAGGAATAAACTTCATTGGTTATAGTTTTAGGATCAGAGCATTCATTTTCATTAATGACCAGTGTTCAGTAGCCTTGGGACCTGCTCAACATTTTTAAGAAATAGAGTGGTGTCATCAGCCAGCTGACTTATAACTATTTGGTTATCAAAGATATTTAACTGTTCAATATCTGAATTTTTGACGAGGATTGATAACATTTCAGCTGCAATTATGAAAAGTGAGGGTTGAGATGGGACAGCCATGTTTAATACCTCTGTTGATAGTGAAGCGAGGCGTAGTTCCACCTGAGAGAGATATTGAGCTGTTGGTGTCCTTATAAAAACATTTTATAGTGTTTCTAAATTTTTCCCCAAAACACAGAGTTCCAGAGCCTTAATGATAAAGGGGTGTTCTAGCGTGTCAAACGCCTTATAAAAATCCAAAAAGAGAATAAAGCCATCGTCCTTTATATGCTCATTGTATTCAAGTAAATCAAGGACAAGGCGAACGTTATTGTGTATTGATCTACCTCTCATAAATCCTGATTGAGTGTCACTTATTATTTGAGGAAGACCCTCTTTAAGACGATTTGAAAATATGTGTGTTAGCAATTTATAATAATTGTTTAAAAGTGTTATCGGTCTCCAATTGTCCAAAATTTTGGGATCTTTGTTTGGTTTTGGAATAAGAACAATTAGGCCTACACCTTGCCTCAATGTCTGTGGAAGAGATCGGTTGTTTAAAGCTTCTTTAAGTGTTTCAAATAAAAGTGCTTTGATATGCTCCCAGAAATAAATAAAAGTTGGCTTTCAGGCCAACTGGGCCAGGGGAGCGGTCAGAAGTCAGACATTGCGACGCCTTTTCTAGCTCATTATACGTAATTTCTGCCTCACATGTATTTTGGAACTCCTCATTTATTTGGGGAATAAAACCTCTGATTTTATTAAAGAAGGCCTCTGTTGCATCAGCTGAGAAACCAGAAGAATATAAGTTGCTGTAAAAGGAATAAACTTCATTGGTTATAGTTTTAGGATCAGAGCATTCATTTTCATTAATGACCAGTGTTCCTATGTTATTTCTTTCCTGGCGAGTTTTTTCTAATCTACAGAAATAAGAAGAGTTTCTTTTGCCTTCCTCGAGCCATTTTGCTCTGGATCTGATGAAGGCCCCATTTGCTTTTCTTGTATAAATATTATCTATTTTGGTTTGTAGTGAAAGTAGTTTCCTTTTGTCAGAATCCGTAAGCGTGGGTTTATTACAACAGAGACTTAGCTCTCTTGTCAAATTGGTCTCCTCTAAAAGGGCAGATTGTTGCAATTGTGTGCTGAAAGAGATTGAAAAGTTTCTTATTCTGAATTTTAAAAATTCCCATTTGGAGCTATAAGACAGAAGGTTGGAGTCTTAAGTAATTTCATAAATTATGTCTTTAACCCCTTGGTTATACGTTTCGGATTGTAACAGGCTGGCATTGAGTTTCCAATAACCCTTGTTTCGTTTATGATTATTACTGGGTTTCAAGGTGAGACTTTCAATACAACTAAATAGACATCATATAATATAAATGGAGCAGACTGTCGTAAAAACGTTGGCGATGACAGGAAGTGACATCAGTTTTCGCACATGAGCAGTACCAATCGTGTTTCCAGTACGGATTGAGTAGTGTGTTGGATTATGGTAGTATAGTGGTTGGGTCTGCAGCTAAGTCTCTTTTAATGAGGCTGGAGGTTATTCAGAATCAGGCTTTAAGAATTTGCTGTGGTGCTTTTAAAACGTCTTCAGTACCTGCCATACAAGTGGAAATGGGAGAACTGCCACTGGAATTAAGAAGGAATCAATTGATGGCAAATTACTGGGCTGGATTGCAGGGCCATAATGACTCGCATCCCACGAAAGCAGTATTGCAGGATTGCTGGGAAAATGGAAGAAAGTTAAAGGAAAACTTTGGTCAGATTGGAAATAATATAGCAAAAGAGTTAGAAGTATTTAATCTTAGAATAAGCCCTACGGTAGTTTTTCCAGAGATTGCCCCTTGGAAGATGACATGGCCTGAAGTAGACTGGTATGTGCTTGAGGAAAAAAGGAAGGGAAAGGAAGAAGTTAATCTGAAAAGTATATTTAATATCAGAGTAGGTGGAAACTATAATGAATTTATGCAGATTTATACGGATGGTGCAAAAAAACCAGAGACGGAAGAAACAGGGTTTGGGGTGGCAATTCCAGGGAAAGAAGTAGAAATGAGTATAAAAACATCTAATAATTTAGGGGTATATTCTGTAGAGATGTTGGCAATTTTAAGTGCTTTGCAATGGGTGGAAAAGGTTAGACAGGAAAAGGTTTTAATATGCTCTGATTCTTTATCAGTCTTGGCAAGTTTAAGGTCATTCCATTCAAAAGCTCGGCAAGATATCCTGTATGAAGTACTTCAATTAAACACAAGATTAAGTCATATGGGATGTCAGGTTAAATTTATGTGGGTTCCAGCACATGTTGGTATTACAGGTAATGAGATGGCAGATAGGCTGGCTAAAAGGGCGCTAACAAAAGGGAATGTAGAAATGCAGGTTAATATTAGTAAAGCAGAGGTTAAAAGCATAATTTGGGAGAAAATAAATAAAAGGTGGCAAGAGAGGTGGGATAGAGAGAAGAAAGGGAGGCACTTATACCAAATTCAGAGAAATGTAAAAGAGGATAGGGTGGGAAGTGGGAATAGGAGAGAAGAGGCTGTGATGACGAGGTTAAGGTTGGGACACTGTTCAGCTGAACAAAACACTAAAGATGATAGGGAAGCACCAGACAGGGTTGTGTGAGGGATGTCAAGAAGAGGAGACAGTGGAGCACATAATTATGAGGTGTAGGAGATATGAAATGCAGAGGCAGGTGATGAAGAATAAGTTGAGGCAGATTGGGGTGCAAGAGATTACATTAAAAGGGTTATTAAGAGCAGTAAATGGGACACAGAATAGAATATTGATGACTTTTTTAAGGGAGGCGGGAGTTTTCAATAGGATTTAATTGATAAATAAAGTTTGTTGTTTGTGTGAGTGTTTATTTGAAGGGAATTAAGGTTATGTAAGTGTAGGAAAGAGAATGGACAATGATGTTTTTGTAGTTATAGTATCTGATCCACACTCCGGAGCAGAGGGGGCGGTAATGCACCAAAAAGCTGGATGCCAACCGCCGTTAAATTGGAAAGAAGAAGAAGATTGAGTAGTGACTCTGCTGATATTCCCGAGCTCGATCTAATCACATCTGTTCTGTATATCCGTTCACAACGGACAGTGTTCATTTCTTTCTTTGACATCCGTAGACGTGTTTTTGCGTTGGATTTAGACTGCGCTGTTATTGGTTGGCCGACGATTGCGCTCGAATTCAAATAAGAGACATTGTGCACCACGTGGAGGTGTGGCCACAGAAAACAGCGCGCGCATAATATTCTTCGCGCTTCTGTATGTGCATGTAAGTGAATGCTTTTTCCTCTCGTGAAAGATTGCACTAGGGCTGTAATGTTCATTTGCACGTCATTCAGTATGAAAGTAAAGACTGGTTGTAGTAAAGTATGGTTTCCATGAAGATATACGTTGCATAACCGTACGTTCACACCAGAGCCAGAGAGAGAGTTGCGACAACTCCATTGACTCCAATGGAACATTTCTTTTACAGCAATGGCGGCTCGTGGAGCCTCTCAATAGTTCCCGGAAGTAGCAGCAAACACATGCCGCGCCGTAGAGATGCAGCAGAACAAACCGTTTGCGACGCACTTTTAAAAGGTGAGAATAATATTATTCTTTAAATAATAATATTACGTTTAAAGAGTAATATTATCTTATTCCGTATATTATTAGTACATCTAAATAAAAATAACTTGTAAATTAAAACCTTATAGTTGAGTATTACTCATTAAATTAGGAGATAAGGGATGTTATCGGATAACTAACAGATTAGGCAAGGATTGGAGCTGGATAAAGTTAGTAACGAACACCCTATTAATTGTAAAATCTGTTCTCTTGATTCAGTTTCATCCATCTTTAAAAAAAAAAAGTTATATCGTAATATATTATTACAATTTAAAAAAAATGTTTTCTATTTTAAAATGTAATTTACTCCTGTGATGCCAAGCTGAATTTTCAGCCTCATTACTTTTGAACGGCAGTTTATATACGAGTATGCTTAAGTTGTTTTAAAGCTGAATATATTGTGTATATGAATAAGTATTGTAAGAATTATACATTAGATATATAATATTTATAATACATAAATAATTATATTACTATATATAGAATTGTAAACAATAAGCTTCATTTCACTAAATTTTACATTTACGTAACTGCTGCTAATAGTTAATAGTTCATTGACCCATTGTGCGGTGCGAGCTGGAAATCACCTGTCACTAGGGTTGTGCCGATGGACGATATCATCGTCCATCGTGATGGCTGACCAACATCACGATGTAGAGCCACCATCGTGATACCACGCCCCCTTTTGCGAGTCTTGCTAGTGTGACTCACTAATCCAAGTCTCTTCTATAGTTAACCTAAAAACTTTGCAGGGATTGCTCTGTAAATTAAATTGAGAATATAACTAATGCATATATGCTATTTTAAATACTGTAGTTTATGCCAGTGACGTGTTAGTCTGTGAAAATACCGTGTCAGGCAGGCTACACAAATATTGATCTTGACATTGTTAGCTTCTTGTCTTTTTTTTACATGTCTTACACTGTACATTTAGATTAAAATATTTTATGTTGTAGGCTACAAGAAAATAGCCTTTATTAATTAATTATTAGTAGTTGTAGTGTCTCAGAAAATCTTGCTCATTGTCACATAGCACTTGTATACACTGAAGCGGCAGTTTAAGATAAACCCAGACCAGCGAACGTCAAATAACTTTTGTCTGGTTAATACTTTTAACTCTTTCCCCGCCAAACACGGAATTTTCCGGGTTTTATGAAAAAACGCTTCCCCGCCAAACACGGAATTTTCCGGGTATCCGTGTTTTAGGTGGTATACGGTAAGGAAGACCCGCACGCATGTTTTGAAAGAGTACGCAACTCTTTGATCAAAGAAACGGACTGCGATCATCTCAAACGTGAAGTGGAACACCATACTAATACTAAAGCACTTGTTTGATAAAAATGCCTTTTTCTCAGCTTTTTGTCCGAAATGTTGTTTTTGACAAAACCTACCTCTGTTCAAGTGGCAATAAAAAAAGAACAAATGAAGATAAAATAAAATCGGTTTTTTTGCCTAAACCAGAGGCTCAGATCTTTATTTTGATATATAGCATCTTCATATATTCATGGAACAAAATATTCTGCGGGCCATTAAAGTTTAGCGAAAATCGTCAAAAACCCTGGCGGTGGCTGGCAACTTTTTTTAAAAACGCTGGCGGGGAAAGAGTTAAAGAAAAATTTCCTTGGCCATAAATCCATAATGTCAAATCAAATGAAAGAAACAAGGTGAATATGAATAACACACATTTATTAAAACATAGAAGAACAACAAATTAAACGAGAACAACACTCAGACCGAAAATCGGCATTAACATTTCACTTATAATTAGCAGCACAATTAACTTCAGCACAGGCTACAAAATAAATGATGTTATTGAAATATTGTAAAGTGGTCATATGAACTACACAAATGAACGTTTAAAAAATAATATGCAAAATCGAATAGCTCCGCAACGGAGGGCGAAAAATGCGTAAAGAAGTCTTAATATCTTTCACCATAGACCATGTTTAAATTTCGATGTTTCTGGCCAGAAATACCAACATATTCACTTTACCTGGTTTTAATAAGATGCGGATTGGAGTAACTACACTACCCGCTGTGCTGAAGACCCGCTCTGATGAAGTACTGGTAGCACATATGCACAGATATTTCCGTGCTAATCCTGCCATGAACGGAAACCTTTTGTCGTTCGTTTTCACCAAGTCAGCGGGTCCTCTTTCCCATCAATGGCCATTTCCTGCAGGTACATGGTCATTTCTGCCTCGACATTTTGCTCATCAGTGAGTAAAATAACGAAATTATAGTTTTTAAGAGGAAAATAGTATTTATGTAAAGAGATATATTAAAATAAAAAGTGCACAACTCTTCTTAAGTGAAAGCTAAAAAAAAAAAATGCTTCACATTAGTGTTGTCAAAAATATCAATATTTCGATAAATATCGATACTGAAATATCTGAACGGTACCAATACTAATTTCCCTAAGTATCGATACTAGCCGAGCTGTCACTTTCACTTCTCTCCAAAGGGGCGTTGACAAACACCACACACACTCGCACTCCTCTCATTCGCTCTGGTTAAATAGCAAAAGTGAAGTGAATGTAAAGATGGCGAGTGCATGCGTTGCCCCGCGACCAGTTTTGTTTGATAAAGAACACAGCAGGAGTGCTATCTGGAAATATTTTTGATATGAAGCCATACATCCCAAGTCTCCCGGAAGTTCCGGGAATCTCCCGCATATTGATAGCTTCTCCCTGATGCCCGCAATTTAGTTCAGATCTCCCGGAATCTATAGCGCACATGCGAGACAGATCATACTGCACGCATAACATAGATAGCGCGTGCACGGCAGAGAGGGAGAGAGCGAGAGACCTTATGAAAGCTAGTCAACCCCAACCCCCCCCCCCCCCCGACGTTTAAGTATCTTTTGTTGACATTGAGATTGGATTTGATTTGACTTGGAAATACAAAAGATTGCACTTTTTATTTACTTGCACTTTATTGGTTTTTGAATGTATGGCAATCTGAGAGGCTTTTGAACAAGTGCAATACCTCAGGACATTTTGTTCATGTAAAATATACCTCATTGTCATGTTCTAGACAGTTCTACCCTCTTAATATTGTGGCAGTTTTTTTCTCTGTGGTATCGAAAATGGTATCGAATATCGATATTTTTCAAGGTATCGTATCGAAGTTAGAAATTCTAGTATCGTGACAACACTACTTCACATGTCGTGCAACCTACTGATAAAGCGCCGACGAGTCATTAGTTGGGTTAGTAAAATAACGAAATTATCATTTTAAATATAATTTTTGAAAATTATATAATCCCGCCACGCCCCCTCCGACCCACCCCACCGACGATATCATCGTCCATCGCGATGTTTTACTGTCAACATCGTCAACTGCCAATTTAGGGGACATCGCCCAACCCTACCTGTCACCAGCCTGTCTCTGTACTATCTGAAAAGTCATAAATATGACATTAGTTACCATGAGATTAGTGAAAACAATGAACATGAGGTTACATAAAAAGGCAACAGAAACCCTAGCCTGAAATAAGTTGAGGCAAATAACGGTAAGCTAACACTAATCCTCAAATATTAGCTGATTTGATCTTTAAAAAAACAACATCGCTGTAACAACATACTCATGCTACATACATATGTCGGTGTTACATAAATGTATAAAATAAATGCATTTATTGACTACTAATTACCAGAAATCGCAGTTCTGTCACTCTACTCTAACAGTTTGAAATGCCCGCCAAAACACTTCCTGGAACTATCTGAAGTCTACGTGAATCACGTGACGATCAAGCATTTAGAACTTCCGTTGTCGCAACTCTCTCTCTATATGGCTGTGGTTCACACCAGAGGCGGAGAGAGCGTCAAATCGACCGGAAGTCATTCATTTTCAATGACAGCCAGCGTCTCTCGGCGGCGAGAAGCGGCGCGGCGAGTCTTGGGCGGCGTGGGCGTCAGATGGAAGTTCAAGTGCAGTCAACATTATGGTAATGAGCTGTGACGCGGTTCGGTGGCAACCTATTGGAATATCAAGTCAAGTGGTTTTTATTGTCGTTTCAACCATATACAGTTAGTACAGTACACAGCAAAACGAGACAACGTTCCTCCAGAACCGTGGTGCTACATAAAAGCAACAAAGGACCAACACAGGACCACGTGAGACAACACAACAAAATAAAATACCTATATAAAATACCTATATACCTATATAAAGTGCACGTGCAAACGTGCAAAGTACGGGACAGTACAACAAATTACTGACAATGAACAGGACAATAGACACAGTGCAGTGCCGACCAGTACTCAGTAGTGCAAAAAGATGACAGTTTCTAAAACCGTAAACATAACATACTTTGAGATAGTGTTCTATGCACATAGCAGTTATTGAGGTAGCAGACAGTTATAAAGTGACAGTAATTAAAGTGCAACTCAGGACACGTGTGTGTTTGTGTCAAACCAGTCTCTGAGTATTGAGGAATCTGATGGCTTGGGGGAAGAAGCTGTTACACAGTCTGGCTGTGAGGGCCCGAATGCTTCGGTACCTCTTGCCAGATGGCAGGAGGGTAAAGAGTTTGTGTGTGGGGTCGTCCACAATGCTGGTTGCTTTGCGGATACAGTGTTTTTTGTAAATGTCTTTGATGGAGGGAAGAGAGACCCCAGTGATCTTCTCAGCTGTCCTCACTATCCTCTGCAGGGCTTTGCGGTCCGAAACGGTGCAAGTCCCAAACCAGGCAGTGATGCAGCTGCTCAGGATGCTCTCAATAGTCCCTCTATAGAATGTAGTGAGGATGGGGGGTGGGAGATGTGCTTTCCTCAGCCTTCGAAGAAAGTAGAGACGCTGCTGGGATATAGAAGTGCTCAGCTCTAGCAAAGTCTAGAGAACATAACCGTGTAAACTTTGGTTCCCACCAAGCATTCGTTCCGAAGATAAAATGGAGGAGAAACAAATTATTGCCGTGACGGGTTTCCCTGTTATATATATCCAAGACCACAGTTATTATTACAAATGTATTTTATTTTTTATAACAAACAACTATAATTTTAATTACTTACTGTCGATCGATTTCTTATTTTCACATTTTAAAGAGTTCATGAGGATATACGCTACTTGTGATAGGTCGGCAAAAAGTAAATTGTTGACATGTCTGGATGTTTAAATTGCGGCCCCTTTAAATATAGTTCACAAAACAAAGCATTCTGAACAAACGAAGGCAGGGCAGCCAGAGCGAATTTTGACGCTCTCGCCGCTTCTGGTGTGAACATACAGTAAGCTAGTGAACGCCTCGCCTTTGCAACAACATCTACACTTATTTGCCAACGCCACAATCTGATCTGAAAATATAATATATATTAATTAGATACAACTGCGAATTTACACAGAGCCGAAACATTGACCACTCACAGGTGCTGCCAATAACGTTGAACGTCATTTCAAAACAAATCCACGTGTCAAAGTTTGGGTAGATACGATGGAAAGTGAACAATCAGCTCATGTAAATGAAGAAGAAATGGACATGGGTGAAGACCTGAGCGACTTTGACAAGGGACAAATTGTTGTGGCCAGACGGCTGGGTTTGAGCATCTCTGATACGGCAAAGCTTGTGGGGTGCTCCCGGTCAGCAGTGGTGAGTATCTACCGACACTTTCTGACTCCGAGGAAAAATAATGCAATTATAAAACCTAAATTACAGGGTTGTTGTGGGTTTGTTTATGCATGTTGCATAATTTGCCACTAGTTTTCTTGTAGGGATGCATAATATATGCGGTTTCAAAGTACTAAATGCATATCCATCTACATTATCAGTGTGGGTGTGCAAAGTAATTAGTTACTGTAATGACATTTATTAAATTAATAAAAAGTTAGTGTAATGCATTACTTAACCTCCTGTAATCAGATTACATTTACTGATTTTTTTTTTTTTCAGTCACTTTGATTACTTAAGTACATTACTTAAAGAAATTATCTACGGACAGTTTGGATAAAGTATCGCCATTGGTTGGTACATTTTTAATTTTTGTTTTACTCTGCAGACTGTTAACTACATGTAACCTAATGCAGCTTAAAACAGAAAATGATTTTTCCAACAATTGTTTACAGACAGATTGTTTCACTTTTAATTGACTATCACAATTCCAGTTGGTCCGAAGTTTCCATACACCATGTTAACTGTGCCTTTAAGCAGCTTGGAATATTCCAGGAAATGATGTCAAGCCTTTAGACAATTAGCTTCTTATAGAAGGTGTGCTGAATTGGAGGTGTACCTGTGGATGTGTTTTAAGGCATACCTTCAAACTCAGTGCCTCTTTGCTTGACATCATGGGAAGATCAAAAGAAATCAGCCAAGACCTCATAAAAAAATGTGTGGACCACCACAAGTCTGGTTCATCCATGGGAGCAATTTCCAAATTCCTGAACACAAGTATTAACACCATGGGACCACGCAGCCTCCATACCGCTTAGGAAGGAGAAGGATTCTGTCTCCTAGAGATGAACATAATTTGGTGAGAAAAGTACAAATCAATCCAAGAACAAAGGACCTTGCTGGAAGAAACTGATAGACAAGTATCTATATCCACAGTAAAATGAGACCTATATTGACATAACCTGAAAGGCTGCTTGGCAAGGAAGAAGCCACTGCTCCAAAACTGCCATAAAAAGCCAGACTACAGTTTGTGCACATGGGGACAAAGATCTTTTCGGAGAAATGTCCTCTGGTCTAATGAAACAAAAATGTAACTGTTTGGCCATAATGACCATCATTATGTTTGGAGGAAAAAGGGTGAGGCTTGCCAGTCGAAGAACACCATCCCAGCCTTGAAGCATGGGGGTGGCAGCATCATGTTATGGGGGTGCTTTGCTGCAGGAGGGACTTGTACACTTCACAAAATAGATGGCATCATGAGGAAGGAAAATTATGTGGATATATTGAAGCAACATCTCAAAACTTCAGCCAGGAAGTTAAAGCTTGGTCGCAAATGGGTCTTCCAAATGGACAATGACCCCAAGCATACATTCAAAGTTTGTGGCAATATGGCATAAAGACAACAGTCAAGGTATTGGAGTGGCCATCACAAAGACCTGAGCTCAATCCAATAGAAAATGTGTGGGCAGAACTGAAAATGTGTGTGCGAGCAAGCATGCCTACAAACCTGACTCTGTTACACCAGATCTGTCTGGAGCAATGGGCTAAAATTCTAGCAACCTATTGTAAGAAGCTTGTGGAAGGCTACCCAAAACATTTGACTCAAGTTTAAAGTTACAATTTAATGGCAATGCTACCAAATACGAACAAAGTGTATGTAAAATTCTGACCCACTGGAGTTGTGATATAGTCAATTAAAAGTGAAACAATCTGTCTGTAAACAATTGTTGTAAAAATGACTCATGCCATGCACAAAGTAGAAGTGTTTAACGACTTGCCGAAACAAAAGTTTTCTAATATGAAATCCGTGGAGTGGTTAAAAAAGTATATTTTTAATGTCTTCAATGTAAACATCTGACTTCAACTGTATAACAAGCACTAAATTGGTACGGTCTCTTTAAGAATGTTTACTCGAGCTTCCACTAGCAAGTGTTTATGGCTAATGGGCGCAGAGAGAAGTTACAGTTGTTTTTACCTCATCCGTGCAATGTGCTATTTAAAAGAGACAAAACATGCAGTGAAAGAGGCTGAATACAGGTTCTTAAAGGTTCTGTAAGGGAGTTTCATCATCTGTTCTACTTCCACAAGACTGAGCCGTTGAATTAGCCACACCACCTCTTTCCTAAACCCCGCTCTCCAAAGATAACAAATTAGCTTTTTTGAGAGTGACATTGTGCAGAAACTTTTGATGAAAACAGCAGCAGCAAAATGGTGCTCTCAACTGACATATTATAAGCAACATGGATTAAAAATGGCAGGAAGCCTCAATAATAAGATGAAACTACAATACAATGAGAACAAGCAAAATTATTGACTGTTGATAAGCACCAATGTTCGTGATCCGTGGACACAATTTTGTCGCCATGTAGAATAAATGTAAAAATTTCCTTACAGGAAGCAAGTGGATCGCCAACTCAAGAAAAACAAAGAGTACGACCAAAGGGTAGCAGAAATAAAGGACCTTCCAAGAGAGTAAGTGATGATGGTCTTTTTGGATAAACTCTCTATTTTATGTCATGATTTTTTTTAGGATTGGCCTTCTGTGTAAATATAAATAGATATTTTTTTCCTCAATTACACTAGTACAACACTGCTGTCTCTATTTTGCAAACACATAGAGACCTGCATTATTACATTTAAATAGTGTGTGCAGATTGTTTCTTGGCGGCTCATCCCCAGACCAGCAGGTCACCCGCTGTTAGCCACTTACTGTAGCTCTGAGCAGTGCCTGCCTCAACTCATTGCCCCCTCCATCTGTTATCATGTGTAGAAAGTGGCTCCCTCTACTGGTGTTAATGCAGTGTTGTTATTGGCTCAGTCAAAAATACTTTGGGGTGGCATACAACACTCTGTTTAACGAGGGGGGGGGGATTGTGTACAACCAAGTGACAATTTTTTTGAAATGACATTAATTGTTAATTCATGTAATTTTTTATTTAATAGAAAGCATCGGCTGGAGGAAAACCGAAGGGAAGGCCTAAGAAAGAGGTACACTTAAAGCAACAGTAGTTCAGCCAAAAATGACATTTCTGGCATCAATTCACTTGCCATCATACCGTTTCTGTATGACTTTTTATTATTATTATTATTCCATGGAACACAAGGAGAAATTTTCATGATCTATAAAAGTATATTGAGTCCATATATTTCAAGTCTTCTGAAGGCATAAGATAGCTTTGTGCGAGTATATAGTTTGCCAATGGAGTAGTATTCCGAATCCCCCGTATTCATAAACCAATTAAGCGAGGAAAAACCCGGATGACAAGAAGTGTGGATCCACTGGACACTTTACTATCCCATAATGCCGCAGGAGCTGAGGAGGCATCACCTTCAAAATGCTGGATTTAAAAACCGTTAGATTAAAAAAACATGAGAGAACTGTCTGACCAGTGAGATAAGAGAATTGTCGCTGCAGCTGCTCAATCTAGCATGATGATGGTGGCGGCATTGGACATGCAGTTGATGGACACCCCCGAAATTATATACTTAAAAATAAATAGATGCAGTTAATGAAACCTTGGTACTGCAAACATAAACCCAGTCTGTTTTTGAAGGTCTGCTTATGGTGTTTTGTCTTGATGTGCATTATTTGACATGTTTAACAGTATACCTGTTATATTCTGATGACATTAAAATGGCAGCGAGGTTCAGCAATTCGTTTGCACCAAGCTCGTTGTAAAATAGCCCATAAAAAGATTTGTTACCTGCAATGATTTTTACAAACAAATTGCAGAACCACACTGCTATTTGTATTGCATTGGGATTGGTCTAACAACAGGGGACTGGTATAACAACAGCGCTGCCTACTGTACAGGAGTGAAATTGTTTTTCCATTTAATGTTTTTACGGACTGTGAATGAGACCTTCCGTCAGAAGTTCGTCTTGCAAAATCATCACTGATTTGGTGTGAACAGGCCTTCAGTTGTAATATTATATTTTATGTTGTTGATAAAGCTGATCAATATCTCTCAGGAGGTTTGAGTGAGTTAATTAATTAGGTTTGAGTGAGTTAATTAACCCATTAGTAAAGTTCATTAAACAAGGTCAAGAGGGAAAAATTCCCAACACAATGACTCTCTGGATTGTTTGAATCAATTCTTTCTAGATTTTACTTTTTAAAGAAAATTGTTCATGTTAGTACATGGTTAATATCTTGCAATATATTTCTTGTCATATTTTCTTCAACAGTTTGAAAACAGTTTTAAAACCTTTTTATTATCGTCATGACTCGTCGCTATTGTCTCGTCTTTATTATCATTGTCAAAATCTGAAAGCCCTTCGTTGGCGAACATTTTCAGGGCAAGATTACCACTGAATAATGACTTGAATATCAGGATGTTTTTCCGTACAAAGTTGGACTACTGTGTTTTCATTTTTGAAGCCTCAGCCTGTATGCCTTTGTGGTTTGGAAAAGAGCTGTATGAACATTCTTTAAAATTTCTCCATTTGTGTTCCATGGATAAAAGAAAAATGGTAATTTAAGGTGAGTCGGTAGTTTTCAGGTGAACCATTCCTTTTAAAGGTGCATTCAGTAGTTCTGTAGCTAGCGTTAGCATTGCTCTTCATATACTTTAAGTAACGATACGACAGTGATGTTAGACACTGTACTGCCATCTATTGATGTGGATCAACATGATCGTCTCTGCTGCCCACGCCAGCTCTGGAATATCATTTGCATCTGGAAAAGTTTCGAGTTTGAGGACATTTCTAAAGTTATTTATTACTACTATAATTGCTTTGCCTAAAAACAAACGTCAGAATTTAAGCAAACATGCTTCTAAAGTTAAGGAAAGATTATTATTGTCCCTCGTATCAATCTTTGGAGACTGTCTACGCTTCACGTTCTTTCTAAGGACAGTTATTACCTTTATTAGAGAACTGCTTGCCGTTATCTAGCGATACAGAATGTTTTGTAAAGGAAAGATTAGAATTGATTTTGATGATCAAATTTAGCATGTCCATGAATGCTGTATTTGGCAAACTTGTTTTGTTCAAAGCAAAAAAGATTTTCAAGGAATAGTGAAACGCCACGGGTCATATGATTTCAACATGGCAAAACGCATTGAAGGGGGTGACCCGCACCATGTGGAATGAAACACGTTTCATTCGTTAATGTGCAAAACTTTTTAAATTGGCTCCAATCTATTGAATGTACTTTTTATTTTTATTTTTTTTTTAAATTACAACTTTCACGGCAGTAACGGCTACCCGCTGACTATTTTAAAGGACAATCTTATCATAAAAAACAATTTTAAATGGCAGTTGTTTTTAAATGTCACATCTAACATGCATAACAGGAAGCTTTGCTTGCTTGAAATCTACCTTACAATTTATACCCAAATGTTTGATTCTGTTCTTTGAAACAGGAGAAGGAAAAACAGGCACCTCAGGACTCGTCTGAGGGCGCTGAAGATGATGACAAGAAAGAACAGTAATTGTATCTTACCGGAGCACTACACCACAACCAAACAAACTGCCCGTCTGCTCTCCAACCTGTGAATCGCAGGGAATGTCATTTCATATATAGGAAAATATATTCTGCATAAATACATAAATGCATTTTTTGTAAGTAGGTCAAATAAAGAAACTAGAATCAACCTACATGAGAAAATGTTGAGTGTTTCTAGTTTTTATTTTACTACATATATATCTGTTAAACTAACATGCTTTACTAATGTTTTGTATTTTATCCATGTTGTTGACTAGCTATAATTTAGCACATGTGCTGTCTTTACATTTTTTTTTTTTAAACTTAATTTGGTCATGACTGTTCTATTACAAATGATTTGTAAATCTAATTTTTGATCTTTTTGGGAACTCGTTTGTTTTGTTTTCTTCAATTGACATGTTTTGTACTTCTATCTGGAAATTATTGACTATAGGCCTCCTTGACCTGAGCTTATGCACCTCTGTTTTCCGGGTTCATTTGTATTGAGAATCATATGTCTGTCACAGTGACGCTACAGAAATTAAATGGAAGTGTTGGTCAATTTTTAAGCTATTTTTGACACCGACTAGGGGTTACTGTTACAAATGGCAGTGAAACTGAACTATAAATGTACTTTTTGGTGTTTTGTGCTAAATGAGACATTCTTAATAATTCATGTTTGGGAACTAGACAGATCAGCCACAACATTAAAACCACTGACCGGTGAAGTGAATAACATGTATTATCTTGTTACAATGGCACCTGTCAAGGGGTGATATATATTAGGCAGCAAGTGAACAGTCAGTTCTTGAATTTCATGTATTGGAAGCAGGAAAAATGGTCAAGTGTAAGGATCTGAGCGACTTTGACAAGGGCCAATTTGTGAGGGCCAGACAACTGGGTCAGAGCATTTCCAAAATGGCAGGTCTTGTGGGGTGTTTCCGGTGTTCAGTGGTTGGTACCTACCAATAGTGGTCCAAGGAAGTACAACTGGAGAACTTAGCGGGATTATGAACAGAGGCTATACATTTAGGCTAATAGAGACGAGCCACTTTTATTTAAATTAATGGGAGAAATTGGAACGCCCAACCAAGGAGCCAGAACGGATGTCCTGCCTTACATGTAAAAGAGCCAATCGCCTTTTAGATACAGACTTAACCTGTCAATGAACTCGAGAACGCGCATGCGCATTAGCTATAAACCCCGGGGAAAATAAATTACGTTTTGATTTTTAAGTGTAACTTGAGGCGAAGAAGCTCAATTTATGATACCAGTTTTATCAGATTTTACTGCTGATTTTAAATATGCTCTTTGATCGTAATCTTGACAGACCATTTTTGAGATTTCGATGTTCCCCCATTCAAGTAGATTGGAGTTCCACTGGCATGACTGAAAATAGCCTCCCGGGAGCGTTCCAAAAATGGCCGACAGTGGACTGACTTGCTAGTACGCTTTGGTTTGAATCAATCTGGCCAGCTGGGTAGTGTTAAAGTTCACACTAAGGGCTTAGTAACTACTAGTTGGTTTGTAAATAAGTCAATACTTAATTTGGTTTCACCAACTGTATTAGTAGGTCGAAAGCTCTCCTTAAAGTAATGAGTAGTCGTATAATATGACGTTAAGGCCTACTTGTATTAATCCAATAAGCAGCCTACAAATTTGTACGCAGATGTGATAAAATGCCGTGAATTTCAGTTGGATCTTGTTACGGTTGATGTTCAAACCTTTGCTCATGTAACTGTTAGCTGTAATACATTTTATCCTGACAATACTTAATAAAACAAGATTTAATTATTGGTATAATTAGCCTATGTAAATAATAAAATTCAATAATTGTATCTAAAACGAATAAAGGGCAAAAATAAATAAATACATACTAATACCACAGGCTGGAAAATAAACGTATTCAATTTAATATTGTATATATATTGACTGTTGAAAATGTGCACTGGGCAGCGTAGACGGGAAAGTGCACCGTTAGGTTTCATGCTGAAGTAAAAATTTTTTCACAATGTTTTCTCCCGTTAATTTAAACGAGTGTAAATGTCAACATCATATATGTCGAAAGGTCTGAAGCTTGTCACACAAAACATGAGCTCGTTGATGTCATTAAATTAGTCTGCTTCTTTATTCCAATCGCCTTAACCAGCGTTCGCGCCTCTTTCTGAAGTTTTCCTAAAATATGAATATATGTTTTTGGAATTAACAGTGTATACTGCCCTCATTCTTATGGCGTCACGTATTTTTATAATTTCCAAAACAAAGTTTTATTGTGTGTATAATAATAATAATACATATTATTATAATAATACAAAGTTACAAATACATGACTTCATTTTGCATATTGCTTGTTTTAATGCTTATTTAAAACATTAAATGATGACACAAGCTTTGCGGAATTGGTGATCTCTCCTCTCACGGGTTTGTTTACAAGAGCACGTTGTTTCTCCTTGAATAACCATGATTGGTCAGAGGGATTTAAAGCCCCGCCTATTGGATGCTGTCAAATTAGGACTCGTCTTCTAAGAGTAAAAACTCCTTATAAATGCAATATTTATCCTATAAATGTACTCGCATAAGGTACATTATGTCCTCAAGCCCCGGATTCGTTTAACCGGGAAAGCAGGAAAGCGCTCTTTTTTAAATATTTAAACCAAAGTTCAACGCGGCAAAGAGCAAGCCGAAAGACCACAGACATTTCAATGTGCTGCTCTGAAATTGTTATCATAATCGTTGTTAAATGTGCGCAGCTGCTTTTGCACTTTACACACCAGGCTTTCTGATATTTTTGAAGACAAAAGCATCATTCAATGTGTTGTTTTTTGGGTTATTTTGAGGGCTGAAAGGCGCCGCGCATGCGCAGTGGTCGAAGATAGCTGGACTTTATATAGCTTGGCGCCATTCATTCATTCATTCGCACTGATCACTGCGGTAAGTACACGTACCTGGCTCTTCTATTCAATATTAACATTTCTTATTTTAATTAGACAGGTTCATATTTATGTAACAACCATGTTTAGCAGGAATTATGTTGTGGCTTCATGTTGTTTGTCGCTTTAAAATGGAAGTTTGTTCACTTTTTAGCCAGTCAGCCACGACAAGAGACGAAACTCCTTTTTAAAACCGTATAAAGTGTCTGTTTTGATAAAAAATATCTGTTTACGCGGACAATAGTGAGTAATGTTTCCAAAAGCGTCGCACCAGGTACAAAACTTACGTAATTTTGACAACAGAGGGGGAGATGCTGTTTAAAGTTAGCCAGCTTTGCTAGGCGCCAGATTAGATCACTGAATATGGGTGGACTTGCATTTGCAAACAATACTCTATAAATTAGCAAATAACTGATCTTGTTAAGACACGGTCTGTCTTTACCACACTTAAGAAGTGCCTTGGAAAGCATTTTCTTTTAAAAGGGTGTTTTAATGTGCTCTTAAAATGTCTTAGATGGGGGAATTGTGGGGGAAGCTTTACTCTCCCGCTTCATGTAAATTGGCGCGGACTGTTCTTTTATAAACCTACAGAACTGGATCATGTATTTCTGGTTTGGCTAAACACAATAGATGATAATAGTACTGCATGTGTAGACTTTTCAGTTACTTTTAATATTCGTAGATTTGGGCATTATTTTGTTTTTTATCGTCTTAAACATGATCGAAATATGTCTGGTCATGCGCTGTTCAATCTCTAGCCAAATGGTTGGAGCACACGTTTTATTTAGCTATGTTATTTTCTTAAATGTTTTTATTTTATTCACGGAAATGGAATATAGTTGATTAATCGGTGACTGTTCTGGGTTGAAAGATTAAAGTATAATGAACAACGTCGTACGTACTTCTCGATTACAGGAGAGAAGAGACAAAACTTGCTTGGAAAATGTCAAAACGCAGGTAAGAATGGTTTAAAAGAGATTAGTTGTTTGATTAACAATAGCCCTACATTTAAGGGCATATATAAACGATAACTTAAATATTTATTTTTTATTTTTCACATCAATAGTGCTCGCAACACTTTACAAGAAATAAATGAAAACGCACTAGAACAAACAAACAAACCTCAAAGGAAAAGAAAAGGCGAGGTGAGTTTCTTTTTCTTTTTAAACGGTGTTTTCTTATTTTCTTTACGTTAGCGGTAATATTTACTATTATAACATTATTTTCAGCAGTGCAATAGAAGGATCCCATCAGCAGCAAAGAAACAACACTATGAAATTCAGGTTAGTGTCGTCTCTATTGTGATTTATTTTTAGGTTTACACTATTTTAAGTGTAAACCTGCATGTTCTGAAATAAGATTTATTATCTGGCCTTTATTAGTCTGTTTATTATGCAGTAGTCTGGTCATGCGCAGTAATGGTGTCAGTGGGTTAATCGTCGCGTCCTGACGTCACGTCCAGAACCTCCCGCGTTTATTTCTTTATCCACCAGCCCGCGAAAATGTCACTTATGTCCTTTGGTTAACTGACTGGAAAATTGTTTAGTATTCTGTCAGTAAGCTTTACTATTGTTACTGTTACTATATGAAGCTGCTTTATGGATCAAATAGTTTACAATAAATCAGAAAGATGTTTGTATCAGAGACTTCTTGCAAGTTTGAACATGGAATACAGTATACTATACACTACATATACTATATGCTGAATCGAAGATACAAGTGAACAGTTAGTTTCCAGACTTGAATGTAGTCATCTTATTAAGGGTTATTTAGTTGAGACCAATTAATTGAGGTGATCTAACTTTTTTTTTTCTCCACTTTTCTAGAACCGGTGTATTGAAGGTGATATTAGTCCCAGTGTCTTAATTGAGACTCCTCAGAAGGATCTTCAAGAGACCAGTAATCGGTCTGGATTTAAGCATTTCCAATTTAAGAATCTCTTCGTTAAACCCTCTCCGCTGCCGTGCCTCAGGTAACAACTGATCAGAATGTCTCCTGATTTTGAAAGTGAAACTATAATACTGATAATCAAATCCTGTTCTGTATAACAATTTGTTTTTGTAAGATTCGAAGAAAGTCAGTAACTTGACAAAATGATTTACTTGTTTTGCTCCTAAAGTACTTAAGGAAGCTTGAAATCATAGTGAAAACATTTTGCCTTGATTTACTTGCGATTTGAAAACCTTAGTTGTGTAATGTTGGTTAGTAATGGAAAGATTTGCAATTCACAAGTGTTCTTCAAATGTGATCTTGGTTGCTTTTAGCCTTAGCATCATTTAGTATTTGCTTTCTGCATTAATGGCTTAAACATGTTTTCTCTTAACAGCTGGGCGAGTTCAGATGATGTATGGATAAAGATGCTGAACAAGGAGCTGAAGTACATACATGACAAGGGCTTCATCCAGCAACATCCAGCTATGCAGCCCAAAATGAGGTCCATCTTGCTGGACTGGCTCATGGAGGTCAGTATGCCATGCCTAGGATGATGTTAACACCAACTGGGTGTTAATCGGGTTATTTAAAAACTGATGTTCTAAAATGGTCTCTGTTCAGGTCAGTGAAGTTTACACACTCCACCGGGAGACATTTTACTTGGCTCAGGACATCTTTGACCGTTTCATGCTCACTCAGAAGGACATTGGCAAGGATCAGCTACAGCTCATTGGCGTAACGTCACTCTTCATAGCCTCAAAGATTGAGGTATTTAAATGTGGTTTTGCTTTGCTTGAATCTGTTTAAAGTGTAGGGCTGCCCCTGATCAAAGATTTTCCTAGTCGACTTGTAGGCGTTAGTTTAAGCCATTAGTCGACTAGTTGTCGCATGTTTATGATATTAATTTAATTACTTAAATATCTGTTGGGGGGGGCAACAGAAAATGTTTTGAGTTCCAGGGCTGAGAAAGAATGTTATAAGTAACATTACTAACACTGTTCTACATTACAGAAAAATACTAAAACATAATAATGAGCATATTTAAAATATAAATGTTACAAGCACAAACGAGCTGCAGCGACACCAGCAAAAGCAGTAATGATTTCTGAATGTGTCTTAAAAACCAGCAAGAGACTGTCTGAACATTTTGTTAATTTAAAGAGAGAAATGCACATTAGGACCGATGGACAATGATCTTTGGAATCGATGATTGTCAGAGTGATCACCAATAGCTGATGCCTTTGACGATGTCTAGACGATATTTGGCTTGTTTTCCCATGTATTAACTTATTATTACATATAATTTGCAAGTAGAGACACAGACACACACACTTGAAGAAACACACTTTATTAAATTATTAAGAGCAGATGACAGAAAAGCCGTCTGACGCGCTGTTTGTATGGAGGTGTGCAGTCTTGTAGAACACGCATATGCAAAATGTTCTCACTTTTTGTTTTTTTCAAGAACAATATCGTCTATGAGTGCTGCAAATGATCTGACATCTTGGATCAGGAGTAGGGTTTTCACAGTATGATAACCGTCTCAGAACATTTCACGGTATACGGTATTACACAATTAGTTTTATCAGTGAAAACAGAAGGGTTATTTATTTATTTTTGAGCAAACACTTAATTATACTTTAAACCATTTATTTTATTGAAGTATGTGTAAAAAAAAAAAAAAAAAAAAAGGCTCTCTTTTGAAAATAAAATAAATAGAAAAAATAAGAAAGCTAACAGAATTATAATAAACATAATTATAAACATGATAACAAATAGCATGTAACTACAACATGTTATATAACTAAAGCATGTTAGCATAGCATGTTAAATTAACTACTATATGAAAAATGTCTTGAGCTGTGTGAGCTTTTGAAGTAATGTCCTATGATTATTAATAATTAACATATACTGTAGGTGCACGACAGCACAGCCAGATTTGTGTCTGTACCTTTAACTCCGTGGTTCTCAACTGGTTTTGCTTCAGGACACAGATTTTACATTGGACATCAAGTGTCGACCTGCCATAGATTAAACATAACCTGTATTTAATTTATCCTGGGTTGCATTTCCTTGTATGTTGCATAGTTTTGTTCATGGTTTTCCAGTACAAGGACATGCATCATGTGACATTATTTTTGTTGTCGTGCGCGCGTGTGTGTTTACACTACCGGACAAAAGTTTTGAAACACTCATACTTTATTATAATTTTTTTAGAATAATAGTGAAGTCATCAAAACTAAAATAACATAAATGGAACTATGGGAAATATGTTGTGACACAACAAAATCCAAAATAAATTAAAAAATATATATATTTTAGCATCTTCAAAGTAGTCACCTTTGCCTAGAATTTGCAGACATTTTCTCAACCAACTTCTTGAGGTTTCACCCTGGGATGCTTTTTAAACCGTATTGATTCCCATCTATGTTAGGCACTTATTGTCTGCTTTTCTTTATTATTTGGTCCAAGTCATAAATAAAAAAAATACATTACATTTTTGTTTTATAATTAAATTAATATTGTGGCACAATTACATTTTTGTCTACAAAACTAATTTAAAACATTTTAGCATACTGTACGTCTTCAGATTTGTGTGTGTGCGTGTGTGTGTGTGTGATATTAAACACACATATAGAGGGAGCGGTAGTGTAGCGGTTAGCGCGCTACGAACCTGGCGACCCGAGTTCGATTCCCGCTCATGGTCAACACCAGTGACGATTATCTGAACTGGTCCTGGGCTGCCCCTAAGTCGACTCAGCCTAAAAATGAGAACCTGGTGTGTAAAACATCACCACTGGGGAGACAAAGGCGGTCGGGCGTGGTGCTGGCCACCCACCCCCTTGTGTACCGTTCCGGCCTTCATAGGTGCTTGCTAACAGCACTTGCCCCTACAGTCTGTTAAGGCTAAGTGGGGGATCTTTGTCGTGTGTGTGTGTGTGTGTGTGTTTGTGTAATATATATTATACACACACACAATGCATTTTCCCGGACAATAAAATACCCGACCGGTAGAAAATGCACAGATGCAGTAGGGGTTTGTTTCCAAAAGAGATGTCGCCCTGTTGCAAAGCCATCTTTCAAAAAGTTTAACAACACACATTTTAATTGCACTTTATTTATTTTAACAAAAAATTTAAATGAAACTGGAAAAAAAATAAGTTCAAAGTTTGAAATAAAGGTGTCTTGGTTTATCCAACCAGTGGTAATACCGGGTTCGTCAGTTTCCTGTGGAGGTTTTTTTGTTTTTGTTTTTTTTCTACGACCAATCAAAACTTGGTTTTCGACCAAGACTCTTCTCATCAACTAACGTTTGGTCAACTATTATGGGCAGCCCTAGTAAAGTGTATGAATATCTGACTTTTGCATGATAATCTAATTAAAAAAAATTTTTTATAGGAAATTTACCCCCCAAAGCTCCAAGAGTTTGCTTACGTGTCCGATGGGGCATGCAGTGAAGAGGAGATTCTTGCAGAGGAGCTTGTCATGTTGAAGGCACTAAAATGGGACCTCTGCCCTGAGACTGTGATCTCATGGTTGAAGCTCTACTCCCAAGTGGACTCTTTGCAGGATTGCACTAATTTCCTCATTCCACAGTTCTCTCAGGAAACCTTCATCCAAATCACACAGGTTAGAGGTTCAGCTTCATCTGCTTTTATTAGATTAAGTGGATAGACTTATGTGTGTTATATACTTATATCCTTTCTAACCTGGGAATGCTCTCTTGTAGTTGTTGGATCTTTGCATTTTGGATGTTAATTCGTTGGATTATCAATATGGAGTCCTCGCTGCTGCAGCATTTTGTCACTTTACCTCATTTGAAACTGTCCATAAAGTTTCAGGTAACTAATGTTGTTGATATCCTTAAAAGTGCTTTTTTGGTTTCTCTACTAATTTGATGTTGAATCAGTCTTTTTTAATTTTGCATGAGAAATGACAAATGAAAGGGGATTATTTATTTTCCACCAGGACTGACATGGGACAGCATATCAAGCTGTGTACAGTGGATGAACCCATTTGTTAGGACCGTAAGTGAGTGGCCAAGACCACAGCTGAGAGGTTTCAAGAAGGTCACTGCTGAAAATTATCACAACATGCAGACCCATGTGGACTACCTGGCTATGTTGGTGAGTTCCATCACTTTTTTCTTACCATGAACATACCTGATGGATCTTCAGAAAAGAAACCTAGTTTGACTTGTCACTGTAATTCATCATCAAAGTACAGATTTAGCCCTTTTTGCAACTGTAAGATGTAGTTGCATGTTTAAAATTAGTTAATCATTCCGTGACCATGAGAAGGGGTACATTTCAGTGCAGAAATGATGCAAAAGCAACTAATGATGGATAAAAATAACCACAATGGAAATTGTACAACTTTACATGTGTCTTATAATATTTGCAACGCGACCTCTGACTGCAACCTATACAATGCGGTGATGTTACACATAACCGTGTCATAACAATACTCGAATATTTGTACCAGTTGACACATTTGTACTGGAATATCATTTTAAGCAGTATATCGATGTTCAAGTCAAATTGGAACCGCACACAAACATTCTGACCAATGAAGGGACCGTTTACTCGCATGTGAATTTTATTAATACAGTTTGGTCCGTTTTTAATGTCCTTGTGAAACTGAGCCATGAAGAAAATCCAACATTTATCTCTTTTAGCCCCTGTTTCAGAACAAATCAAGCAAGCCACAGGTCTGAAAATGGCCTAAGTCTCCTCATTCATGTTCCTCATTCAGCTTTTTTGGCTTTTCAGGGTGAAGCACATAACCGGCAACAGGACAGCTTGGACCGAATGTCTCCTTTGGCTATAGGGGGATTATTGACCCCACCTAAAAGCACTGAGAAACCTGTGAATGTTTGAGAAGACCATACTGGAGCCTGCGTTCATTCAATGCAGTCTCAGCCCAGAGATCTTTCAGTACATGTTTAAGGGAGACCACTCAGCCAAAAACACCCAGAGAGACTTAAAGTTGTGTTCGGAACTGATGCACATTACATGGATAAATTGTATCAGGTTGTTTTTGGGAGGTCTACATGAGGAAATTACATAGAGGCTGAGATGCTGTAGGTCAAAAACATTTCAGACCAGACCGGTGAAATTGAGGAATCTGCTGGCTTGATTTCCCATGCAGTATTTGACGCACTCAAAAGTCCCTTCCATCAAGGAATGGATAATTCCATTTTTCGTAAGATGGAGAAACAAAAGTTTAATGTTTGTGGATTTCAAACATGCATAAGAACATCTGGCCATGTTGCCAGTTTAGAGGTTGTCTACACAAATGCTGCTCCTTCATGGATCAAATGTTACAGTTGATGTTATGTGAATACAATTTAATTTTATTGAGTGTGTGTTGTGAAACGTATATTAGAGTCTACGTTGCCAACCTAGTGGTGCTAAATTTGCTTGTGAAACAGGAAGACCCTGTATGGTGAGCAGTTTTTGTGAATGTCATCCCATTTTTGTACTTTTTTTTTTTTTTTCTAATGCAATGGAAGACATTCCTGGAAAAACTTGACTATTTTCACCCCTCAGAAGTGAATTTAACCAAACAAAAAATTAGCATATTGCATATTTATACACTAGATAGATTTGAAATATCCTTGTAATATTTGAATTGCAATTTTTGGTCATCAATGCCAAAGGCATATTTAATTAATTGAGGTGCTTGCTATTTATACATTTTAATGGCTTGTTTTATTGTAGCATAGCTTGATTAAAATTTTTACCCCTGGACTTGAGCCAGTGTCTGTAAACTACATTGTTGGAATTGGAACATAGTGTAAAATAACTATAAATTGTACATAAGATGTACAGTATGCGTACAAATAACAATGTCCTACTGTTTCTGTATAATTTCCAATGTGAAATTAAAAGGTGAATAAACCATCTTTGTTTGTGTGGTAATACGATTTAAAGGTCAAATTGTTTTTTTTTTTTATCAAATTGATTGTAATTTTGAAACTTTTATAAAATCACCACTCACATGAGATGAATACTCCAGTCATATCAGTAACCTTACAAGAGCTGTTTTTTTTTTATCTGCATGGAGAGGGTCCCCTTATAGGTGCGGTCATGTTAGGATTACATGACCATCTGAATACTATAAATTAATAGTAATCTCATTACCTGCTCTGTAATTGAACACTTCAACTCTAGGATTAAATTACTCATGGCTGCTGACTGATTTAGTACAACAGCATCAATACCTAAAGACGGTGTTTTAGTGATGCTGCATCCATGCCCCTAGGTGTCAGTGTAAGTCCAAGACGATATACATAACACGGATTTCACCCTTAAATTTAGGATAATTTGAGACTGAAGACTCTTGCTGTCTGGTCAAAATATTTATGTAAGTACTGCAATTTGAGCAAGTGAAGTAAGCATATAGAATACGGAGTTTGTCAGTTAATCCTTGGTAAATGTTTATTACCCACCTTAATTGCACATACATGTACAGTGACCCTAAATGCTTGGACCATTAAGCTACATCTAATACAAGAATGTCATTATATGAAATAAAGCTATCATAGCTGTTTTCGCCAGAACGTTTTAACTAACTGGTCCCTAACTACTAACTAAGTTAGGGACCATTAAACTAACTAAGTCACTCCATCGAGAACAATTTGATGTCATTCAATTCATTAGTATGGAAATGTTTGAAATTTGACAATAAGAAACTACATACTTTCTGATTTTCAAACCGCATACTTCATTTTTTTAAATAATTCAAAACTATTGATCCTGTACCATGCGAGCAGCTTTTCATGGGGGAGGAAGTGACCTACCTTTTGGTGTAGTAAAAGAGGAATGGCACTAGGGGAATGGAGCTTGAATTGCTAATTGGAAAATGAGGGCAGCAAGGTGACACTAACAGAGTCTCCTGTAAAATGTACTAGAGTTGCTGCTCACCAATACTTTTTGCTTAGCCAATTCTCTATTGTAATACTTATTGAGTTAACAAATAGGAAAACACCATTTTTTTTTTTTATAAATATTAAGTTACTCAACCAGAGAAGATACTTAAGATGTTTATGTAGTGGCCAGCCTGTCTCTCATTCTCTCTTTACGCAGAGGTGTCTGGCCAGACGTGAGGCTGGCGTTTAAGACATCACAATGCCTCTGTTGTGTGAGTTATTGTGTAGTTCTGGGAACGAGTGTCCCCTGCTTAGTGGGCTTCCTCCCCTGAACTCCAAACCCCCTGCAAATACATCAGAGACAAAGAGCAGTCTAAACTCAACTACATGTGCCTTTAGTTTTTAATGATGTGTCCCACATACAATTGCATTAGGATGGCTTGAAGAACTTTCCAAATGATGGAGAAAGCAGATTTAGGGGAAAACAAATTTTTTTTTGACCCATGCACCAATAAGATCTAAGTTAGATCTAACTTGTTAAGAATTTTTTTTACACTGGGTAAAATGAAGTGAGTTTAAGGACAACAATGGCTTAAGGACAACAAGGTCAAGGTATTGGAGTGGCCATCACAAAGCTCTGACCTCAATCCGATACAAAATGTATGGGCAGAAATGAGAAGCATTTGCGAGCATTGAGGCCTACAACCTGACTGTTACACCACTTCTTTCTGGAGGAATGGGCAAAAATTCCAGCAACTTATTGTGAGCAGCTTGTGGAACGGTAGCCTTAAAGTTAAACAATTTAAAGGCAATGCTACCACATACTAACAAAGTGTATGTAAACTTTTTACTCACTGGGAATGTGATGAAAGAAATAAAAGCTGAAATAAATTATTCACTCTACTATTATCCTGACATTTCACATTCTTAAAATAAAGTAGTGATCCTAACTGACCTAAGACTAATACTGAACTAATATTACACGCCAGTCTATTGCATACTGTGGCAACTCAAAAACAACCACAAAGGCAATGTTAAGCTTCATTTAACAAACCAAGTAGCTTTCAACTGTGTTTGATATAAAGGAAAGTGATTTTGTAGTACCAAATTAGCAAGTTAGCATGATTACTCAAGGATAAGTCTTAGGAGTGATGGTTGCTGAAATGGGCCTGTCTAGATTTGATCAAAAATGACTAGTCATGGTGCTGTTTTTTTTTTTTTTTTTTTTTTACATCAGTAATGTCCTGACTATACTTTCTAAAACAGCAAAATCTGAACATTATTCCACACTTTAGGCCCCAGTGTATAAGGCATGCTAAAGGCATGGCTTCCTGGGTAATTCAATCTGACGTAACGTTCTAAAGAGAAAAACAAAACGGCCTGTAATTACAGAAAGCCACCACAGAGTGGCAGTAAAACTCCACAGAAGAATGTCCCATATATCTGTGAATATGCTGAGTGTCACGTTGATGTGTGCTCTGTTGGACTGGGAAATTACACATAATTGCTTTTAGTTTGACGACAAAAGAACCACATTCTCGCAATCACTCAAGGAAAACATTTCATTTATTAAAATTCATATACAAAAAAAGGAATAACAGATGTTAGGTCCCTAGAAAAAGTATTTATTTTATACATTATTTACATTGTTTGGACAAAGGCTCTATGTAGCCAATACAATGAGCATCACACAAGACTGTTATGGGCTTTAAGGAAATTTCAATGTCAGCCATAAGCCATTGTGGCAATGATGACTTCATGCGCTTGTTATAAGCTTCACAAGCAGCATGAACTGACCTTGCCTGGTTCTTTCAGGCCAGCTTGTAGAAAAGGAAGTGGCCATGTGTGAGCTGACCTATATTTCTTTATATAGGTTCAGCCATTTATGCTGAGCATACAGTTGACAATGGTTGTCTGTGTAATTCACAGATATTAGAGGGGTATACACTGCCAAACTAAATGAGAACAATCTCTTTTGACTCAATTTACAAAATATAAAGTCTGGACATTTTAGCACATGAATATTCTTGATTTTCACAGCAATAAAAATATAGCTATACAGATCTTTTGTGAGTATTTTGTAATACAAAAATTATAAGCATTTCTGTGATTGTATCTGCACTGCATCTGTTGACATTTAATTATTTTTTTATTTTTTACTTTTAAGACTTTTACACAGTGGATTCTCAACCCAACCGGTTATTCTAATTTAACACAATACATTCATCTGCTGGTATCCATGACAATGTCACTATGTTTCAGCACACCAGGAACAGAAATGATTGGCTTTATGACACACTATGTCCTGCCATTTCCAATTGAGAGAAAGAAAAGAACCCCCAGGAATTCCTACGCAATAAATATTCATGGCAGATTAATACCGGAGTAAAAAATAATTCAGCCACTGACAGAAGGTAATATAATTTATGCACTCTTTGCATGAGCAGATTTGTGATTCATTGGGAGATCGGTGACCTCTGAAATCTTAAGGTTTATTCATAACCGTCTTTTGGCAAATGTACTTGTATGCTTCTGTGTTAAAATTCAGAAGTGGGCATTCATCACTAGTACTAGTGGGTCCATAAAAACAAGAGAGTTTTGGTCAAGTGTATAATTGCAAAACATTACGCCATGATCGGTATACTGCTTGGAATAAGTTCCATTTAAAGGTGGATGTGGAATAACTGTGCTCTGTTGTCTGATGTTTGGAAGATGACACATAAAGGAATCATGACAATTTGCTAGCGTTTGCTAGTTGGTCGGTTTTATGATCATGAAAATGTAGAAAAATTGGATCTGTTCATGTATTTGATGCAACAATGAATGTTTATCTCCATAGGTCATGTTTGTGTGATGTTATACACCCACATTTATTTGAAATTTAAGTTGTAGATTTTCGCACAAGTTTCCAAGTTGTAAGTCCGACATTAAATGGGACACAGGCAAAAGAAAAAAGTTATATTGCACCTTTCCAAGAAGTAAATTAGAAATTCTGAATTTTGGAGTTCAGTGGAACGTTTTTATTGTTTATCTATGTAAATGTGGTTGATGGATGCAGTTTCTCGTTGTTTTTTCAGTTTTGCACACGAACACGTCTCGTCAAGTTTAAAAGAACTTAGACTTTTAAAAACGCATCTGGAAACACCATCATTCTGTTCCATTTGTTGCACTGTGCCAAGTTTTTAAAAGCAAAAATGAGTTTGGTCTGAACGGCCCCTTATGTGTTCACTGAAATGTTGTGACAAGTTGGATTTAAATTCATCATCCACGTTCATAATGACAGGCCGAGTGGTGCTTCACTTTTGAAGTACATCTCAGAGCAAAAATAAATACATTACACAGAATATTTCACACAAACAGCACTCAATAAATAAAACAAATCAATTCAGTTGCTCCTCATCTTTAAAGCTTGTGAATGTATCACATATGAATACAAACACATTTTCTTAGGACACATTTTGTAGTGTTCAGGAACTCAATAAAGGCTATAAAACACAAACACTCAAAACAAACGCTGGGCTTGAAGTGCTGGGGTTGTCGGGTTATTGTTGCTGTTCCTGGATCTGGTTTAGAGGGAGACCCTGGCTTTGGTTTTGCATCGTATCCATATAAGGGACGCCCAGCTCTGGTTGGCGATAAAGCTTGCTTAGGTCTTCAAACTTGGAGCCCCAGTGCCGTAGGGAGTCATAGCTAAAGTTCTCCTCTGTGATGGCAGATCCTAAAGAGCTGAGGCTGCCTGCAGTGGAGCCTGTTCCTTCGATGCAGTACACATTGTAGGTGTCCATGGGGAAGCCCAGGCTGTCATTGTCGGCCTCCCAAATGATGCGCGACACATAGCTTTTGAAGTCCATGGAGCAATGGGCAGTGCAGTTGGCATTGTGGTGGAAGGGTAGGGTGGCTCCATTGGCGATGTTTCCACAGGGATGGACCTCCTCCTGGGAGCCCTGAGAGGACTTGATTAGGGGGGCGGTGGTGCAGGATGAAGACTGGGACAAACTGGAGCACAGTGGCCTCTTCAACTCTGTGATGTCATAGGCATTCTGTTTGGCACATGAGGAGAAATTCAGTTGGGATGAAGGTTCAGATTGAAGACTCTGATCAATGGCGATTTTCACCTGTGAGTTAGAGATAATCTGCTGATCAGTGACCTGTTTAGAGTAATCAATTCCTTTCCCTATAAGCGTGATCCCTAAATCTAATGCCATATAGCATTTTGCTGTTAAAACATCCATAGAAGAATAGTTCAATCAAAAACAAAGATTCTGTCTTACTCACCCTAATGTCATTCCAAACCTGTATGACTTTCTTTCTTACGTGCTGTAGTGCTAAAAACAACAGAGGTTGTTGCCACTGTGAACAAACTTCTTTTATGATACTTTAAGGTCCTTTTTAAGCTTAAAGTGAGTCACTATCCACTGCCACTTTATCAAGATGGTCTGTGACATTCATTAAAACATTTCCTCTTGTGTTCTGCATTGAAATGACATGAACAAATTATGACAATTCTTATTTTGGGTGAAATATCCCTTTGAAGTTGACCAGCATAGCTTCCTGCTGAAGCTGGTGGAGCAAAATGGTCTTGCTAGTTAAGCCTGGTAGGGACAAATTAGCTGACCAGCATAAATAACGTTATTTTTATAAATATGCCTATCATGAGAAACCAGACCACCAACTAGCTGTTACTAACCAGTCATCTTATGTGTTTCTTTTCACTCAAGTACTAGGCCTAATAATCAGATTGTTGATTTACATCCTTTTTGGTCCTAAAACAACATCCTATCAACCAATCATAAAAGGGTGGGGTTTGTACACTATTCTTATCAACCTTTAAATTTCCTCTGATTTTAGGGGTAGTTTAGTGGTTAAGTGTTGAGGATGTCACTTATAAAATAGTCCCCAAAAGTACCATGTTACTAGCTTTCGTGTTAGTATTGGAAAGGTGTTACTGGAAGTACCTTGGAGTACCATGTAAATACCATGGTACATTAATATAAGTATCATCTGATACCATCACTGTAACATAGTACTGCAACAGTACTTTCTGTTAGGGGTGGATCAAGGAACATGTGAAAAAATCACGATGACCCCTTTAATTATTGTCTAATGTCTAGTGCCAGAACACTTAATGCAACTTACCCAAGTAGGTCATGTTCCTGGATCAACATCTTTCGCTGTTCATGGAACAACAGTCTCAAAACCAACTATAGCCCTAAGCCCAATATCAGAGGGTGCTAATAGGTTGATAGGAATGTTGATCCAGGAACATGTCCTAATGGTGGAAATAATGTTGTGCAAATAGAACCCCTAAAGTACTCAATGCTGCCAGAAAACGACACTAGAAAAGTCAACATTCTGATGGAAGTCATTCCCCTGACGTGAGTGTATGTGAAAGTAAATCAATATCTCCCCCTGTCTGAACTGTGTTAATGGAATACCTGGTCCTGCTCTCCTCCTCCCTCCTCGTTGTAGTTGAGGATGTTCTCCCGGATGTCCTCCCAGCTCTCATGCTCCGCTGGGATGTGGTATACACCTCGCTTACGGAACTTATTCCGACTGCCCTTCTGATTCCAAACGGTCACTGCCACGAGCACGGCTATGGAGGGCAGAGTGAGATGGGGAGACAAGAGAGAGGCTAATGCAAGAGTGCAAAAAGACCACTGATGAAAGTCCCTGCTAAAAAAGACCAGGATGAATTTCTATTTGATTCCTATTTTATTATCAATTTGTCTTTTCAAGTTAGCTTTTGTTATTTTTCACTTCATGACTGTTAGATAAAGGAATATTCCAGGTTTAATACAAGTTAATCTCAATCAACAGCATTTGTGGCATAATGTTATCTTGTGGATTACCACAAAAATAATTTAAACACGTCCCTCCTTTTCTTTCAAAAAAGCAAATATCGAGGTTACAGAAGAGAATATTTAGCAGAGATGGGCCACTTCTATTCAAATAAATGGGAGAAATTGGAATGCCCAACCAAGAAGCTCTAGCACCCTACGGTCAACGGATGTATAAAGGAAGTCCCGCCTTACAGGTAAAAGAGCAAATCACCTTTTAGGTACAGACATCGCCTGTCAATCAACTCAAGAAGGCGTATAAGCAATGCAGGCTGGGAAACTGTTTTTTTTTGTTAGCGTAATAGAGGTAAAGAATCACAATTTATGATTCCAGTTTTATCCAATTTTATTGCTCAAAGTTTATTTTAAATATGGTACTTGATTGTAATCTTGACCAACAGTTTTTGAGATTTTGGTTTTTCCCCATTCATGTAGATAGGAGCTGCACTTTCATGACTGGAAATCAACAGTGGACTGACTTGCTAGAAAAACTTTGACTACAATGATTACTACTAATTACTACTAATTATTCTGTTAAAATGTGTGTATTATTTGAGCTGTAAATTGTTTAAATCATTACTTTAAGGTTTATGGCATTACGTTCTGGTCTGGTGCTGGTCTTGCATACCCATACTGTTCACCAGCACAAATTAGCCTGTATAGCTGGTCAACCAACATTGTCTTTCTGCTGAAACTGCTTGACCAAGATAATCTTGCTGGTTAAAAAGCAACTTTAGGCTGGACTAGACAAAACCAGCAAACCAGCACCCCATGTCGGGGACCAGCATCCAAAACAACATTACATTTACAAATTTTTATACAGATACATTTAATCCAAAGCGACATACAGCACATTCAAAATATGCATTTGTTCGGTCCATATGTTCCCTGGAATTGACACCCAGAGCTATGGTGTTTCAAGATGTATGCTCTACACTCCACATGCTGATGACCAACAATACAGAGAAATATATGCTTTATTAAACTACAACATTTGCTCTCTCAGCGTTAAATGGACTACTGTGTATTTCTATACTAATGTGTGTTTATGTGAGATCATGTAACTGTATTTTAGTGGGTTGTAATGTTCAGACAGTATGGCAAATTAAGAGAGCAGACTCTCTCTCTAAGAATTCCTCCCTCTATCACCAGTTCCTTCCATCATCTTCTCTTGGCAGTTTATGGATGACAGGTTGCCTCTTTTCAATTAAAGGCTGATCAATCTAAAAATAACCCATCTCTCTGCTGCCAGATTTCTCTGAAGGCATCTCTCCTCCATGAGCCCAACCTATCCCATTATCTGGCACCACTTTTCTAATTTTCGCCTCACTTGATGAGGGATTTTTTCCAGCCTGCATGTGGTGATGCCTTGAAAAAGGATTTGTGTGTCTGGCTGTGATGTGGTTGATTGGGTGTCAGAGCTGGCAGAGAGGCCTGGAGGGCCTGTCAGTGGTGCACACACATTCACATGGCCTGCCTTGTCATTCTTACCTCTCTTTCTGTCATTCCCCCATTGACATTTTTCTAAAAGGGACAGTTCACCCAAAAATAAAAAAAATGGTCATCAGTTACTCAGCTTTATGTTGTTCCAAACCCATATGACGTTCTTTTCTCCTTGGAAAACAAAAGGAGGTGTTAGGCAGAATGGCAGTCATTGCATGTCACAAAGATGCAATGAAAGTGAATGGTGACTCAAACTAAAATACTACCTAACCTCTCCTTTTGTGTTCCACAAAAGAACAAAAGTCATAATGGTTTGTAAAAACCATTTACAAACCATATATCAGAAGAGAAATGTAAACTTTTTAGTGAATTATCCCTTTAATGCTCTGATACAATATATAGAAGTAGTCATATGGTAAATGGTAAATATTTCTCTTTGATAACAAAGACTTCATAGCAGTTGGGGCTTGTGGCTAACACTGCTTCTTAACCAGACTTTGCAACCTAAAGATGCAACAAGTAATTTTTCTGTTCATAATGAAAACAAAATGCTGCATAATGTGACACAATTATCTGCATTTAATCTGTTTTTGTTAATCTGCATTTTGGACCAATATGATTTCACTGTGAAACTGCCAGAGCTACCCAATGTGAGGAGACACAAATTGAAATCAAACCAACGTTAAAATGTAATGATGCTTGTTGCAGTCACGACATGTTAGGATAACTGATTTATGTTATGTATGTATGTATGTATGTACTAGAGGTTGACCGATTTATCGGTTTTGTAGATTAATTGGCACCAATAACAGATTTCTGGAACTATCGGTTATCGGCAAAAATCCATACCGATAGTTTTTCCCCATTGCATCCATTGCTGAAGCAGCTGGGAATGGTCCGCTCTCATTATACAGTATGAGAGCGACCTCTAGAGGCGAAATAGCACTTCACTGATGCCTTGTGGTGTTTGTTTTGACACGTGAGACTACACTCTGCATGGAGCGGAAACACTTCAGATGCAGATTTAAAACATCAACAACGAAAAGGTATGTATACAGTACACTACAGTACATGTTGTCTTAACATTATAAAGTAATTAATTTGTTGACAAGATACTGCATTAGTAGAGAATATCAGTATGTTTGCCGATAAGGCTGAGAGGATGCTAACATTAAAGCTAACCTCAAGTGGTTAGAACAATGTAACAAAAATACACGCAGGTCCTACCCAAATGTTTAAATGTCATGATTGTTACCATCTATTTGCATTAGTTTATATCCCGTTAGTCACATTTATGCATTTGTTAGCCAGCTAAGCTGCATATTTAAAGCTAGTAATGTGAGAAAGCAAATGAATATTTGCAGCCGAGAGAAACGTATAAACAAATCAGAAATGCATCTGATTTCAATAAAAAATGTTCATCTCACAGTAATACGATGACTTCAGATCGATTACATTCGTGTGCTATAAAAGGCTAGACACAGCGCAACAAATACAGTTTAACAGAAAGCAGGTGTCTCAAGATGAGTTTAAATTTCTTTTTAATTAGACACATCATCTAAAAAACAGCTCTCCCGAGAAGCTGAATAAACAAAAACAAAGGGAAACAAAGACGTTTGTCTATTGTGCGTTTACATAGAAAAACACATGGATGGTTGCAAAAGCATTCTGTTTGAACAGCCCCTCACAGTTCTTGGAGGTCTTTGGCCATTGTGTCTTGCTCTCTTATAAGCATTTCTCAGATTAAGCAATGAGTTGTTTAAATGCGTTGTCAGGAAATATGTTAAACTTGAACATGAGTGTCTCCAGATTCTCGCCTTCGGTTCCAGTATGTTGTGTTCCTTCTGATTGAACAGCTCCTGGCCTGGGCACATAGTCTGAGCCGCTTCACCACCGAGTTCAGCCGAATACCAATGCTATCTGTTAATAATGCTACTCTACATACAAATGTGGTATTTTGCTGTTATTATGAAGCTTGAGTCTGGAGTAGTAGGAATCAGTGCAAGTGTAACACCATGTGAACTGTTTTTTACTTTTGACTTAACATTTGAGAATGTGGACCAGCTAAACCTTTTTTTATTTATTTTGTGCACATTAGTTGAAAATGAAATGCTCTTTTTTAACAGCCCTGATAGGAATGTTCTATGCAATAATATAATGGTTCTGAATGGTTTATGTATTTATTGTGCCCACTTGTGGACTAAGGAAACAACATCATTTTAAAAATCAGCTAACTTTAAGATTCAAATATTAGTTCATATATATTAATATTTATATATTTATTTAATTTAAAAAAGTACAATACATTTTCATGGTTCAGTTAGTGCTGTATATTTTTGTAATACATTTCAGCACTGTTTTACTTTGTGTGTTATTTTTTCATTTAGTATCAATTTGAAAAACTACTGGTAGATTAATAGGTTGGTAACTGGATGATAACTAAGTTGGGCAGGTACTGCCCAACTTAGTTATCGGTATCAGTATAATCCACTTATAGACTAAAGTCGACCTTTAGTATGTACTTGTTAGGACATTTCTAAGTAATGAACTGATACAGTTAAATGGTCAGATTGCTAAATTTTCTGAACTATAACCCAAATGGACAGTAGCAAAAGCAATGTTTTGGATTTTATTACCAGGAAACACACATAACCCACTGAAAAAATTATGAATGAATGAATGTTACATTTATATAGCACTTTTCTGAAACTACACTCAAAGCACTTTACATTGTGAACAGGTGTGCAAATTCCACCTGGATGATGCAACGGCAGTCATAGTACACCTTTATGCTCACCACACACCAGCTATTGGTGGAGAGGAGAGAGAAGAGTGATATAATCAATTCATGGATGATGAATATTAGGAGGCCATGATTTATAAAAATGTTTGGTTGGATTTTCTCCCTTTTTCTCCTCAGTTTGGAATGCCCAATTCCCAATACACTCTAAGTCCTTGTGGTGCCGTAGTGACTCGCCTCAACCTGGCTTCACGCTATTCTCCACGGCATCTATGCACAACACATCACATGCCCCACCGTGAGCAAGAACCACACATTATAGTGACCACGAGGAGGTTACCACATGTGACTCTACCCTCCCTAGCAACCGGGCCAATTTGGATGTTTAGGAGACCTGGCTGGAGGAACTCAGCATGCCATGGATTTGAACTCACAATTCCAGGGGTGGTAGTCAGTGTCAATACTCACTGAGCTACCCAAGGCCCCAGGAGGCCATGATTGATAAGAGCCAATGGGGAAATCTAGCCAGGATACATGGTTTAAAGCCCTACTCTTCACAAGAAGTGCACTGGGATTTTTAACAACCACATAGAGTAAGGACCTCGGTTTAACATCTCATCCAAAAGACAGTGCCTCTTTACAGTATAGTGTCCCTGTCACTACACTGGGGCATTATGACCCACACAGACCACAGGGTAAGGGTAAGGGTAATGGTAAGGGTATGCATTAAAAGTACTGTAAGTCGCTTTGGATAAAAGTGTCTGCTGAGTAAATGTCATGTAAATGGTTTTGCATTTGTTTGAATATCTGGGTGCGTTTGAGGATATCTCGATAGTTACCGAAGAAGACGAGCAGACACATGCTGATGGCCAGAATGGAGCTCGGACTGAGTGCAGCAATGCGGAGAGATTTGACCTGGCCGATCTCACACCACTGGCCCCTGAAGCCCTCTGCACAGTGGCACTGGTAGCTCTTAGTGGAGTGGGCAAGGCAGGTACCACCATTACGGCAAGTGTTGGAGCCGCAGGGGGAGGGGGCGCAGCACTTAAGACCTGTGACCTCATCCACCACTGCAAGCTGATTAGCTGGACACCTGGATCAAGAGAGAGAGTCTTTGCACATCACTGTGATGAAGAACACGTGAGTTGTTGAATCGAATGAAATCAAAACTCTCTGTACCGACCTTAGATTCAACAAGTTTTTTCATAAACTTATTTACAATTTATGTAATCTGAGGGTTCATACCTGCATTCGTGTTTTCTCCACAGGTCCACACAGTACAGCGGGCTCAGGCAGGGTTTGGAACTGCAGGCATCAGAGTGGCAGCCAGGTACAACACCACGGTGCTCCAGTACTGTACTAAACTCTGTGCCCTGACCATCCAAAGGCAGAGAGTGACCATTCAGTCTCACGTCCCGCATACAACCTGCAGGAAATACACATGCAGTATTTTGTGTACTTTAAATTTGTAAGTGTAACTGTATTTACATTCTAAGGCATTTTAAAGGCACACTAAGTACGTTTTGGTGTGTTTTGCTGGCTCTTATTTGTTTTCCTAAACAAATAATACATGTTGAATTTTATACTGACACCTATTTGTGGAGATGCAGCACCAATCAGTTTTTGGTACTGATACTATTGTAGAAAAACTATATTAGCAGGCACATTTGTCATCCATGCTTAGCCTAATTTATTCAACAACTATAAGTGTTTGATAACATGGGGTTAATGTGAACTCAACTTGAGGGGGGACCACCCTTAAGTAGAATAAATCAGCTTTTAGGCCACTGATATGACTGGAGCCTTCATCTCAGTCATGTGAGCGTACCTTATTTTATATTTTTATATTTATATAAGTTAATTTCATTAAGTGTAAAACATGTCAAGTGGAAAAAGTGCTTAGTGCACTTTCAAAATTGGACAGAGTTACTAAAGTCAAAAACTAATCTTTAATCAACCAAAGACATGAGTCTAAAGCTTAGAAGATAAAACAAAAAGCTTGGAAAACAAAAATAATTCACAATCATGATGGGGAAAAAAGTAGATGAGAGTAATGCATTGGTTTGAGGTCACAACATTGAGAAGCCTTACCTTGAAAGTCTCCATGGACATTTGGAGTGGCGCTGTTTCCCAGAAACACACCGGAGGGATGAACCACTATTTCCTTCTTCTGACCCAGGATCCCTGTGACCTCTCGTGATCCCCCACCCTGCTCCAGTCGCAGTGTAAATATGTTGTCATGGCGATGAAGGCTAACCAGGACCCATTGGCCGTGGTTCACACGTTGACCTTTTAGTTTCAAAGTATTGGCACCATCTCCTAGGTTAGCACGGACACTGAGATACCCATCTACAATCTGAGAGATAAAAAGATGCCACACATGACACAAGTTTTTTCCCCAAGTTCTAGACATATTTTTATGTGAGTGTCACTCACTTCCAGAATAATGAACTCATTGGTGTTTTGGGAGGCCATGCTTAGCAGGCTGCCCATAGATGAGCGTGTTCGGAGCAGGAGATGAGCTTGAGTCTTGCGTGGACTTCCTCCTCCTCTTAGCTGGTACCGGAGCACACTGTCCTTCTCAAATGACCACTCAGGCAGAGCTGTAACACACATAAAACCATGTTCTAACATGATAAAGCAATGAGCAGAAAGACATATCGTGCTGGGTAGTCCCGGCCACCTTGAAACCTCAATGGTCCAACACTTACTTACTCACTTAACAGTACATTAAACACAAAATATTTTCTGATGGTCTGTGATTGTGTCACAATACATGCAGTTTGTGATCAGTGTGGACAGACTAATTGTTTTTCTCTGACATCTTATCACATAAATGTACACTTTAACCAGGCACAACACAGCAACTTTTCAGCATCAAGTCATTTGTTCCAAAACCATATAACTTACATAACTATCCCTTTAATAGCAGTGATATGGAGTAGGATTTTGGACTGGAGTTCGACCAATAGTGGATTTGGCCGATGGTGGTGGAAATGGCAGATCACCAATTAATCAGCTGGTAGTCGATTTATAGAATGTTAAAAAAATTTCTTAGTCTTTCCTTACATTGATGGGCACAGATATATGGTAGACGCTACAAGAGTCTAAAATAAATAAAATCCCAGATGTAGTTTATTGTTCACCCAAAATCCCAATAAGCTCTATATTTATGTATTAACCAAATTAAGCTATTTATAGACTTTATATAGGGCTTTGCATATTTATATTTCACCAGTTAAGGTTTAATAAGGAGTATGGTTTATTATTATTCACAAGATATGAAGCTGGAGACAAAATGTATGTGCTGATGGGGTAAGTTTCCATATAGTTGCATAGATTTTTGCCGATCCGATAACCGATATCAAAAAGCAACTATCAGCACCGAGTCTAACTCTATTTTGGACCAAGAAGATTTCTCTCTGACTAATGTGTTCCCTTTACAAAAGGCTTCACTACGATGTTGCGCTGCTAAGCGCTACGGGGAACAGCTTTCGCTGTGAGCCGAGCTGAATAATGTGTGGAACACGTCAATGAACATTGACCGGAATTTATAGCCTCGGCTGATGTAATCATTAGATGCACCTGAGGCCAGGCTATAAATGGATACGTCACCAGGTGTCGTCAGAAACTCTTTTTTCAGAGCGATTCTGTTTCTGTGTGTTTCACACACCCTGTCAAAACTTTCTTTCCTCTGTTAGGAGTTAGAATCAGTTAGACAGTGTGCAGTGAACTTTGTTCTTTGTTCTCTTTTCTCTTATGTTTAGAAAATATTATATATACTGTATATATTTCTAAAAAAAAGTGAGAATGACTGAAAGCTGCAAACGGTGCGTGTTTCCCTCTTCTCGCTCTATAGCTGAAGACGACACACATCAGTTTTTGCTGTTTGTTTGGGAGCACGCTGCTCTCGCGTTGCAGCAGGGTGGGTGCGAGTACTGCGATTTACAGGCAGAGTGCGTCGTCGCCTCTCTTGCTTCCGGGAGTCAGCATTCTCGAAAAGAAGATCGTTCGTGGGGCTCTTGCATGGTTTTGGCTGAGGAGCAAGAGACGGGTTGATCCCTTTCTCTCACTCTCTTCCCAAACCCAGCTGTTTCTTCACATGATCTCAACGCTTCTCGGATCATGAGGTGGATCGCTATTCTCTTCCCGCCTCCGAGCTTTCCGTCCGCGATAAAAAATCTACGGAGGAATTGCTCGATGTTGTTACTCGTGCGGTTGCCAGATTGGTCTGGCCACGCGAAAAAGAGACCCCCAAAAGCTCCAAATTAGGGGATAGATTTTACCTTCCAGTCTAAGAAAGGGAACACCTCATGGGTTCCTTCCCTTCTTTGATAAACCTCCATTAAGAGCTTTTTCGCTCATGGAGAACCCCTAAAAAAAAAATTTAAAAAAATAAAAAAATAAAAATATATATATATTTTTTCTTCCCGTGTTCACATACCCTCGACGTCATTATATTCGACTGTCGTGGGTGCTGAGGCACGGCGGTATTCAGTGATGCCGCCGGTCGAAGAGATGCTTGCGGGCTATCTCTCGCCGGGCTCGGCATCGTAACTTAAGAAGCCCTCTCTCCCCTCAAAGCCTTGTAGGACAACCTCCACTTTAGTGGGAAGGGCTTATCAAGCAGCAGGTCAGGCTGGTGCTGCTCTGCACACTATGCTGTTCCTCCCAGTTGGGTGTTTTCGCTGTTCCTGCATTTTATTCAGGACTCGAAACACCCGACAACCCCTCAACAGGAAGTGTTAAAATATAATACCCATCTCAGAGATCCTGGCAGCGTGGGAACTTCTGCCGGATATATTATTTTCTGTGGGTCTTATAAGGGCGTCAGGATTTAATTCACTCGCAGCTTTTCCGTGTTTCAACGGCATGTTCTCACTACCGTGAACCGGATTTCTTTTTATGTAAAAAAAAAAAAAATATATAAATCAATCTCCTGGTTAAAGGGGCCATGGTATGTGTTCCCCTTCCAGAAAGAGAGTTAGGTTATTACACTAAATACTTCCCGTTTCCCATGGAGGGTGAGGGGTGGCGTCTGGCTTAGATCTTAAAGCTTGAACTACCCGTGGGTGTTCAAGTCCAAGATGATGCCTGTCAAGACAGTCGTGTCTCAAGCCCTACAACTCGTTTAGCTGGTCACCATCGATCTTATGACGCACTTCTATACTTCATTTAGAAGTTCTGCCACAACATGGAAAGTTCCTGAGGTTCACTTCCGGGAGCGAAGTCTTCCAGGGTCAGGTTCTTTCACTCAGCCTAGCCCTTTTACCAGCACATTCACAATGCATGATGTAGCTGGCTCCTTGCGACTCTGGGGCATCTGCATTCTGAATTATGTAGACGACTGGCTGATCCTAGCGCAGTTCCAGGAACTGGCAGTTCAGCACAGGGACATCGTCTTAGCTCATCTGTTTCTCTGGGGTTTAGGCTCAACGCCAAGAAAAGCGTCCTCTCTCCCACTCAGAACACTGTCTATCGGGCATCAGTATAGAGTTCAATCTCAATGCGGGCACAACTGTCTCCCGCTAGGATTGAGTCCATTTAGATCACCCTGAGCAAAGTCAGGCTAGGTCAAGGTTGCACTGTTATCAGTATCAATGATTTCCAGGTCTCAGGGCTGAATGCGTCCACAGTGATCCCTCTGGACCTTCTGCTCATGAGACCGCTTTTGTTGTGGCCAAAAGCCAGGGATTTCTTCCAAGGGCCAAAATCCCTAGGCTAAATAGGGTTACGCGCCTCAGGCTTCGTTCCCTTTCTATGTGGTTCAGACCCCGGTTTTCTGCCTTGGGTCCCACTCTAGGTGCGTCTTGTTGTCGCAGGCTGCTAACGACAGACGCCTCCCTGATGGGCGGGGTAGCGGCCTTAAGTGGTCGTCCAGCTTAAGGGGATAGGAGGGTCATCAGCTCGGTTGTCACAGTCTCTGTCTCGGGTTGATGGCTGTATTTCTGGCCCTGAAATACCTCCTCCTGAGGCTGCCATGTCTTGGTGCGGGTGGACAATGCAACGGTAGCCTCTTACATAAATCATCAAGGAGACCCACGTTCTTGTCAGCTGTATTTCTGACACGTTGGGTTCTCCTTAGGGCCCAGGGCAAGCTCCTGTCACTCAGGTCAGTTATATCCCTGGATGCCCGTATATGGGAGCAGATTTACGGTCCATACCAACGGGGGAGTTAAGAACTCCACCCTAAGGTAGTAGTTGCCCAGAGTTCGCCAGCAAGGGTTTTTGCCTCTTACCGATAGCACCGCGCTGGCAGAACAGGGCTTGGTTCTCGGAGCTAATCTCTTCCCTCGATGGCTCGCCTTTGGCGATGCTGAACAGGAAGGATCTTCTGTCTCAGGCACAGGGCAATATTTCATCCCTGCCCCAAATTGTGGAATCTTTCATGTTTGGCCCCTAAGGGTACCAACTGAGGGACACAGGGCTCTCTCCTGAGGTTATCGAGACCTTTTAAATGCCGGGATTTTTCCACTTGGAACAAGTTTGGGTGAGATCTTAGGGCAGAAGAGGACCTCTTTGCCTCTATGAATAGCGCAATGTCTCCTCTACTTCTCCCTGAAATCATCCAGCCCCTGGACGTTAAAACACATACATGACCCAGAATGCATCTGTATGCGTTTCTTTCCCCGGTTTCTCTGCTCCCGGGAGTCTTGGCAATGTTCACCAGCAAGGGTCTTGCCTCCTATTAATGGCGCTGCACTGGCTAAACAGGATATGGTTCTCGGAGTTAATATCTCTCCTCGACGGCTCGCCTTGGGCGATTCCGAACAGGTAGGACCTTCTTTCTCAGGCTAAGGGGGCATATTCATCCCCGGCCCGAATTGTGAAACCTTTCATGCTTGGCCCCTGTAGGGTACCAACTGTGGTTCACAGGGATTTCTCCTGAAGTTATCGAGACCATTGCAAGCTTAGGGCTCCTCCCTTGGAACTGATCTGGGTAGATTTTACAGGGCAGAAGAGGAGCTCTTAGCCTCTGTTGATAGCGTAATGTCTCCTCTACTTCTCCCCGAGTCACCCAGCCCCCTCGGGGTGCTGATCGTGGTGGCGCATACATGGCACAAATGCGCCTGCATGCGTTTCCTTCTAATAAGTTCAAATTACAGAACCAGCTAACTGCCAGTTTGCTTCAGTTCTGGATTTTCTGTGGAAAGAACTGTCAGCGGACACTTGCCTTGCCACTGCCAGGTTCTATGTGGCTTCCACTTCGGTTTGCCACGCCTTGGTGGGCGGGGTGCCCTCTAAGAGGCATCCTTACTAGGACCTCTTCATAGGGTAAGACCCCCCCTTTTTAAAACCTCTAGAGTCAGCATTTGGTAGACTTCTGACTCTCAAGATGGTTTTTCATATGGCAATTATGTCTCTAAGGAGACTTGGGTACCTACAGGCTCTGTCTCTTTTGCCGGCCTGTTTTGAGTTGCCCCAGGTAGGACCAAGAGCATTCTTTGCACCCTCACCCTGACTACCTGCCCAAGGTGCCTTTCTCGACCCTTGGCCAGTCATTCTCTAAGCCTTCTGCTCCCTGCCGCTTGTAATGCCGAGCAGCTAAAGACTACTCAGACTTTGTCCAGTCTGTGCCCTTCAGAATTATGTCCACCGCATTTGCTAGTGGCGTAAAGTCAGGGCAGCAGTTCTTCACTTTGAAGCCGTGACCGGGTTGTCACTTTGGGTGAGGGACCTTACTGCCCGGGCCTACGAGGCGAGCGTTCAAGCTTCGCCAGTAGGTTTTAGGGCGCACTCTTCCAGAGGGCTCTCCTCCTCTAAAGCCTTGGCTAGAGGTCTCCCTCTGCAGCAAGTTTGTGGTGCGGCTGGTTGGTCCTCTCCGCGCACATTCATTAAACTTTTATAGTTTGGATGTTCTTGCCACTCTTGGCTCTTACGCCCTTGAGTTGACACCGAACAAGTTTGTGGTGCAGCAGGTTGGTCCTCTTCGCTCACATTCATCAGTTTTTATGACAAGTTTGTGTTGCGATAGGGTTCTCTTCGCACACATTCATCGAACTTTATGGGTTAGATGCTTTGCTACTCTGGGCTCTTATGCCCTTGAGTCGACATCTCAGCTCATGCCTGAACAAGTTTGTGATGCGGCAGGCTGGTCCTCTCCGCTCACATTCATCAGTTTTTATGACAAGTTTGTGTTGCGATAGGGTTCTCTTCGCACACATTCATCAAACTTTGTGGGTTAGATGCTTTGCTACTCTGGGCTCTTATGCCCTTGAGTCGACATCTCAGCTCATGCCTGAACAAGTTTGTGATGCGGCAGACTGGTCCTCTCCGCTCACATTCATCAGTTTTTATGACAAGTTTGTGTTGCGATAGGGTTCTCTTCGCACACATTCATCGAACTTTGTGGGTTAGATGCTTTGCTACTCTGGGCTCTTATGCCCTTGAGTCGACATCTCAAGCTCATGTCTGAGACCTCTCGCGTTTTTGTGAGTACACTGCACAACCGTAGGGGTCCAGACAGCCCCAAGTGCGGCGGCGTGGGTATTGCGTTCCCCATAGCGCTTAGCAGCGCAAAATCGTAGTGAAGCCTTTTGTAAAGGGAACGTCTCGGTTTACATGTGTAACCCCTGTTCCCTGAAAAAGGCAAACGAGATGTTGCGCTGCTTTGCCGCACTGGGACGTCCCAGGACTGTTCTTCAAAAAGAAGTATCTGACGACACCTGGTGACGTATCCATTTATAGCCTGGCCTCAGGTGCATCTAATGATTACATCAGCCGAGGCTATAAATTCCGGTCAATGTTCATTGACGTGTTCCACACATTATTCAGCTCGGCTCACAGCGAAAGCTGTTCCCCGTAGAGCTTAGCAGCGCAACATCTCATTCTGCCTTTTTCAGGGAACAAGGGTTACACATGTAACCCGAGACGATTTCCCACATGGCCATCAATATCTAGCCCATAAGAACTAGCTCACCTTTGTCACACTTGTGTCCACTGTAGCCAGGGTGGCAGTCACAGCTAAAGGAGCCCCATTCGCCCAAGCACTTCCCATTAACCCCACAGGAGAGTCCTCCAGAAGTCAGACAAACACTGTCGGTTAGGGCACATCCTGGAACACTGTTCTCACTCTCTGCTGCGCTGCCGAGGTCATATACCTGACAGACACACATACACACACATGTTGGGTTTCCATGTTTTATGGGGACTTTCCAAAGACATAATTGTTTTATACTGTACAGACTTTATATTCTATCCCCTAAACCTGACCCTCACAGAAAACTTTCTGCATTTTTACATTTTCAAAAAACTTAATTTAGTATGATTTATACGCTGTTTTCCTCATGGGGACTGACAAATTGTCACCACAATGTAAATCATTTCGGGTTTTACTATCCTTATGGGGAAATTTGTTCTTCAAAAAGTGCTAAATAAATGCTCACACACACACACACACACACACACACACACACACACACACACACACACACACACACACACACACAAAGGCCTAAGTCATCACTATGTTGAATCTCATTTACATGCATTGACTCTCTGTCAGAAAGTGGCTAAGGTGAATGTCTGCTCCGTCCAAACACAAGATTTTGGATTGTTAACCAAAACACATGTCTGTATCTCATTCATGTAGGAAGATGTGTAACAGACACAGTGCCAAATATACTTGTTGAAATATTCATAAAACCAACTCAATTCAACGATTATCCTAAGAATGATTTTACTAACAATTTAAAATAAATTATTTCTTTGTGTTTCAACACTGAGGCCCCTTGACACTAGAAAGCATAGCACACTGCAATCATTTTTACAGTAGAAATATTTCTGGTGCATCCTAATTTGAAAACTATCTATACTAATTAATATGCAAGATAAGAATTAGTGTATCCCAAATCGTTCTTGCGTCTTTCAATTTTTAAAAATATAAATATGTTTTTTTGTCTGTATGACATCTTCAAACTTTGCGATGCGTCTCACACCAGATGCACGATGCTGTGTCAATTTAAAAACAGTTCAAATTTAAAAAAAGCATCTCAAAACACCTGCCTCAGTGCTCCCTTTTTTTTTTTTTTTTAAAGAACACCTTCTGTGTGAATGGCCCTTTAGGGTGCATTTACCTGACTGTCCACCACCAGGTTTCTCATGCATCCCACATAGCCCTTGTAATGTGGGTGTGACCTGCGGAATGGGTGTGTCTCTTTAAATCCGCCCAGCTGGAGAGGCTGGTAGACATCCAAAATCCTGTGGAGAAGAATACACATGTGGCATGAACTTCCATTTTTTTCTTTCCTTCAGAATATTTTCAGAAAGAAAAATGGAAGAATGCTCATGCTGCTCTTTTCTATACAAGGAAAGCAGACAGTGACCAGAGGCAGTCAAGCTCCAAAAAGAAATATAAATGACCAATTCATGCTAAATGTATGTCGTTATATTCACTGAAAACCTTAAACACTGCAATGGCTCAAAAATCTCATTGAAGCTCGCAAAACTTGAAGCACACCTCAAGGTTTGACATCAATGACTGGTCATTGTACACTTTCATAATTAGGAAAAGAGCAGCCTGGACATTCTGAAAAAATATCCTTCTGTGTTCAACGGAGAGAGTTTTTGGGAGAACTATTTCTTTAACAAACAATGTTTTGTTGGTGACTAGTACCAAACCAGCATACACCAGAATAAACCACAACTGAAATTCATGCTGGCCTGCGCTGGTCTTTTCAGCAGGTTATATCTCAGACTATACAGGCATATCTAGAAAAAATTTACATGTACACATTTATTACCTGGCACTGCCTGGAGTCTCTCCAGAGGCTTTGCACATCGACTGATCTGTCTCAAACATCTCCAATCCCAGACCTTCCACCTCATTCACCACAGCCTCAGAGCAGTGGTCCAGAATCATCTGTACTGTCTACACAAAAACACACATCAAACACACTCCAGTGATTCTTCCTCAAGGCAGAAGTGTTACACCACATCTAAGTACAGCAGAGGTCAAGTTTTATAATGGAAAATGTTAGACCCCAAACACAGAGGGTAATAAAGATCACAATCTGATTAACTCGTGAGAACCTCAGAGGTATTTGATGATCTTGATGGTCTGACAGCTTCATATCTCAGCGATATTGAGGTGAAGTTGAGAACATTATGAAGTCAAACAAAAGTTCCTAAGGGAATAGCAATTGCCCAGTGTCTCACCTGGATGAAACTGGTAGTGTGCTCTCTAAAGGCTAGGGTATTCTTCGCTTTGTCGTGTGCCATTACGTGTACCACATGGTCGGGCGTTCTAACCTTTCAAAGTATACACTTCGTAGTTTGATGCATGCACACTGCGACTTCTTTGTGATACTGTTTACAGTCTGTTTTAGTCAACACCAGGCACTTGCTCAGACAAACACACGGCAGTGAATTAAAAAATTGGGCTGCACGCGACCCTTCAGATGAAAACAATTACGTCATCAGTAAATTTCGTCACGCAACTCTGGTAAGGACAAAATGTACATAATGTGCAGTGTGTGAAAGACGTAGCAGCAAATTAAACCCAAAGCATACTTTTGGCTTAAAGGTGCTGTAAGCGATTGTTTTCATGGAAAGGTTTGCAAAAAATGATCAGCTCCCTGAAATATATTAATTAAATAATTGTCCTGAGATATCTCACCGGTCTCTGTGACAGCTATAGATTCTGTACACAGCAAACAAATTGTTTTTTTTTTTTATGTTTTTTATTTTTTCCATTTCATTTCTTATTTTGCATGTTCTCATAGTGTTATAGTTAAAGCAGATCATTGAGGCTTAATGCCATTTTCAGATGTATAATATTTGTCTGTTGAGGGCGCTTTTGTGCAACTGTTGTTGTGTTTGACAGTCATAGGAACACACAATGCTGCTCTACCGCTCGGTTTCAGTCTCAACTTTATTTTTGGAGGGCAGGTTCGGAAAGAGGGGGCTTGGCTTATTCAAAGAGTCAGTGTCGAGACAATTCCAGAACGATAAAATCGCTTACCGCACCTTTAAGACCCTCTCAATCCTTCTCTCTCATTTCCTATCTTCACTGTACCTTGCCATCATTGATGATGTCGAGGTGATGCCAGCGGCGGTCTGTGACGATGGCTCTTGCAGGCAGCTGCAGTGTCAGAGTCCCTGAGCCATGATTCACACTTAGTAAAGGAACGCCATTTTTCAGTTCTAATGAAAGAGTAAGAGAGACAGAATAATGGATTTTCATTAAACCTGAAGATGCACAGAATATTGATGTGGGTGCCAACAGGTATAATCACTGTAAATCACAGAGAGACAGATGTCTAATTAACTACATAGCACAGCACAATCTGTGCTCATCAACTCTATGTATAAGAATTTATATATATTAGGAATGTCATAAAATATTGGTACAACGAGTACGGATCGATACGTTTTTGTGGCATCAAATTATTAACATTAGCCGACTTTTAAATCAGAAGCCTAATTTGTGTGCTTTCCAATTCACTGTCAGTTGGCCTTCTGTTTAATGTAGTCTGACATAATAGCTTTGGGAGATCATACACCGGACAACAGGCACAGCATCTCGGGCAATAACCAATTTTCAGGGCTTTTACAATAAAATATTTTCTGATATTATGCATCATTAAATATTAGGGCTGCAACAGTACATGTATCTGTGCCAAACCAAACGGATACAGGGTGTACTTCGGTATGGTTCACGCAGTTCACATGAATGATTACATATTTTTTAATGAAACCAATATTAAAACAACATATAAAGAACAACACAAACCGTGTAGAACTAAAATGAAAAATATTTAAATAATTGTTGAGCAACACAGGACCACATGGAACCAAATCTTAACAGAAAAGAGGGCCTCACTGTACACTAGAAACATGATCAGATAAATGTATGTAATGTTTATGCGGCCAGTTCTTTCATCAATGTGTGCACTGCCCTGGCGGCTTTCACTGTATTTATATCCGCATCTTTCACTAATCGAGCGAAAAACAATATGGAACAGCCTTTCTGTGCCCCCAACCCCCACTGCCAGAGCCTGGGACAAAAGGTCCAGTTGTCCACCCTTATTGGCCGCCCTGCTCATGAAGCATATATCCACATGTGTCTCTTGAGCTAACTGGAGCAAAGCATGAACAGCCTGTGCAAGTTAATCTCGCCACTGCGTTCAAGCAGCCTCCCTCTGCAAGCTCAGACAGGGTTAAAACGTTAATGAACACCACAGGAGTGCTTATAGTTGAGTGATAAGTACAAGTTAAGTACAAGTGGTGAGCTGAAAGAAAATAGACGCAGAAATCTGCATGTCTTAAATTTGTTACAATTTTTATAATTGCACTTTTTGTACTTTTATTATTATTTATGTTTTTAAACAATGTGCATATAAGTGGCTCCTAAGTTTTGCATTGTAATTTCGTTGAAAAAATAGGCATAGTGCAGTCATGTATAAATTAGCCTTAACTATAAGAATCGTTTCCCATCAGCCACTGTGTTTTCAAAAGAAATAATTTAAAGAAAGATTCTTTGTTTTCCCAGCTGTACCTGAAGCATACAGAACCGTGACCCCAAAACCGAGGTTTGTACCAAACCATGTATTTTGTGTACCATTGCAGCCCAATTAAATATAGTTTAAAGTGATGTGTGTTATTTTTCACAGTTAAATACTTTCTTTTATCCTTGTAGAATGTACAGTGTAACTAAAGCAAACATCATTTTTATTGTTCATACTAAATGTTATGTATTTGAAGAATCCCAGATTTTTTTTTTAAATCCAATTATTTTTGCCATTTTCTATGGTGCTACTAGTGGTGCAGAAATTGCACACTACACCTTTAAGAAGTTTTCAAACTCATCATAGAACAGCATATAACACAATGACCGCACACGTATGTGACATGAGAATTTAAAGGTGTTCTATGCCCCCCAGAATTGGTTTTGACCTCAGCAGTATAAAATGCTGATTCGCAATCAAATTGTGGTCAGTTTCAAATTGCTGTCACTGCAGTGGAGGGTTTCCCAGTTCAATATAAACATGTACCAAACTGATGATGTAAGCTTATGCAAGGCCACTGGAGGATTGTTCCCTGAAAACATTTAACAAGTTGCACAATACAGTATTGGACAAGTGGCACAGGATCTGAACGTATGACCTTCACTGGTGACCTAGGGTCAAGATCAATGCTGACCCAAACTCCACTTGCACCACTGCTGACCAAATACATTTAAAAGCATCTATCATTAGCGGCTCACTGCAGACAGTGCTTGCGGCCACTGATTGATTTTAGTCACACAGTTAATTGAAAGGGGAAATTAATATCATGCAATTCTTTAAGGAGAATCTATGATGGTTTAAGATGGCTTAAATTATTTACAGGATTCCGACTGTACCGGATATATGCACACATTTGTACGTAAAACATGTGTGTGAATATTTTCATCTATACATACACTTACATTTTTCCAAGATTTAGGATAAAAGTTAGAGACAACTCAAATCAAGCATTCACAAAAATCACAGACTTCCAGTGGCCTTAAAAAAACATGAAATATGTTCAAATTATAAAAAAAGTTATTAGTAGAATTTGAATACATAAGTGAACTTACAATATGTCTTATTTCTCAATAACAAAAAGGAATATTTTCTACATTAAAAAGGTATGTTGATCATATGTGGTCTGGGACTACTGTATATAAAAGGTGTTAATTGCATTTCAATTGAATTTGAGAAATTGGTCTTTTCTCAAAGATCTTGCAGTGCAGGTTCGAAGGCAAACGTCTCTTGCGAAACATACCTAATGCAATGAAGTCCTCTTTTTCTCCTGGCTGTGGTGTTCCCATTGGGCCATTGTAAAACAACAGGCCATTGGCTGCCTCTGTGATAAACTCCAGAGAGATGTGGCTTTGAAAGCAAGGCTTTATGGGAGGAAACCAGGCGTAACCATTGCCGAGAAAACTGTGTTTGGTCTGCTGGCATTCTGGCCCGTCAAACATGGGGGGACATTTACACCTACAATAGAACACAGAAGATTGGTCAATATTAAATCAAAGTAAACTCATATCATACCTAACCCACCAAGTTCTATATTTTACAAAAACAAAAGTAATTTAGAAAAGTTATTGCATTGAACGGTAGTCTGTATTACCTGTAACCCAATTCACTGTCCACACAAGTGCCGCCATTCAGGCAAGGGTTTTGTGGGTATGAAGAGCATTGCTGGTGAACACTCTCTCTGGCCAGGCAGCCACACTGAGCACTTGCTTTGGCTGAGACGGACACCAGAGAGACATTTCCATTGTTCAGTACTGTAGGGCGGTCACCGAATACCAATTTGCTAGAGCAGCCGCCTGTCTGACCACAGCCTGCATAGGCGCACTCGTCCACCCCCACCTGTAGGATGGCCACACCCAGAGCCGACTCCAACTGAAAGAGAAAATGTAGATCCTTCTTAACCCTATGCACTGTTCATCATTCAAATTGTTCCCAAACAAAAGTGTCATTTTTTAATCGTTATGAGCGAAATGTAACAACTCTAACTTCAATCATTTAAATCAGCATTTCGGGTGGGTTTTTGTGTATTTTATGAACCAGTCCTCATAAATGATATACCGTTTGAAAGCTTAAAGTCTCAAGAATCAAACTGTGCTGTCCATTTAAAAAATAAAAATAAACCCAGTTGAAATTCCAAGTATAAACACTAGATGGCTGCAGAGAGCTACTTAGTCATCCCTGGTTGAAGAGAAGATGTTTTCTAGATTTTGTCACAAGTTCTGCCTTTAGATATATATTTAAACATGATCAAAGGCTACTTTTGTCAAAGCTTTGCTTTTTGTTACATCTTATGGAGTTTTGTGTTCCCTGCCACAGTCGCCTTCGGCTTGCTCACTGGGGTTCTAAATCCAATTATTATTTAACTATTTCATTATTTATTTTTATACACAATTTACAATTACACAATGATGACTCTAAGACTTTATAGATATTACAGTTTCCTTTCTGTTAAAGCATGACTTTCTGTAAAGCTGCTTTGAAAAGATGTATAATGTGGCATTATTGCAATAATTTGTCAGTTTTGCAATAATGCCACATTATTATTACAGTCAAACCTGAACATGGTGTTACAAAGAGATGACATATATAGAGAAAGCATCACTTATATTTTTTTCAAACATAAAAATTAAATTACTCAAATAATTCAATATAAATATCAAGAAAATGAACATAAATGTGCAGTGATAACTCAAAAAGTTAAATTACATTTTCAATGGCAAACTTTTTTTAATAAACGTTGGTGGCAAATTGCTTCCAAAAATGATGAGTACAATAACAAGTAATAACCTAATTTATCCCTGTTTGTAGCCAGATGAATGTATGCTTGTGCGTGTGTTTAGCATCGCAGATGTGTTATCGTCTCGCCAATTCATTTTGGTGAGTGTGTTTTTTTGACACATTTAAAATTTCTGTTGTATAGTCTTACCAGTTCAGTTTTGTGTGTTGATTTAGATTTTGTGTGTGGCTGTTTTTTAGATTTTATATAATAAATAATAATAATAAAAAAAACTATGATCTCAGATTTTTAGTGTTTCCCATTCATTTCCTATGGTGGTCACTTTTGACAGTACAAGTACAAGTGTAGCTTTGTTCAGATATCAAATGGGCGAAAAGTCACCAAGTCTCATACCTCTCAGACAAAGGAAACCAGTTTTATTGAAGAAACAAAATTGATTTTGGTCAAAAATGACAGAAAAGTGCATAAGAGTTAATTACTCGAGCTTAATTAATGTTACTTCCATATTTCATTCAGTTTCCTTAGATTTGCGGCAGAATAAGTTTTACTGTTAAATAATGGGATAGTCGAGTAGAAAATGTGATTTAATTAATAAAATTATATAATTTTAATATTTAATAAAATTGTATTATTCCTCGTTTAACTCTTTGCACTATTGTTTTTTGTATATTAACACTAACTTCACTTTTTAATGGTAAGAAATTGATGGTAAGACTTGATAATCATAGGAAATCGTTATTTAGATCACAAATTTGCCATTATTTGGAGCAGAATCTTAGATACGTCTAATTACTAGACAAGTTTAGAATTATACAGTATTAGCTGATTCATCATAATTATTTTGTTGTTGTGTTGGTTAGTATGGGTGTGTTTTCAGACCACCATCTCATGCCTTACATGGAAATTAAATATTCATTGACCCTAGCGCAATGTGCAGATATGAGTTGTACGTATGAGGAGTCCATGGTCTCCATGTCTGTCTATGGATGAAACACAGGAGACTTGTAAGGGTGTGAAAGTGTGCGCATAAAAGTGCATTTTTTCTTTCTCACCTTGGCTTTGTTCATGGCCACATAGCCGTGGAGTTTCTCTGGCTTGTAGTACGGTGAGCCGTGAGCAGCAAACCACACACTAAGATGGTGCTGAGCTGACTGGCTGCCATAGGCCAGACTGAAGACATCTACATTCTCCACGTCTGTCTGCAAGAGCTCAGACAAAATGCGCCGGAGACGCATATATCGGCTCTCAACATTCGCAGATGTCCAGAAAAACTCACTTGCCGTTATGTCTATAAACACCAAAAACATACATAGATACTCTTAAAAAATTTGTTTATAACATCAGAACTTATCAACAATATAAAATCCAAAATTATATATTAAAGAGATACTATCATACACACATTTTATTTTGTCCCTGAGGTTCACTAATGTAGTATTGCAATACCATTTCAGACCCTCTCTGGTCATTCAGAAACTCTCTAGTATGTTTAAAAAGTATATCAAACAAAAATTCAAGAAAAATGCAGTTTGTCATGATATGACTTCTTTAAACATAATATTTATGCATACGATATGTGTCAAAAAATATAGCCTGACTACATTAAGAATTTCACTGTTTGTTTTTTTTTAAAGGGAGAATAACTCACTGGCTAATCTAATAGACCCAGCGTTCTTCAGCGCCTGCTCCTTCAGTTCAATCACTGTGACCTCAGCTGTGGAGGTGACGTCAGGCCAGCTCTTATCTGCCACCCTCACATGCAGATTGTAGAAACCTGCCTGTGTTCCCTCTCTGATGCTCAGCTGACCAGTGTTCTGGTTAAGGCTGAACTGTCTGTGCAGGTTCATGTGCATTGGGAAAGGAGGCAAAAGGTCAAGAATTAAAAAACATTATCATGAATCAACTTGTATCGATGGTCATCACTTTTTACCACATTTGAAGAGTAATTCACCCATAAATGTAAATTATGGGATCATTAACTCACACTCATATCATTCACATTCTATATTATTGCCTTTCTTCTGTAGGACATAAAAGGAGATATTTAGCAGAATGTCCAAACTGCTATTTTTAACATATGAAAGTGAATGGGGTTGGATGGTATTGAGCTTAAAAAATAAAAAAAAGACAAAAAAGGATTATAAAAGTAGATCATGTGACTCAACAACAAACAAAATGAGGGTGAGTAAATTATTAAATACATTTCATTTTTATTCAGTTATTTGCACTATACTGAGATACACTGGAGGGAAAATGACTGTACAGTAACTTGAGAGTCATTCCCATGTTCATTCCTAGATAATCACACATGAGAGGGCAGCAGTGCAGTGCACAAAAGTGATGCTGTAAAATGACTCATGCTGTATTATTAATGGCAGTGTGTATATCGGTTAAAGCACTTATGTCAACTCCTGTCTCTGTCTCATGTGATGAGCATGACAGGGACACTTCTGCTGCTTTGAATAGGAAATATTCCAGGAACAGCAAGGCAGCACAACTCTCACTCATTCTCACTCTCTCCCTCTGTATACATACACTTTCTCTAGGTTACTCAAGGTTTCCCAAATGGCAAATTGATCTTTGTTATATATATATATATAGTTGTGATGCTACACACCCGGCCCCTAATCAGGCTAATCAAGCCCCGGAGAGGGATAAAGGCCGACTGGAGACTGCAGTGGGACAGAGAGAGAGATTTACGGGCAGCTGTCCGACACCTTTGTGTGTGTTTGTCTTTTTGTTTAGTTCTTCATTTAGCTACTTATATCGTCAATCCAGTTCTCGCCTCCTCCTTTCCCTTAATCCCTTTACAAAATCTAACTATTTTAATAAACTTAACTTAATGGAAACGTAATGGAAAACAAGACAATGTAAATGTAATGCAAGGTAACATATGAACACTGTGAAACATGGAACAAGATAACCCACAATTACATTTAACCAGGGTTAAAAATGTATTTCAATGAAATGCAAGTAGTCTATGCAGGACCACACTTCTTCAATATGGGGATGAAGGAAATGCACTAAAAAAGCTCAGTTAATCTAGCACTTCAATTAAATCAACACTTGTTTACGGCTCTTATAATGTACCATTTGTACTGATGCTTTTTTTTGCCATGTAAATAACACAAGAAATTTAGCACCAAGGTCATTAAATTCACATTAGCCATTGCTGAAATTAAATTCAATCATGTTCACATAACAGGAATAGAGTTCCAGCTCGATGGTGACCTTCAGCTCTGGTGCCAAATTAGGTACTTAACTGTCAAGTAACAAATGAAAAACTGCCTGGATCGAAGCAACGTTCTTTGTGCCAAGAGATGTGTCATACTAACTAGCACCAAACTGCTAATGTATTAATGTTTTAATTATCAAAATTAATGAGGGCAAAACCTCCACAACACTTTTCCGGGCACAGCTTTGAATGAAACTTCAAATGGACTGTGATTGAACTCAAGACTAAACTGATTAAGTTGGCATTTGTAGTCAAGAGTATTAGCGTAATCACTCCTCTTAAAGGTCCCATCACTGGCACAAGTCACAGAGGCTTGTTTTGACAAAGACCATCACTTACATGGAGTGATTAAAGAGAGCTTCTATCCAACATTGTTTGTTCTAATCAGTTACTAGGAGAGAATCCTTGTCTGACTTCAGAGTGAATTTTGAATTCTATTTTTGATTAAGTATTAAAAAGCAAGTGACAGGCAAGGTGACGGAGAGCCAATATACAGCGCTCAAGAGCATGCTCTCATTCTTTATCATTGCCTTACTTTTGTTCTTTTTTTTTCTTGCCTTGTAAGTGTCCGTTTACACAGTCATGTTTCAATGAAACTTCAATAGAAAATCAAAGCACCTGGGGGGTTTGCCTTCGAACTTGTACACCTTTTCGCTCCAATCATCGAGGTCAGTGGATTGAACCTGTCCAAGTATCATGGTGGGGAGCATACCTGGGGAAAATACATAATGAGGTTAGAGAAAAGCTACTTCCATCCAGTCTGTGCTATACCTGGGGCGATGTGTGTGTTAGTGTGTGTGGGTGGGACAGACATATCTTTAAAGAGATAAGCAGAGCATCTTATTGGCCCATATGGACCCACTTAAACAGCACAGTGGGGGGTTGGATATGATGCTATTAGCATGCACCATTGCCATTTCTCCAAAAGGAAAAACAAACAACTGTAATCCTGTTAGTCATGAAATCCAATTTTTTTAAATGCTCCTGTTTATGTGGCTCATAAAACCTGGGATTTAAGTATCTTGCTATGTTTGACCTATGTGACAAATTCTTAATAGAAGGGTATTAAGTTTACAGGTAGTGTTACAAACTAAATAGATTATTGCATGGGGACGACATGACCATAAGTAACAAAGAAAATTAATGTGACTCTCCCATGTTTTGGTTTTGGACATGGTACAATGTTACCAACATGTTTGTTAGTCTTACATGAAAGTACTTAAGTGGTCCTATTACCTATTGTATACTGTACTTTGATACACCATTCATAGTACTACAATGGTAAATGTCTGAAAAATGTTAGTATCATGATATTTTTTGAAGTACACTGGAGTAAGTTATCTATATCATGTTACATTAATATTTTAATCATACAGTATCATGGTATATGTCAAAGTACAATGGTATCACCAATTGATACCACCACTGTACCATAATACCCCAATGATACATTTTTAATGGGGTAGCACAGCAGAATAATGACATTCTTTTGGAACATACCCTGTAAGTTGTACACTATAAACTCGCTGTGTCCAGGAGCATGGGGGTGGTCATTTTTGTCTCCGATAATGACAGTAAGAGTACTGGTTGCACTCATTGGAGGAGAGCCACTGTCAATCATCAGGATTGGGAGAAGGTACTGGTTCTGTTGTTCCCGGTCAAAGGTGCGGAGAGCGGTTATCATGGCACTGCCATTTCGCAAGTCAGTCAAGTTAAAGTTGGTCACATCAGAAGTTAACATCAGTAGACGGATGGAAAAAGGCCCTCCGTTGGATGATGTGTCTCGATCAATGGCATGTAGCAGAACCGAAGTGTCATTCATGCGAACGACTTGTGGTGCAATAGTGTTCTCCCACACAATGGGCCGATATGCAGCCTCAAACTCTGGTCCGTTGTCATTGACGTCCTGTATGGTCACTAGAACAATGGCAGAACCGGTAAGAGCAGGACTGCCCATGTCTGTGGCCAAGATCATGAGCCTATATTGGGACACCTTCTCCCTGTCCAGAAAGTCAGCCACTACAACCCAACCACTCTTGTCCACCAAAAATTGCTGAAAGGGGTCAGATTCTGGGGCAATGCTATATGTGAACCTCCCATTTTGACCTGAGTCCAAATCCACAGCTGTCACCTGAGCCACAATGGTGCCGACTGGAACGTCTTCAAACATCGAACCAGCTTCATAGAACTGTGGGAAGAAGACTGGAGCATGGTCATTGGAATCTTCAACCTGGATGATGCAGTAAGCAAGGCTGAAGAAGTCAGCATCTTCTACTTTGATGGTAAGGTTGAAAGTGCGCTCATGTGGCTTCTCAAAGTCGATCTTCTTCTTCAGCCTCACCACACCACGGCGGTTCACCTTGTCCGTCTCAATGAAAAACTTGCGATCTTCATCTCCACCAATGATGCTGAAGGTCATGACTGAATTTTCACCTTCATCTCCATCGGTGGCAGCCACTACCACTGCCTCGCTGTTGATGTCCAAGTTCTCTGGCATTGACGCCATGTAGACCCTTTTGGTGAAAACAGGAGGGTGATCATTTACATCGGAAACCACGATCGTGGCTGTTCCTGTCCCGGAAAGTCCTCCTCCATCCCGAGCTTCCACCACAACATGATATCTGTCCACCACTTCCCTGTCCAAAGAACGCAGAACGGTATAGATGGTGCCAGTGGCTGGATTGATAGAGAAGAGGTTAAGATTGATTTCATTCCGCACATTCTGCACAATTCTGTATGTCAGGATAGCGTTCTTGCCAGCTTTTGGATCGTCTACGTCGGTGGCCCGCATTTCCATTATGGAAGTGTCTGCTGGGGAGTTCTCAGGTACGTGACCCAGAGAACAGTTATCCATGGCACACAGAAAGACAGGTGCATTGTCATTGATATCCTGCACATCGACTAGAACATCGGCAAACCCCGTAAGACCAGCCCAGTTCTCATCGGTGGCCAATACAAGGAACTGCCAGACCGAACGAACCTCACGATCTAAACGCCGCTGTGCATAGATCCTACCATTCAACTCGTCAATGGTAAATTCACTACCAGCACCCTGCCCATGTAGAGAATACCGCACTGCACTCTGGTCTGCCTCTTGATCTGGATCTGTGGCAGAGACCTGGGAGAACAGTAGTGGGGAAAAAGAGGAATGTATATTTGAATTCAACACACTGATCACAAAACATATGAGGCAATTAAAAGTTAATAGTCTCAGTAAAGGAATGCAGATTGTTCTCCTGCCTTTTTTGGTTTGGTTATGCAAAGCCTTTGAAGTTTTTTTTTATACTGATAGCACAATACAGAAATATTGAGACATGCTAGCGGAGAATGACAACCGTGGCAAGGTGTGTTAAAGCATTCATTTCAAATAGGGTTTCTTTTCTTCTTAAGCTTTAACTTCAAGAGCACATTAATAAACATAACATATCACTTCAAGGCAATCCACAACAAAACTGGAACCAATTTATGGCATAAGGTACAAGGCACACACAAAATCAGTTCTACATCTCAGCAATCTGCCAAGGTTGATTTGCCTCTCTACAAGAATATTACCATGTTTTTCAATTCACCTGCGGTTTTCTAATCCTCAGCACCTGTTGTGCATCCATAACATTTCAAATTGTGTATAGTTTATACAGTGTAATTACTATACAGAGGCCACAAAAAGTATTTGGAGCACTTTAACATGCTCAAGTCACACATATAAAAAAATATACTGTATGTCATTGCATTATCTAACAATATTAAACCATACGGCATCTGCAAACAATTGATGCTAGACCTTTTTCTCAGAACTAACTTTATTTTTCATATTCCACTTAAGCCTGACAACCAGAAAGTGGTTGCTAAGTATATTTATTGTTTTATCATAAGAAACCTAACTTCTTTTTGTTAAATGTTTTAATGGAAATGTCTGCTTGAGCTATCATTCTTGAAACTAAATGCCACATTTTAGACATTCAAACAATAAGTGTGGCATAACTTCCCAAATAATTTTTGGAGTCAACATATGTGTCTGCTTGAGTGTTTTAACACCTCACCTCTAGTACAAAGACAGGCAGCTCCGTAAGCTCCTCTGTGACTCTGGCATGATACTCCGTTTGAGTGAAAATAGGTGCCTCATCATTCTGGTTGATGACATTAATGACAACCATTGTCTGGTTTTCCCACTTTCCATCCGATGCGACCAGCTGTAACTCGTAGCGCTGCACCTGCTCATAGTCCAGCCGCTGGGCAATAAAAATCGTGCCAACCTCTGGCTCCACATCGAACGCACCCATAGTGTTCCCCACGGTAATCTGGTAGCGCAGTTTGGCATTGGCACCTGTTTGGGGGGTTTGGGAAATGATAGCATTCAAGGAAGTGTTAATCTTGGCTGAGCTGGATAAAAAGAGAATGTCAGCATTAATCTGTGCTCATTTGATGAGGATTACATAAAGGCAAAGAAAGCTCTAACACACACATGATATGATTGTGCCAAATACTAAAATCAACATACATGCATTCCCACAAAAAAAATGTCACACAAAGACTGTTTCTTATATATGGTTTTGTACCATATAGACAACAATTCTACTCATCAATATACCATAAAAAAGAATCCCATTTAATCCTTTCATAAGAAGTAGCATTAGACTAAATAACCATTCTTTGATCCATTATGAAATATGATACCCACGTAATGGTCTTGTCGTCTTACCTTCAGTGTATATATATTTTTACCTAAGAGTGAGAAATTCTCCTTTGACAATGTACCAGACACAATGCCTGATTTTTTATTTTTATTTTGTCATAATACTTTCTGCTGGTGCAGTTTAATGTACAGAGACAACTACAGTATAATCAAGCCATTTATAGGTTGACCTCCCTAAGAGTGTTTCAAACATACTGTAGACTTGTTGACACAGTCAAAAATAGTCAACATGTCAACTGGCCCAACCAGTGGTGTTAGTTTGGGATGAGACTACCTGTGATAAACCATTTAGCTGTACATTCACTAGCTTGTCTGAAGATTTGTAGATTGGTGGTGTGGAAAAGGTGGAGTGTTTAAAGACTCAATTTGGAAGCATTCATTGTTTTTTATCGTTTCCATTTAGTGCTGCCTTTTTCAGAAATGATACACCTGTAAGTACACAGAACAGTGATTGAAAAAGTATCCTAGAAAACAAGCACCACATTCTATCTTTTCCACTTTCCTACTAGATTTGTCCATCCATGGTACACTGCAGGAGTGAATGGCTCCAGTTTCGTTCCAGCTCTGTTTACCAGGCTGGATCAGATTTTATGAGACAAACACCATCTGGGCATGATGTGTGAGGATTTCATTAGAAAGTGTCGTGCTCATCCTAGCTACGGCCATCATGGATGTGAAGTGCGATGTGTTGTGACACTTGCTGAGGGGAGCTCCAGTGATTTGCCAGAAGTGGATTCCTTAGTGACCAGCCGAGCCATATGGTGCACCCTTCTCCCCAAAGCGCCACCAAAGGCCAACCAGCTTAAACTCAACTACTGGGATCCATAGCAACTGGCTCTCAACTGGTTTTGCTCCAGGACCCAGATTTTACATTGGACATCAAGTGGTGACCCAACACAATTAAAAAATCTTAAAAATTTAAATCAAATCAAATCCTTAAAATCAAATATTGAAATTATGAATATTAATAATATGAATATAATAGTAGATAAAATAATTACATTATTAAAATATTTTTAATCTCTTCAGCCAATAACTCAATGACACAATGTGTTGGCACACACCATGTTTATCCTTGTTGCAAGTGAACCTGTATTTAATGTAGTCTGGGTTGCATTTTGTTTTTTAACCTCGAGTCATTTTATTCATGGTTTTCGAGAATAAGCACGAGTCATGTAGTAGTGTTTGATTGGACACACAGCCTTTGACGTCAACAACAAAAGATATGAGAAGCGTTTATTCTCTATTTTTAAAGTTGAGAAGCCAACAGTATTTATTTTGCTATGTTGACTATGTGGCAAGTTGCATTTTGCCTTGTTTTATCCCAGTTGCTGCAACACTATCAGAACAGGCTTGCGAGGCTGTGCCCCACCAATTGAGAAGCACTGATTTATAGGATGGTCACTGGTGCTGAATGACAGCAGAAAAGTCTATAAGACCTTTGGCTCATTTGACTGTTGAAGAAAGTTCTGTATGTTTTACATATTCTATCTTTGAAATCAGTCTGGAGTTTACATTTACACATTTGGCAGACACTTTTATCCAAAGCGACATACAGTGCACTTATTACAGGGACAATCCCCCTGGATCAACCTGGATTTAAGTGCCTTGCTCAAGGACACAATGGTGGCGGCTGTGGGGATCGAACCAGCGACCTTCTGATTAACAGTTATGTGCTTTAGCCCACTACGCCACCACCACTCCGAGTTTGATGAACAACTCAAGGAGGGTACTGCTAATAAGCTTTAGGAAACATTTAACAGGCCTGTAAAATTCATCTTCTCCTTTAAATCAGTTCCTAATTATTCCTATTCCCCATTTTCATCCCCAGCGTAATTTTAATGGCGATCTCATTCATTGTGCCTTTCAAGATGGAAGGGGGGACAGAGGGACATCACGTTCTGATTTGCATTCTCTTTCATGACAGTCGTGAGATATTAGCTGTCGCCTGGCTCTGGACTGTCCATCCAGCCAAGGCAGGTCATGCCACTCTTCTGCCAGCGATGCCGTCTCATCATTAATGAGCTATCAGACACCTGTGCGTCTTCATTTCACTGGCACTGTCTCCTTCACCCTAGCCTGCTTGTTGACACGGCTCCATGCCACACGTAATTTGTCATGCATATGTAACAGTGAAGCCGTGTTGTGCTCCCGCCTGTTTGTTTATGTTGACAGATGAGTCGGAGTCGCCATGCCCTGATGAAAATCAGAGTGAGCTCAGGTGGAGGAATCGTATCATCAAGATGTGTGGAGAAGACAGGCAGAGGACGAGAAATTTGGGGGTGGGCAGACAGACAGGCTGGCATGCTTCATTTGATGGATAAGTGATTTGTACAAGGCTGTCATGCTCAGATTATCAGGAGCAACTCAATGGCTGTCGAACGAAGCTCAATAGTAGCTTAATAGTAATTTTTTCCATCTAACATTCTGCCTAACATTTCCTGATTTTTGGGTGAACTATTCTCATGAAGCCTTCTTTACTAAATAAAAATGGCAATACTGATTGGTTTGTAATTTCTGACCCATTATGTATGAGTATGACTTGTGATAGTCATGATGATTCCATGACTATCACAAGTCATACTCGCAATTGCAACGAAACCTCATCTATGTTAGCCAGTTAGATAAGCTAGATAAGATAGAAGCTACCTTGGTGACATGCTTAAATAAGCTGAATTCAAAACATACATTTTCAATACACCACAGACATCCAAATGTTTATCTTTACAAGTCATAGCAAGTTATGCACAAGATTATCATATGTAAGATGTGGTGACAATCAGGGCTGTACTGGGAAGACAAATTATGTCATCATGTCTGGTCAACTGGTTGTTGGGTGATCCAAAATTTGTTGAGCCTTTTCTGCATATTGAGGCACCTTTTGTTGTCCGTTCTGCATAACGCGGCGGCTCATATTAGCTTATTGCGGAACATTCTGCACATTTCGCAGCCGACCCACGGGTCCGCTCGGTTCTCCCAATGGCCAGTCCACCCCTGATCGTCCACAAAGTGCGTCGGCCCAAAAGCCCAGTATGCCAGATTACCAGTCCAGCCCTGGTGGCAACACAGCACTGGTCCACTAGATTTTTATTGTTGAACCCTGATGTAATGGCCTAAATGTTCCAATATCAACTTGTACACGTCACTCAGTAAACCGATGCAAAATTAACTGACTGCAAATAGTTTGGCAAGCTAATTCATACTGTAGCTCATTCACATGGTTTCAGCAGCTAAGATTATGTTTTGAGGCTGTGTTGAATTTGGCTGTAGGATAAGCAGCTCTCTAAAGACAAATCAAAAATTTACTAAACAGCCATATTTCATTCAAGAGGCCAAATGATGCATAACAATAAGGTAAGGTTTGCTGTCAGCAATGTTTGTACACATGATAATACTGGCATCTTACATTACAAGGACAAATAATACAGACCGCCTATTTGAAGATGGTGTAATAGCTATAGTTACATCATTATAAAGTCTGTGTGCTACTGAAATAAACATGAACTTCCTGCAGTTCCAGCTTGCCCTTGAGGGGTGCAGCATGCTTTGCAACTAAAATCTGCAAACACACAACATAACCAAGTAAAGCACAGTGAGAAACATACTTAAAAAGTTGTAGGTGAATCTACAAAAACATGTCCGGATCATATTTCACCCCCAAAACTAAAAGAATAAAATAAGAAATTATTTTTGCATTAAGAAAATGAGTTGTTTATTAAAGACAATTAAAGGTGAAAAGTTCTGTGCCAGAACTGCAACTTTTCCAAACACTCCCTCTGTCTACCATTCATCAGCAAACAAACTTACGTCATAAGTTGTGCCAAATTTGGCAATGTTGGACTTGACAGGATGCTCAAACAAATACAACAATGTTTTGATAGTGCTACCGAGCCACAGTATTTACATTTTATAAGGAAATCAACCTAAAACGGGCTTACTTATGGATGTCTCTGCATATTAAATTGGGATAGGAGATAAAACTTAAATGCTCATTTCAACCCCAATTCAATGAAAATTCAATGCGAATTCTCATTGATTTTAAGGTTAAATGTGACATGGACATGTCACATGCTTCGTCAGATTCACTCAGAATGAGGAAGAGACTTTCAGACACATTCAGACACATCACCAGCTGAGTGACACAGCTAAAGTCATCGAGGAAAATATGTCGATCAGCAAGTCTGTAGCTTAATGGCATAGTGCCATGTTTTATGGATTAACTTCCTCTAATATTGATCGTCGACATGTTCGGACACCTGTGCTAAGCACATAGGACACCAACACAGCACATATTCCTACTCTCTGCCTCTCCGTGAAGTTTTAAAGGAGTAGTTCAACTAAAAATGAAAGTTCTGTCACAATTTACTCACCTTCTTGTCTTTCCAAACCATTGTGACTTTCTTTCATTTTGGAATGCAAAAGAATAGATATTTTTATCCAAGATAAATTACTTGTAAAAATCTATACGTTTTGAAAAAGAGTTTTCTTTTTCAAAATGGGGACTGCGGCTGTCAAGGTCCAAAAAATGTGAGTATGGTTGAGATTTGAGAACTATGATAGATGGGAAGATTTTCATCAAATAATGAGGCGAATAATACATTTTGGACTTTAACTCATACTAAGCTATGGTACGGTTTCAGAATAATTGGAATATAGCGCACAAGTCTTATGGACCATATTTATGGATCTTTTATGGTGCTTTTGCACCAATTTTGGGGTCTGAATATATTATACAGATTTAGATTGACGTGAGGGTGAATAAATGATGACAGAAGTTTCATTTTCAGGTGAAATGTTCCTAATAAAAAACACATTTATAAAAAAATTTTAACAGATGGAATTATTTTGAGGCTTTGTTTTTTGTTAGGGTGACAGACAAAAGGTTCCAATTTATGCAGCTCGTTAAAGGCACACTATAACATGTAATGCCTCTGAGAGTTTTGTCATAAATCTGCTAATATACTTTCATTGTTTCACTATATTGTTCAAAAGGGGAGAGCTATTCCGGTCCATTAAAAAAATCTCAGTCGTTATTGTTTGAGTTTGGGTATTGCTCAGATGTCACACATCTCATGTAAATTTTTCACAAAGTCTTTCACTCAAGGGTTTATCCCCGTCATTAGAGAGGGCCTGTTACTTATTTAATAATTTTCTTGAAGACAACGACGAGGAAACATATCAAAGAGACAAACATCAAATAAGGGACTGAAAATGTTACTCCCACATCCACCACAGAGATTGCTAACAAGCTTGGCACAAAATGAGTGCATTTTCCACCTAGATTTATTTAGTCATTTAAACCCCTCCTCCTTTGTCTTTGTCAAAAATATCAGTGGGCTGTCAGAACAAATATCTGTACACAAACACACAAATCAAAAACAAACTAAAACAAAAAACAAAAATAAGTGACAGGGCCACCTGAATAAAATATTTGATTATGGCTGCATGCAGTGTAAAAATTACCCTCGTCTTCGTCGTTAGCTGTAACTGTAATGACCACATAGCCCACTTCCTTGTCTTCTTCCACACTGATCTCGTACACAGACTGAGAGAAGGCTGGAGCGTTGTCATTCACATCAGTGACAAAAACCCTCACGTAGGCTGTATCTGTGGAACAAAAAGGTGTGTATTACTTCCAAATCCCATTAATACATACATTCCAAATCCCATTAATACATACATCTCTCAAGACAAATTGGTAACAATTCATTGAAGCTTATTTAATATGCATTAAAATACATTCACAATGGCTTTTTAATACACATTATAATCAGTTTTATGGTCTCAGATCCAACAATGGTTAAGCTAATGTTGCTTTTTTGAGCTGGTCAGGCTGTTCAAACAGAGCAATGTTTTGCTATCTCCAAAATGTGGGGGAATTAAACTTTTAATAGCTTATAGTTGCCTTTACATATTAAGTTAGTATATCAGAGATCATTTTAACACCCAAAACACTGCTAACATTACCTTTAAAATACTATAACTTTAAACAATCTAATGAATTAAGCACAATTAGGTTTCATTTAATGTGTTATGATTTCTAATGCATAACACTCATACAGGTATAAACATGAATAGGTTAATAATGTATTAGAATATATTAACCGTATGTTTTATGTATATCATTTCCATATTTTTTAGGAAAACATATAATTAACAACAGAGTGTATTAATTATTGCATTGAGAATGATGTGTTATGTAGACAGGCTTCATAGGCATCAACATGTTATGGAGACTTTTTCTGTAAAGAATTGACAAGAAACAGTTTTGATTAACATCCTAATTACATTTTAATATTCCAACTGCGGCCTTATTAAATTATATGCATCCTATATTACATACAAATCCCTGGGATGGCATTAGGTCTTCATTAAGAGTGAATCATTAATGCCTTAATGAATGGAGCTCATCCTGGAGGCTAGTGTGCCATGCTGTGATTGGTGGGGAGAGAAAAAGGGGGACCGAGAAGACTTGAAGGTTGATGGATCACACCTGTGTTGGGTTGGCCCTGCTGGCTGGGTCGGGCTGACTCTGAACTATCCTGAGACTGGACCTCGATCAAGTAAGAGCCTTTCTGCTCACGGTCGAAGGTGGCCCGGGTCTGGATGATGCCCGTGTAGGAATTAATGCTGAAGAACTGTGAGTCACCACTTTGATCCTTTAGAATAATGTAGTTAATCTATATGGAAGAGAGTGCCAAAACAGATGAACATGGGAGAAATACTGACACATCAGTACAAAATCAGTGACTAAGGGTTTTGCTCTGCTGAGAAGGCCAGTATAGACCAGCATGAAGTTATATGGTGGTCCAGGCTGGTTTATGCTTGTTTAGTGTTGGTCTAGGGGGATCAACATGCATTATTTTCTTTCTTTTTTCTTTCTTTTTTGGGCAATGCTGGTTGATTGAGGAAGGAGGTAGATATACCATGCTGGGGACCAGCATCCAAAACATCATATACTCATGTTCTTCAAAAATCTTGAAAATGAAAAGGGTCATTACCTATGCAATGAATCATCTAAGACTCTTTACAAACAACAGACATAAAGTCATGGCAGTGTTTTGGTAGTTCTAGAGTAGAGAGAACCAAGATGGAATGGTTTCAGGGAGGACTCACCATGCCATGGAGGCCAGAGTCCAGGTCAGAAGCTGAGACCTGTGCCACTGATGTGCCAATCTCTGCACCCTCTGGTACTGTTGCCTCATACGTGGATGACATGAAGAAAGGAACATTGTCGTTGACATCTGAAGACCAGGGTAATAAGAAAGAGAGCAAATTGTTTTTCAATGCATCTTTGTTGATGTTTTTATTGTTGGTATTTTACAGCTTAGAGGAATTTTATTTTGCTAAGAGGCTACAGTTTTATAGCTGGGGAGTTCTCAGTTATGTGTAATTTTAAGTTTTAACTTTGCCTTTGAGAAATAGAAATAGAAACAATTGAGAAAAATGTCAACAAACAGTAAGAGTATCGAGTTACAAAATTAATGTGATAGCATAGCTCAGATAATATGATATTTTAAGAATTTGATAAGAAATGTTTGACTATATATTGAAATCTCTGGCTCTGCTTCTGTGTGTGCATTTTTAATATGTGAATTCACTTAATGCAGGGTTCTACTGTCTGGATTCTCTGCTCTTCACTGATTACAGCACCTCAAACTAGCTTTTCATGGGCTTTTGTCTCTCTTTCCCTCAATTTCAATCCTACATTTTCTCGTAATTAATGATGATGTGGTCTCAAGTGTTGCCAAAGCTCTTCACCATTTCTATAACACACACACAAAGTCAACCCCCCCCCCAACTCTCCCCCCTGTGCCTATCACGCACTCATCAGTACTCTGTATTTCCACATACACTCAATGACAGCATAGAACGCTTTTGTGTACAAATGCACAGCACAAGCTAAATGACCTATGAAGAAAGGGGGAAAAAACATTAGTTTCAGCACCTCAAACACAATCAGTGAATCAGATCAGACACTGCTGTGCTTCTGAGAAACTACGTTGGTATGAAATGCTGATTGCTGAACTACCGCAAATGTGTTTACCTCTCCGAGGGCACAGAAGCAATGTGAAACTGGTTGTCGAGGCATATTTGTTATGCACCAGTGAAATGTGTCAACAAGGACTATTATCATTCTGTCATAGATTTCTTTAAAATATTTGTTCTCTTTCTTTCTCTTTGTTTTTCACTAACAAAAGTACCATTATATTACTATGTTCTTGTATATTTCACCATGTTAATATCCAATTTTGTTTAGGTTATACCATGGTATACTATGTTTTTTTATAGAAGATGTTGAAAATATCTCACCTGTAATGTTGACATATACAGTAGTGAAGGAAGCTAGCGGTACAGCCGCCACATTCTGTACGCGCACACGGAGCATAAAGAAACGTGTGTTTTCGTAGTCTAGATTCTCTGCCACCAGAATAGAGGCAGAACCATCCCTCCTGTTAGGCTTGATGTAAAATCGCACAGGCATGTTGGTCTCGGGAACCTGACCTTCCTCCAAGTTGTAGGTCACCCTGGGGTCACCAAGTGGGGATGTCGCCTTTATGGTCTGTTGGGGAAAAATAAGCGTTAACTTGGTGACATCAAACTACATAATATGGCCTGCATGATGAAAATAGCAGTATCTAAAATGTATATTCATTTACATCTAGTACAATTTTTTATCTATTAAAAAAGTTTTTGGGTGTTTGGTTACACTACATCAGCTTTATTAAACTTATTTATTAATAGTATTGCAATGCATGCAAGTTTTGCCTTAATTTACTGTATTTCTTTCTTTGAAAGCTGACAAATATTGAACTCAAAAGATGTATTAAAACATTCATAGTCTCAACCTGAAAAGTAAGAGGGCTTGGTGAAATAAAAATTGCTAAGATATACTCTAAGCGTTTATAATTTTCTTTTTCCTCCTCAAGAGGTATCAGGAAAAATACTGAAGCAACGCTCTTCCCAAGCTCAACAGGATAATTAGCATTATTTGTGAGAGGGCATTTGAAATCAGCACAACCGTCAATCATCTGCTTGCTGACTGCAGCATGTGAATACATTAGACACAGTTCATCTGTAATCCATCCAATTTCCTATTGAACTGGTATTGGCACTTATGGAGTAACTTTCTGCAGTAGTAGTTTCCTGCCTTCTTTCTCACTAAAGTGCATTACGTCTTAATCAGTTACACATTAAAAAACTGCACATACTGAAGACAGAGTAAACTTCAGGGACTGACCATAAAAACAGAAGAATATACAGTTAACACCAACTGGATGCATACAGAAAAGGATGGGGTGGTAGCACTTTACGTTACGTCCAAGAGAACGCAAGCAATAGTTGAACTATAATGTACCAACCTCAAAGTTAACATTTATTTGGTGTTTGACCAAAAACATGCACATTTGACTTGGATACAAGACATACAGCTGAGTTTGGATTGGATAATACAATATTACAGCTGGAATCTGTCTGTGAAGTGAACTCAAAAACTTTTAAAGGGCCGAAACACTTTTAACCCAAAACACCATTAACCAAATGACACTATAAAGCAAACAAGACATTCCTAAGACAATACGGCTAACGGCACAGCAACGGCAACACCGTCAAGAGTGACAGTCAAAGACAAAGTCCTAAACCATGTATGGTAGTTCAGTAGAGTAATACTTGGCATATGGGGCAGGTTATAAAACTAATACGTAAGAGAAAAGAGTGAAAACATTGATGGAGAAAAAAAGATAAGGGGTAAAAAGAGTTAGAGAGAAAGAACAACATGGGGTCCAGTCAGCCATTAAATCAACTCTGGCTAGGATATTGAGATACACAGCCCAACGCTACACAGAAAAAATGCACCTTAAAAGCTCTGTGCCTTTTGCTTCCTGCTTTTATGGGTTGACTTCGGCATCTGGAATGTGTCTCCCAACAGAAATTACCTATTCAGGTTGCTTCACTTGCCATTGTCACTTTAACAGAACTCCACTAACTTTATTGACCTATGTTACCCTTACAGCTCCACTAGGTCTCAACTCAGACTTCAATGCCAATACAGATCTCAGTATCTATTCAAATTTCACACCAAAATCAAAAGACAAAATAAGCTACAGCTGCCTAATCTATTTTTTTATTATTTAAATCTGAATAAATGTAATTAAGCACAACAAATGCTAGACCCCCTTCAGTTTGCTTACTGAGCAACCAAGTTTGTGGATGATGCTGTCAACATGGGACTGCATTATATCATGCAACACCTCGACAGACCTGGGACTTATGCAAGGATCCTATTTGTGGACTTCAGTTCAGCCTCCCAAAAAATCATGCCTGATCTTCTCTCAACCAAACTGACCCAGCTCTTCATGACCACCCCATTCTGTCAGTGGATCACCTGCTTTCTGGCAGGCAGCAGCTAGTGAGACTGGGGAAACTCACATCCGGGACCCTCAGTACTAGCACTGGTGCTCCTCAAGGATGCGTTCTTTCCACTACTCTTCTCTCTTTACATGAATAACTGCACTATCAAGCTCCTGAAGTTTACAGTGGACACCATGACCACTGGCTGACGGTGACAAGTCTGCTTACAGAAGGGAGGTTGAACAGCTGGCTGTCTGGTGTGGTCACAAAGACCTTGAGCTGAAAACACTCAAAACAGTGGATATGATAGTGGACTTCAGGAGAAAATCCCCCGCACTCCTCCCCTCACCATCCTGAACCGCACTATGGTAGCAGTGGAGTCATTCAGGTTCCTGGGCTCTACCATCTCTCAAGACCTGAAGTGGGACACCCACATAGACTCCATTGTGAAGAAGGCTCAGCAGGGGTTGTACTTCCTTTGCCAGCTAAGGTAATTCAACCTGCCACTGGAGCTGCTGACACAGTTCTACTCTGCCATCATTGAGTCTGTCCTGTGTACATCTGTAACTGTCTGGTTTGGATCAGCCACCAAATCAGACTAAAAAACTACAATGGACAGTCAGGACTGCGGAGAGGATTATTGGTGCCCCCCTACCCACTCTCCAAGACCTGTATGTCTCCAGAGTGAGGAAACATGCAGGTAGAATCACTTTAGACCCTGCACACCCTGCCCACTCGCTCTTTGTACCTCTCTGGCCAGTGCTACAGAGCACTCAGCACCAGGACATCCAGGCACAAGAACAGTTTTTACTCTCAGGCCATTTACCACATGAACAATTTAACTGCCTTCAGGACTCCCCATAGTGCAATAGTGTAAATACATATCTCATGTACATATGTAAATTCACTCATATTTAATTAAATAACTGTACATACCCCTACCTTGCACAAGTATATATGTCATTCTATGTTATATTTCCTATTTTTTGAATGTCTATTTATACTCTTAACTTTTATATTCTGTTTCTCACTGTAATGTTCTGTGTGCACTTGTTTCTCCTATCATCAAAACAAATTCCTTGTGTACGTGACTTGGCAATAAAACTCATTCTGATTCTAAAATACTATGATAGACTATGTATACAACTATACTTCAAAAATATAAATAATCTTTTTTTTTTTTTACCTTAATATAATGTGAATGAGATTTTCTTTTTTCAAGATTTATTTCTATTTCTTCTGTTATACGTATATCTTTTTCCATCTGAAAGGACTAAATAGTAAATGATACAAATTACAATAATATCCAAAGTAATCTCTGTATATTTATTTCCATAAAATGTAACTGTATTCTAATTACCAATTATTTAAATTGTAACTGTAGTGGAATACAGTTACTTTTATTTTGTATTTTAAATACCTAATCCCGTTACATGTATTCCGTTACTCCCCAACCCTAGCTGCACGTGAGGAGCGCTATTTCAAAGATACACAGAGCTGCCGCCTATGTAGAGCATTCCAAATCAGTCTCTTATGAGGCATCATTTCAGTATGGATGCTGACATAGAAGACAGCTGCCTATGTAGGCAGGAGACAGCGAGGCAGCTCACTATGTTTTGGAACAGACCCAGCATCTTTGAGCTAGGCTCGTGCCTCTCATTGGATGGAACTCCTGCTCAATGGAACATCTCACATTCACTGTTATGCTTCAAAACCTAAATTGCATTCTAATTTACTTCTACCCACAAATTCATCATTTAGAGGACATGTTTATGAGTGATGTACGAGTACACTTAGTATAGGGACAATCCACTAAAGTTACTTGATCAAGGATACAATGGTTATTGTATTAAATATTGTGAGGTTTAAACCTACACCATTACAAGCCCAGATCTTACACCTGTAGTCTATTCCACAGATATTATAGGAGGGGAAGGGTGACTGGTATACAAATGAATAGGAGAAATCATAATACTAAATATGATGGCTGTAGGAATTGAAGTCTAGCCTTACAGTAAATGCCAATTGCATTTTTATTAGAGACATCACTGGTCTGTTTACTCAGGAATACACCATGCACATTATCTCAACCAGCCTGAAATCAAAAATGTTGGCATACCCGAGCAAAATAAACAATTTATAAAAGCATTATTGTAAGACTGAATTGGTGATTTGAAAAATGTTGCTGATCGTAATCTTAACCAAACTTTTAGTAGATTTTGGACGATCATCATTCAAGTAGATAGAAGCTGTACTTGTTTTACTAGAAAATAGCTGCCCAGAGAACATGGCCATCAAGTGACCTGGCTTGCCTTAAAGCGACTCTGGCTATACCACACCATACTATCGGCCAAAAACACTCAATGGGTTTGGTCATTCATAATAGCGAAGGATACCCTACAGAACTAATTCCTATAATGCGTTCAGAAATACAACTTGCGCAACCCAACCTGTTTAATCTTCCCCCAAGAGTTTATTAGCATCTGTCTCTCAGGTTTGATGAGAATGCCATACTCATTATCCCTACACACGACAAAAATCCTTTAAATTACATCCTCAAGATTGCAATTACTGCTTTTGAAAATGTGTTAATTAGCATTTCTTGAGATAATACCACAATGAACTGACTGATATTTAAATTTTTAATTAGATAGACAGAGAGACAGATAGATAGATGAAGGGGGTGAGAGCGAGAAATGAATAGGAGCACTCGACGCACAACAAGGTTACTCAGTGTTGCTAATGAATGAATTATACTGTTTAACAAGCCTAATTTGTATTTAGACTTCTGAGGATGCATTAGCATGAAGACTCCCAATGCACAAAACAGATCTGAACAGCCAGTTGCAACAGTGATTCCACACTGGGGAGTTAATACAGTCCTTGGAGAAAGGGGTGGGAATTGGGGGGGGGGGGCTTAAGGGAAAGACTGTAATTGTTGTTTATGCTTTGTTTTTCATATCAATTCATATTACCAGGAACAGAGTTTGGGTGTTGGCGTGGGCGTCAGAGGGAGGGAAGGAGAGAGACAGGAAAGCAAAGATATAGCAAACAAGGTTATTTGTCCAATTGTTAAGGTGTGTTCCATTAACAAAGGCAGTGATTACATTGGAATACTTTTGCGACCTGCTTTGAATCCCCTTGACTGCAATTACAATCATTCCTTCAACTAAAAGAGGTATAATACGCAACCTCCAGTTTCTATCTTCATCAATGAAGAGTAGAAGGGGTGACAAAGCTGGTTGAAAATGTGCTACAAAAGCCTGGAGTGGTAGAATATTAACAGAAATGGAAACTCAGGGAGCAGGGGGTGGATAAAAAGCTCTAAAGAACAACACTTATCTTGTTTTCTGAGTGAGCAGACACTGAAGGTGACCTCCAGGTACATCCTACATTAGCAGAGCTATGAGATTGAGCAGGAATTTTCAGATCTGCTTTGACACACTGCCCCCAGAACAATCACGGTCATACATTCAAGAGGTGAGCGCAGTCTTGACATACACACTTATATGTGGGAACATACAAAAGCTAAGACTATGAGAATATTAGATTTTTCTTCACATTTTCTGAACATATTTAAAATATTGATTAATAATTTAGTCACACCAGTCACGGATGCATTTAGGACCAAGGAGGTTTGGCTTATGTGTGGCTGCATTTAAAATTAGAAATATAATACTAATGATTTATGCATTATAAATATGAATCAAGGATTTCATACTACAACATTACTTGACGAAGATACACATACACACCGACGGTATGTGAAATGTGGAAATAGCATTATAGATCTGCATTTTACAAAATGTTAACATTTATTGCTCTGATAATTGTGAACAATAGGTCTGTCACTATCGATTATTTTGGTAATTGAGTAATCTCACAATTATTCTGACGATTAATCTAGTAATCGGAAAAATTATTTCATAACTCAGAAGTTGTCGAGGTGAAGTCACATTTGGCTAAAATGTGCTAATTATCCTAAATTTATATGCACTTTATGATTGAATAACAACATCAAAACAGTTGTGAAAACAATATCTAAACCAACAGACACCCAAAGCAGATCTATATTAAAAAAATATATAATTCAAGATTATAGAGATTGGCTACTTCAGCAGTGCTCACCTTTACTTTTCTTTTCTTTTTTCCTCCAGATGCAAGATCTACATTTTTTTTGTTCAACACAATCTAGTCATTTCAGTTACAACTTAAATATAAGAAAACAAGCCATGGCAATAAAATATTTTATCTTTTCAATAACAATGTCTGTTTACCAGTCTAGTTTACTGAGTTCCATTCATTGTTAAACATTTTATGGAGGTTAAAAATCCATTTTATTTGTTTGTAGTTTTTTTAATTACTTACTGTATGCAACACGGAATACAATACAAACAGTAATCATATCATTGAGAGATGCGTGTTTCCCCTCATTTCTCCTACAGGTATGCCAACATTTTTATATAATCTCTTTGGGGTGTGAGACGTGCAGTTGTGTGGCTTTAACGGCTCATTTTGAGCTTTGACTGACAGCATACAGAGCTGTGGCTTTATACAGTAAATAACATTCTCTGGCTTCCTACTTTGAGTTTTATCTGTGATAATGGCCATAAACTATAAAATATTTAGCAGAAAAGGGGATACTAATTTTATAACTATTACAAACTTAATCATCATGAAATCTGATTCACATGAGGAAGAAGACCACATTTACATTTAAATGGTAATTAATGTATACAGAACAGAACTCGAATTATAATCTGCACAAAATAACCTTATTAGATCGTATGGATTCAGTCAGATTTACTGAGCAGAAAGTGTTTGTGCATCCATCAATGCATGTGTAACTTTTTGTAAGTCCAACAGATGTCTTTGCATTACATTATATATATTTTATTTTATACTGCTTCATAAAAGCCTATATTGCAAAGGATTGTGTATATAAATAAGTTTAGAGTGCTGTAACGAGAAGGAAGGCATGACCGGGCCGTGAGGGTGCACGGTTGGTGCTGAATCAGAGGGAGAGCAAGATAAAGAGGGGCCGGAGACACCAGTTGGGGAGAGAGAAAGACGCTGCGTGTGTATTCGTCTTATGTTTTATGTTGTTTTAAGTTGAGTATTACCATTAAACTTTACATTGACTGTTCAGCCGGTTCCTGCCTCCTCCATGCCCAACCTGTAACTGTTACAGTGGTGACGAAATCTGGGAGGGAGGAGGGATGCGCATTTGCGGAGTACTCGCCGCTAGAGGAGCAGTTTCACCCACCAGAGGTCAGAGGGCTCACTGCCGTCCATCAGAGGGCGGAGGAGTGGTTGGGGACCGGCGAGCAAGTTTTACACTCTCCTCTCTCTCTCTCTTGGTGTGTCCCCGCTCAACTTTCCCTCTTCCCACACCTCCCCTTGTCTCTCCATAGGTTCCCAGGAGGCGGGGTTGACCACCGGCTGTCAGAAGGGCCAGAAGGGCAGCGTCTCCACTCCAGAGAGTAAGTCATTCCGGTAGCGCCCCGGCCTGAATCGGGCAGGGGATGTGTGTGACAAGGAGGAGGGCATGGCCGGGCTGTGTGTGTGTGTGTGTGTGTTTTATGTTGTTTTAAGTTGAGTGTTACCATAAAATTGAATGTGGACTGTTCAGCTGGTTGCCGCCTCCTACTTGCCCAATCTGTAACAGTTACAAGTGCATTTCAACGTGTTTTTTATTTTTATTTTAGCATGTCCCACGCGGAAACGAATGGCTCACCTTCTTCCGCGCATCTGGACGTGCAGCACCGCATATCGCATGCAGATGAGCTTATCCCGTGGGTCCAGCGAGTCTGTGGAAACGGGATGTCATCTTTTTGAGTTCTGTTGCATTTCTGAAGTGATGTTATGGTTTTTCAGATCCTGCATTGTTTTTCAAATCTAAAGTGAAGCGCTGCCACACAGTTGGCACCTCATGTCATTATGTGTTTGGACCCTTGTCAATGAACTGCATCACTTCTGCCTTATTTTCGATTCTGCAGTTTTGTAATCAAGGATTTCTTTAATTGAGTAATCGAAATGAATCGATTAATCGTGACAGCCCTATTGAGCAGAGAGATTAGGCCCATGTCTAAATCAAGTAGCATCACAGAATTAAAAACTATCTACTTGTAGCATATAAAGGGGTTTAAGTTCCCTATTCATTTGCACTTTGCAAAATTTGTTTATGTAGAAATAAAGCATTTTATAAAGATATGATAAACACAATGTATTATAATCAGAGAAGCAAGCAACAACAATTAGACAGTTTTGAACATTGATACAGAAAGCCGAATTCGGCAGCATCCATCCATCCATTTACCTGCTTATCCAATGTTTCACAGGGAGTGAACTCGGCAGGTGCACTTTTTCCCTCTCAATCACACATGCTCTGCATCTGTTGCAAGAAGGCTCGTGTAATCTGAGACAGTATCTCTATCACACTGGGTGTTAATAAATGAATGATAATCGATTCTTAAATTCTATAATCGATGCATCAAAAATTCTTTGTTAGATGATGCATCGCGATGCAAAGATAACTTTTTCACCCCTAAAACTGATACAATGATAAAAGGCTATAAACGTAGAAACGGCAGAATAAAGAGCAGTCAGAGATCATTGCTCTACAGCAATGCTCTAACAGACCCAGAAAGGCTGAATAAAAGTTCGAGAATCAAACCAATCTCAGCCGACAAAAGTAGAAAAATAGAGGAGAGAAAGTGGCCAATGGAATCCAGAGCAGAGAACTTTTCAAAAAGGGACATATCCTCTTGTCTGGATGAGATCACACAATTTCTTTTTTTTTACACATATAATGTTTATGTATTGTGGCTAAACCTTTGAAACAGTGTGTATTTAAAATGTTTATGGATTGGCCTCATTCACTTGCATTGCAAGAACCAAACTGTAACTACGATTTATAATTTTTTATAAGTTTGTTGCTTAGGCAAGTGAAAAGTTGAAATTATTTTTTTTGTGGCAATCAGCATTATGCCATAAATGCAGAGGATTGAGCCAACCTTGTACTGAGCCAACCTTGTACTGAACCCGGCACACAGCAGACCAGGTAGCTATTACAGTCTCATGGTCTAAGCAGAATACAAGAAGTACTGTAATGCTACATACAAGTCACGTTGATCAGATCACAAAAGAGCCTATAATAAGTCTAGTGTTGAAAGCACTAGTTCTGAACTAAGCCTGGCATTAATATAAATGTAATACAGGTTAGACAGGGATCAGGAGTGTTATTAATGTGAGGGGTTAAAGCTTTTGTACATTAATAATTGAGTCAAGATAAAAAAAACGTATGTATTAAAATATGTAATGTTCCATGCATGGAGCAGTATATGGGAGTAATATTAATTTCCTTTGACAGAGATGCTAACAGAGGCCCCCAGATGACAGGGCACTGTCAGGAAATGAATGCAGTAGCCGGGCTTCAGGGAAGAGAGAATCGTGCACACATAAAAGCGTCATTTAAGTCATCCATAACACTCGTGCCTTAGATTTCAATTCTTCTGAAGCCATATGATAGTGTTGTGTGAGGAAAAGACCAAAATTTAAGTGTTAATTCACCTCGTTACTCATTTGAAACTGGCGTGCATACACAAATGACCTTGTTTACATGAGCACACTTGACATCAACGATTTGGGCCGTCAAGAGCTGTGCATGCAGGACGCGCTATGGTGCCAGGCGAATGTTTAAACAAGTCAGGAGAAAAGGCGACCCCACCCCTTGGGGTACACCCCACACTTTGAGAACAACCGCAATGGGCTATTTTATGCAGTGGCGATTTCTAAGGGCCAGCAAAGCCTTCTCTGCTGGTCTAACATGCCAAATAAATCAATATTTTTCATCCTTTCATTCTCAATCACCTTTTTTAATCGCTTTCCACTCTTAATTAATCTACAAACAAATAGAGAAAAACGACAAGTTTATCCAGTCACAATTTATTCCTTGATGCTTACAAGCAAACTGTGATAACTGTTTCACAAATTGCATGCCCGAAGCTGAGCTCGTTACCTGAAGTAGCGTGTGAGTTTGAGCTCCTCCCTGTCAGGCCTTCAGAATTTCTGAGTTTCAATTCAAGCAAATTGGTAAGTGCTTTTTGTATTGTTATAGCTACGTCAGGAGTTTTCCAAGTGTAAATAAGGCTGCTTGAGCATTCAGTGTTGGATCAAGTTTTGATCCAACACTGAATCCTCTTCCTACTAGGAAAATTGCAATGGAATGCATCTTAAGTCAGAATTACAACTTGTAGGCTCGTGCAAAAAAATCTCAGCATTTAAGCATTAAGTGTTGTCGACATGTTTTTAAAATGTCAGTTGGTATTACTAGTTAGCTGCAACATAATGTATGATTCCCAAAGACATGAAGTGTTTTCTTAATGGCATGAATCACACTGAAGGCCTAAACCCACCACTGATTTTATGTAAGCATATAGTCAACATTCATATCAGTACTGGAACAGTAAACATACACAGTATTAACAAGACATGGCAGCCCCTTAGTACACTAGCAGAAGGGAGAAAAAGCATTGCTTTACCATTTATGTGGTAAAACTTCACTTGGTGCAGAGCAATCTGGAATAATATGAAACAATGCAAGTCTTCTCTATGCAGCCTGAACTTGTTTAGAATGTTGAATCTTTGTGCCAACTATATTGAAAACAATCTAGATGCAGCACAACAAATTTTTGACAATTCGAAGTTCTTTTTAACTTGACGTGGTGTTTAAAATAAGCCAGTCCTGCACGAGACGCTGAGAAAAATGCGAGACGTGGTGCAGATGTCAAATAATTTCATCCAGCATGTCTTTAAACAATGGGGAAACAGAACAGACACACACAAAAACTCATTCTGTGTGAACGGCCCCTAACACGTCTATTCGAGCATGTCTGAGAGTGAGAGAGCGTGTGTGAAACAAGTTCGATAAGCCTGTTTATGTTTTCATTAATTACAAACCCTGAACCCAAAGTCCTACATGAAAAACTGACCCCAACCCTTAGGTTCTCGTGCCCGGGTCGGGTTACAGACCTCTAGACTCAACACACAATTGATTCCAATCGAAACTTCTGTTAACACTTGTTGCTAAGCTAATGACATGATACTCCAACTAGCATCAAACTACTTAACACACACAAATACTGGGTAAAATGCCCATTTCAAATATACTTAAAATTAGCAACTTTTATAGAAATACTATTTATTTTTTAATTATAAGATTGTAATTAACGTTTCTTTATACTATTGGATGTATTTTTAACCTAAGTTTACAATTAAGTAAAGGATATGTGTGATGCTGCCTTAGGCTTTGGTCAAAATTAAGTATTTTAAAAAGCAGCTGTAATAATTTTACTGCCTACATTTCAGAAGAGCATTTGTGCCTTGAGTGGATCCAGGATGCCTTAAAATGCTGCCTAGGTAGGCAGCTCACTAGGTACAGAGCTTTTATCTGTAAGTGTGCATACGCATTTTCCACCTACTATAGTGTAAACCCTGTAGCTCTTTGCAAACAGGCTAGCAAAAATGACTAGCAAAGCAGTGTGCACACTAAAAGCCATGTCGGTTCAACATTTCTTTACAAGCCAGCAGGGAAAGTTGAAATTTTAAAGATCAAACATCCCACATAAGCCTATTTTACATCCTGTGGCAACATGAAGAGGAGAATTTCCCTGCCACGGTTTGCGCCACTGAGGGATGCTAAGATAGATGCGGAGGGATGTACAGATTGCAGAACTGCTGGCAGCAGCCACAGGAAGCAGCTGATGACAGGGAAATTCAGTGACTTCAGCCAAACTCCTCATGGTGCGCTTAACTGACAAATCTGCTGTATGCGAGGAAAATGGGCTCAGAGGACCGGCCTTTTGCCCCTTTTGAATGAATTTGAAGAGAATGTTCAGACAAGCAGTCTGCTCAAGTTTGCTGGACAGATGAGGTTGTTTGTGGATGCTGATCTCTGTGGGTATAAGCTCCCAGATGAATGTAAAAAGTGACATAGAATGAAAAGGGCTGTATTGGAAAACATGATGATAGCTGGATAAGATGTGACAATCCTAAGTGACAAGAGAGGCACAACTTCAACACTTTACCTCTGCTTATCAACAACAAAACCAAAGCAGGAACCACAATAAGGAAAACAAAAAGAACAAGTGTAATTCTATATTTGACCACACACTACAGTTAATATACCACACAGATATTAATGGGTAAATATTACATTTATATTTTAGATATACAATATAAAAATGAAATTGTTTGTTGTTGGTCTAGCTGTTCTCTTTATTAGCTAGTTAATAAGCCTGATGATGATACCAGTACATCATTATCACACACTGAGGACTAGCATCAAAAGCTAAGTCCAACACCATGAAACAAGAACTTTAGAGCTCAATCTTACCTAAACTACTTCTAAAAGTAGAAGTGCTGGTGTACTTTTAGAATTTTTGGAGCGCCCTAGCTATTAAAGGGATAGTTCACACAAAAATCTAAATTCTCTCATGATTTATTTGACTTATATGACTTAATTTCTTCCGCAGAATACAAATTAAGATATTTAGAACATTTCAGCACTGTAGGTCTTCACAATGCAAGTGAATGGGTGACAGAATTTGTAAGCAACAAAATCCACATAAAGGGAGCATAATAGTAATCCATGTGGTTTAGCTCCAGTGGTTAAATTAATATCTTTAGAAGTGATATGATAGGTGTGGGCGAAAGTTTTCCCCATTAATTCTCCTCCCTGACAGTAGGGGGCGATATGCATGAAGAATGTGACTCATCAAAAACAGAAGGAGGAGATTGTGAAAGTGAAATTTAAAGTGGAGTTTGACTGAGCAGGGAGGAGAATATATAGTAAAAAAAAGACATAAATATTGATCTGTTTCTCCCTCACATCTATCATATAGATTCTGAAGACATGGATTTAACCAACAGAGTCATCTGGAGCTTCAAAATGTTGGCACTCATTCACTTGCATTGTATGGACCTTCAGAGCTATTGCAGAGATATTCTTTTAAAAATCTCCTTTAAAAATGTGTTCCATGTGGGGTGGCATGAGGGTAAATGATGAGAGAATTAAAATTTTTGGGTGAACTATTACTTTAAAACACTACTGTTTACATGTATAAACAGCAAAAATTAATTATCAACCTAAAACTTTAATGTTTAACATGCAACCACAACATAATTGTAATCAAGCTTGATTAATTGGTGCCAATAAAATGATAAACTCTAAAACAAGAACAATCAGAATCAAGCATTCTAGAATGTCGTGTATTTTAATAATCATTCCGGTGACATAATCTCAGCTATAGCTAAAAAGCTATAAAAATGCCTTTATTTATGATTCTTGGGTTCTAATATGTATTTATATTTTTTGTTATGCTCTTATAAGAAAGCAGAGGAGACCCTGGTAAATCCTATAGTAACCATACTTGAGTAATTTAAAGTCTTACCACTATCTTCGAGTCACGTGGTGTGTTCTCCGGGATTGTGACCCAATATTCTGCTTGTTCCCACTGCGGGGGCTGGTTGTGCACGTTGGTGATGATGACAGTGAGGTCAACCGAGCTGCTCCGATTCCCTCCGTCTGTAGCGATTATCAGCTGACTGATTCGTGATGTCTGTCAGAATGAAAGGTGATATAATTCAACCCAGGGGTTTTAATACATTATCATATCAGCATACACTGGAATAATTCAGGACGCCACTGATACCGCAGGAGAAGGTGGATTTTCTGTCAAATATATATATTTAAAAAATCCCTGATATTTCCACCCAAAGAATTGGTCTCCATTATTCATTGGATGTTTGACATCCATAGTACCAACTACAGCAGCTAAGCTGACTTATGCTTTATAATTTGACTTTCAAGACAGAGGGCTTGTGGAATGAAAATGACACATGGCTCATAGACCGTACTCCACACAGTTGTATTCAAATGATTTCTTTTCACTTAAAAATGGTAAAGCACTTCTGAGTTTGAGTCAGCACTAAACTTTGCTTAACTGACTCCAACATTTTGCCTTTTTCAGGTCAGACAGAGAGAAAGAACGAGGCAGGGAGAAAGAGACAGACGGCGAATGAGAGGAGGAAGGAATAGTTAACAGCAGGGGGCCGTTTAAGTTGTCTATTTGAAGACAGGTGACTTTAGTGTTTATGACACTGCCTTTCTGAAAGTGATCCAATCTGACATATGTGACAAGAGGTGGCAAGACTAGCTAATGAAAAACATGGGCTAGACCCATAAACATCTTATTGGCTTGCACTGAGATAATCACTCGGGGGAAGAGAGAGATGTGGGGATGATTGGTTTCTGGGAAAATTAGAACACTGCAAAATTGAGCCCAATTTACTTTCTTGTGTTAACATTTTACCAATTAAAAAACAAGAAGTTTGGGTGGGACATATCAAAGGTCTTGTCTCTTTAACAAAATAGCCAACAGACTTTAGTTACATCACAGCCACGAACCACGATTTTCTACTTGCAGTTTAACTGCAGGTGGTAGTAGGAGGAGGGGTATTCTTATTCAGGGTTCCCACACTTTTCAAGACACAATTTTCCAGGACATTTCCAGGATATTTTATGTGGCCAACAATTTAAGCAAAGCACATTAATCAATTTAAATCAAGCTTTTATTTTGACGTGTTTTTGAGGGTAGATTTTTCACCTACAGATAAGTTATTCCCCGTAAACTGTAATTTAATTAAATAAATACACAGCTTTAAAACAAAAAACAGTGGTCTGACCATTATCACTGTCTAAACTTTAGACTTAAATGTTTTTTGGGTTAACACAATAGCAATGTCATATTAACAAACAAAACATATTTTATATTATGAACTATCAATACTTGAGTGTGTCTGGGTGGAGGGCGTGCGGGCCGGGTCGTGATCCTACACACCCGGTCCTGTATTAGGCTAAGCAAGCCTCCGAGAGGGATAAAGGTCAACTGCAGAGGATCACGACCCGGCCCCGCCCTCCGCCCTGCCACATTGAGCAAAGCAGAGATGACAGCAGATAAGCAAAGACTGTATTTGACAGAGATTCATTCATGGCAGGCTAAATGATAATGTTGTTTCACAATGAGCTGCCGCCGGTAGTGAAAAAACAATATGAAACCGTATATTGAACACGTATTCCAGATCATTGCCATGGTTTTGTACATGCTACAAAAACCTTGTTAGCAACACAGTCAAGCAGTTTTATTATACTTAAATATTTGTCAGCAAAAATAATTATATTTCCAGGAAATTTGAGTATTTTCAAATGTTATTTTTGCTAATCAAATTTTTCTTTAGTTTCAAATTAAACAACAAAGGTTTCATCATTGGAAAACTTCATCAAATAAGCATGACATGGTGTGACATAAATCCTGTACACCAACTTAAAATGTACAAGCTGATGGGCCACATTTTTTGATGAAGTGAAAACATTATTACAATAGAGTCCCGATTTAAATCAATATGGAATATATCAAGCTCCCTCTGACAGACTATGAGTGCACCAAAGGTCAGAGTTTTAAAAGTAAAAAATAAATAAATCATATAAAAAAAGACACTAAACCCTGGGTAGAATTAAGTCTCTGGAGATGTTCACGCAAAGGATGGTTCTCTAAATGGCTGTCTCAGGGTACACCATAAGCCCGGATAGATGACCTTAAACTGAGGTATAAAAAGTAAGAAGAACCAGGAAGAGAAAAGACATTGCAAAGTTCCTGCAAGAATGTAAACCATGTGAATAAAAAATGTCATTCAGAGTATGGACATTCTTTACTGACCAAGGAGAGAAAACAAAAGGTCTAGATCTTGTCAAAAGGAGGTTATTTCAAGGTATAATCTAGATATTTTCAAGTGTATTTACACACTTCAAGAGAGCAATTTATAATAGAACCCAATCTAAGTAATGAACTACACTGTTTGAGACCAGAGAATCGTACATCCTTTAATATAAGGGGGAGAACTAATTCCTGCTAGTGATGGGTCGTCTAAGAGCCAGCTCTTGTAGGTGAACGTTGGGAGCCGGCTCGCATATCAGAAGAGCTGAATCTATTCATAAAAATATTAAAATTAAGATTTTAATTACTTACAGAAAAAAAGTTATACTTGCAGTACCGCCGCTCCCTATAAACAGATTATGCAATCTGCGTAGGGCACCAACTCCCTAGGGGGGCACCATCTTACCCAAGGAGGGCACCAGAAAGTCAACCGGCTGCCCTTACTCGCACATTATACGTTATTTAAGGACCCAAAAGCAGTTGTGGAACACAGATGATCGCTTCACGCACATATCACGCAAACTCCCTCAGCGTGCGTTGAATGTACTGCGTATAGCAGTTTGCAAATTTTATTTATTTTATTTGATATGGTCAAACATTTGCTTTACATGTACATTTATGATTTGCAGCTTATCAGCTACAGTACTTATTACAGGACAATCGAGCAACCTGGAGTTTGCTTGCCAAGGGCATCTTAGTGGTGCTGGGTTGAACCCACTTCTGGTCAGTAACCTGAGCCTCAACCACTGAACCACTGCCTCATATTGTATTCATTTTCATAATACTTTCAGATTGTATTCATTTTGAATGGTTAGATTTATATGCACTTTGTTTGTATACAATAAAAAGTTGTACTTTAAATGTAAATGTTTAATAGCATTCTTTTTCATAACAAACCAATGCATTTTTAAATACATTGTGGTTATGATTTCATTTAATAATTAAAATTATCACAATGAAGAATGTATGAAAAAATACAAAACATATTTTTTTTAAAGAGCCATTTGGGAGCCAAAAGTGACATTTTTGGTGAGCTGAGCCAAACGAGCCAGCTCACTGAAAAGAGCCGAAATGCCCATCACTAATTCCTGCTCTATAGAATGCCAAGCAGTTTCATTTGGGGGATCAAACCATGATTTCAAAGATCTGAGTTGGAAGGTCGAAAAATAAATTTGAAGTTTGGTAAAGCAAGACCACCAAATTAGGCTATTGAAGAGTTCTTAGGCACAGTTTAGACTTTTTTTTATTCCATATAAAGTTTTTGCATATCTAACATCCTCTTTAAAGAAATCTGGCATTGGAAAGAGGGGTATCATTGAAAACAAATTGACCAGAGGCAAAACTTCTGCAAAAATAAAATGTCAATACTGAAATCCTGCCAGAGAGAGATATCTGTAAATGCGACCATCTATCCAGATCCATTCTGAGTTTATCTAACATGTGGTAAAATGTATGTTTATGAATAAGTTCATGAAAAGGACGAATATATAAGTAAAACCAGAGGCCAGTATCTGTAGAGGTAATGCAGTTGGGAGAATAACATCAGCAGGAGAAATATTAAGAGGCATCAAAATCGACAAAGCACAATTTATCCTATAATCCGAGAACGAACCAAACCTATCAAATAATGCTAGTGCCTGAGTTATTGAGTTATCTGACACAAGTTTGAAGATGAGGGTTCTTGGTCTTGTTGAGGTCTCCCAGCCATTGAAGACATGATGAACCCTCTCAATTTCGATAGGGCCTCTGTTGGCTAAGGAAGAAAACCAAACTGGCAGTTGACATTGCATCACCTCCCACTTCATTTTCTGATCAGTTGGCCAGACGAGGACTGTCCCATAGGTTTCAATCCTCCAATTCCACCATACGGTTCTGTAATTTTTCAATCGCGTTTTTTTCTTTGATGCGCTCTTTATCTTGCAGCTGAGCTGCCTGCATCATGTCCACGTGTTTGGTTTGCGACGCAACCAAGGTGTTCATAGCAGAATTTCTGTCTCTTTCGTAGAAAGCTTCATCTGAAACAAATCCATTCCCCACATATCATATTCACATCGAAACAAAGCTCTCGTAAGGAACCTCTCAGGAGGGCTTTCAATGACAGCCCCAGTGTCTCTTGTAGTGAACAGCGTGGCAAGATCGTTAGCATCAAACAGTTGCTTCTTAGCTTTTCCTTTGTCAATTTAGATTGAAGAGAAGGTGTTACAGGACACGTCATGGAAAATTACATGGCCATCTTGGCAAGAGCCCAACCGGAAGTGATAATATTTGTAAAATTTGTAAAAGTGGAAAAATGAATTGCAAAATACCAGGTTTTCCAGGACATGTGGGAATCCTGGCATTATAGAGCATTTGATTGGACAAAACTCTGCAAGACGAGTCATCACTATTTTTGGTCCATTTACCTCAAGAGAAACACTTCGTTTTCCATGCGTATATCTGCTAAAAGTTCATTTGTTCAAAGTTTAGGAGAACACTAGCAATAGATAATCTCAAAGCTTACTGACTAAGGTCGCTTACAAACTAGAGAAAATCCAATGGAGCATTCAATGCATCGGAGTGCAAAAGGTCCATTTAGAAGGCATGCACTTGAGGGAAGATGTGGTTCAGTTCGAAAACAAGCAGCTATTGCCAAACATTTAACTCTTCAACAATGTGCCTGTAAACATTGAAACACTTCTCCAGGCACTTTCTCTACAATTAATACCTTTTTAACCCAGCAGAGAAATATACGAAACATGTCTGCATGTCCGCCATGTTTTTTTTTCGATTAAACAGCGCAACTAGTCTCAACTTTTCGAGATCCTCAATGGCCAACCCATGCCTACGTCAGAGAGTGTTGCAGCAAAAGTTGAAATGTGTTAAACTTTTGGTCGCATGACAGCACATCACTATGGCAATCCCTTGTGTTTTCCTCTATGTCCTTCTGAAGCACCATCTCCATTGAAATAAGTGCATTCACAGTTTTCTTTGATGCAGCATAAACTCTAGTTGAGTGCTTGTAATTGCAATTAAAAACAAAAACGGCATTACTGGAGCATGGGCTATCTTTCCATCCATGCCTGTGTGCATAGAGTATTTTTTTTTTAAATGTCAAATCAACCCCTTACCCCTCAAGGCTTATATAGTCAGTGTAGAAATGACAGAGAGAGCCTCTCGTGGGAAGAAAAGACAGTGACATTTCTGTCCAGACCAAACAGTGCACACACACACAAATATATATAAAAAAAAAGAGTTAAAAAAAATCAGGAGGAATCAAAAGGCAGACAAAAACAAAGAAAGAAGGATGGAATAGAAAAATAATGGTTCTTAAAGATTTAATGGGTAAAAACATAAAAAATACAATATCTTGCTCGACCTCTGAAAAGACTTTCCTTTTCTAATGATGTCACCAATTCCCTCTTATTTTTCAACTCCTCCCCCTCCAACCAACTGTCATTTACAGACAGCTTTTCACAATCCAGTTGATTCCTGGTGGACAAAGGTCCCTTCTTAAATTTTTCATCCTGTTTTACTTAGAAATACTTAAAACGATGGAAGTAAAATTGGTCGTAAATGCCGATTCATTTTGATTTTAAGGATTAGTTGTATCTTCAAATCAGTGTGTTTGGGTAAATCTGTACCTGTGAGATGGGGTGGTTGACGTAGATCCATCCTGTACTGGGGTTTATGTGAAAGTAAGCTGGGTTCTGCTGGGAGAGAGAGTAGGTGATGGCTGCATTGGTACCATGGTCGTCATCGTGAGCCGCTGCTCTTAGGAAGCTGGTGCCAACTGGCGTGTCCTCTCGCAGGAAGTCTGGCATAAGAAGGGTTAACATGTAACGCTGGAGTCAACAAAAACAAATAACAGTCTAAAAACAACAAGAAATGCCTGATGCTATTAAAATCCAAGTGCAGCGTAAAGGGAAAAAAATAATGCAGGTCCTAGAAATGTTTAAATCATTCTCTTTAATTATTAATTAACTTTCTCAGTAGCGATGAATGAAATGAATTTTGACATCAAGCTTACTGAACATATATTTGCAAACATCATAAACAAACACACATCTCTCAGAAGAGCGCAGGACATTTTCAGAGTTTTCACAGCTTTCACAGTTTCAGCTAACTTTCCAGGATTGCTTTTCGAATATAAAATGATTAGTAATGCGCTTATAAAACTGCATTGAGCACATTAAAGAGCACCTTGCTCAGACTGTGATGCATTTTTAATATTAAGGTTTAATGTGTATTGACTACACTCAGGAACCCAGGACATGAGAATATGTTAAGCTTGCAAAATCCTTGCCACTGCCCATAAGTGCAATGTTAAAGGTATACGTATAAATGTTTAAAGAGTGCACAGCTAAAAACTGAGCTGGGACCCTATTTTGAACTTCCTCTCACTCTCCCCATTGTAAAGATGGCAATAAACAGAGGATACAACATATCTTAAGAATCTTGAGTCTCTATGTCTGATACCATTTGGAGAATTTTATGTAATTGTTTGTCTATGTAAAAAATCTATGAAATGAGTGTGCTCTTCCACTGGTGGGCCTGTTCTGATGGGATCATGGACAACAGGGGATAAACAATCCTAAATGCAAATAATAAAATGCAACTAACTATATAGTTCATTGTTTGGATATAAAAATAAATAGACTTAGGAGGAGAAAACATTTTCCATATATAATGTTGTTGACGTCAAAGGCTGTGTGTCCAATCAAATCCTATATTTTACGCAAGATAATCTGTCACTGAGTAGAAGCTATTTGATTAGAAGAAATTTAGATAGATGCCAACATAGACAGGTTGCGCAATATGCCATTATCCTCGACAACCATGAACAAAACTATGAAAGGTAAAAATTACGACCCAGGCTACATTAAAATGGTTTGTGTAGACCACAATGTGTTTGTGCTGCGGATTATTGGCTGCCGAGAGCATGAAACCATTTAAATAATTTATTTTTTATGTAAAACACTTTTAGTAGTATTAGGTCGCATCTTGATGTACAATGTAAAATATAGGTCCAAAAGCAAAATCAGTTGAGAACTGCTGTTCTGTAATTGCATTTCAGGTACCTAATCTCCACAAAAAACAATGCCAAAAAGTCTTTTAAAAAGTACTTTAGGAATTGCATCAGAGAGCACACTGCCTTTAGGGTAAAACTCAACTCTAGCTAACAACAAAGGCAATTTCACCAGCTCTTCAATACGAGACACTTTCAGTGTTTCTTACATTGGTAGCGGCTGTTCTCAAACTTGGGGTCGTTGTCGTTCTGGTCTGCGATGAGGATGGTGATCTGACAGATGCCAATGAGAGGCTCCTGAGCTTGGTCTGTAGCTGTGATTGACAGTGTATATTCTCTCTGTCTCTCCCGGTCAAAACTTACCACCGTACTGATCACACCTGCGCAAAACACAAAATGTACATAGACTATCCTTTTCCGTACTCAGAACCTGATCACACCAAGTTTGACGTATTTCAAATCAGGGACTAAAAACGGTTCAAGGAACGAAAACGAAAAACGAAAACGAACAAAATATTTAGTTGAACGTAACTGAAAACCGGAACAAAGTGATTTACATTTATGCATTTGGCAGATGCTTTTATCCAAAGTGACTTACAGTGCACTTATTACAGGGACAATCCCGCCAGAGCAACCTGGAGTTAAGTGCCTTGCTCAAGGACACAATGGTGGTGGCTGTGGTTATCGAACCAGTGACATACTGATTAACAGTTATGTGCTTTAGTCCACTACCACACCACCACTCTATCGATTTTCAACTGTTCCGGAGTGAAAACATTATTTTTAAATGCTGGAAACCAGTTATATTAAAATAGTTATTTTTTTTTTTTATTAAACTAAAGGCCAAAGGGTTTATCACAGTATATTTTTAGAACTACACCACTTAATTTTGCCTGAAAAAATTAAACATGTGCTTTGAACCTGAAGCTGCATCACACATTTCTTTGAATAATTACCTGCTGTGGATGTTGTATTCTGTGATGAAGACCTTTTTAACAACTATGTATAATAACTGTATACTGTATACATGAACGGCTAATTCAGATACAAGGAAAAAAATTTTAGATGTAAAAAGTACATTTCTCAGTTGTTTCCAAGTCTTTACTAAATTATTGTTAGATATGATGCATTAATACAGATTTGATGCTGGCAGGTTTTGACTTTTTGAGATCTTTAATTCAAATTTTACTTAACTGTTAATTAACTGTATGCTTGTTATGATTTCTATTGTGATACAGTGCTATTTTTAAGGAAAGTGGCCAGTTTGCTTGCTTCTCTTATGAGATCTGGCATTGCTGCAATTGGCATTTCACTCAACCGTTTTGCAGAGAGTAGCCTACTGCCATTTTAAAAAGAAAGTTATTCACCATTCTTTTATTTTGTTCTTTTTTGACCAATTGGAAAGGAGGCTGGGGAATTTTTGAACTGGATCGAAAAACTATTTTTGCTCAGATCGAAAAGAAAAACATTTCGTTTTTAGTCCCTGTTGAAGAAACATTTGTAAACAGTTTATCACACCACAACTATAAACACCAAGTCCAATTGCAAATTATTTGAAAAATGTAGCTCACCTTTATGTATTCATCACATAAAATAAATAAATAAATACATTACCATTTATCATATTGGTCGGCAACCTATGGCACGCATGCCAGCATTGGCACGTGGAGAGGTAATCACTGGCATGCCAGCAATGGCGAGGAAGAGTAGTCTATATTACAGTATATACAGAATATAAATTCTGCACCTGCATTCCAATCTACATCTTGATGTAATCCTTCCTCATGATTACACAGTGTGTTTTCATGAGCTGAATGGGAGGCTAAACAAAAGTTAAAATGTGACGAGACTGCAGTATACTCGACAGACTCGCTAGAAAACCCACTGCTTTAATTCGGTCAGTCGGTGCGGATGTCAGCCTACATTCCCAGTTTCATTTGTCTCTTTTTGCATTCAGAACAACACATGAAGACACCAATATTAATCCTTGAGGTTTCCAACCCAGCATACAGGTACACCCTCCTTACACCATGGTCACACTCAAAATTACATTAAAAGCTTAAAGGAGAAAAAATAAACCCACATCGTGGGGTTCAAAAATCTGAGTCTAATCAAAATATAAATTAAACCTGGAAATATAGTTTTAGGATTTTGGAGGTGCAATTCCCAGAAAAGGGCTAAATGCGTGAATGGCTTGCACGTTCAGCGCGAGTTTCGTCACACTCGCCACAGCTGATGAAAACATGCTGCGTGATCATGAGTAAGGATTACATCAAGATGTAGATTGCAATGCAGGTGCAAAAAACTTATTAAAAAAATATTTAAATGAAATAGCCTGTTCCTCTCTCGCTGTTGCTTACGTGCTATGATTACCCCTCTGTGGGATTTTGAAAAACGTATGACTGTGGCAGGGCGGAGGGTGGGGCCGTGTCGTGATCCTACACACCCGGTCCTGTATTAGGCTAATTATGCCTCCGTGAGGGATAAAGGTCGACTGCAGGGGATCGTGCGGGAGAGAGAGATCGTTTACGGACATATCCGTCGTGTGTGTTTATGTTGTCTTTTAAGTTTATCATTAAAACTATTATTTATATTGAAAAGCCTGTTCTCGCATCCTCCTTTCCATTAACCCCCATTTTAATTATTTCTGTTTCCCTCCGCCCTGCCACATTCCTCCATCGTCCCCCGGCAGATGGCCGCGGCTGCTCCGTTGGGGTGGAGGGTAGTGGCTTCCCGGGCTTCGGCACCAGTGTAAAAGGATCAGTGGAAAGGAGGAGGCGAGAACCGGCTTGACGATATAAATGATGGTTTAATGATAAACTTAAAAGAAGACACAAACACACACACATGACGGACATGTCCGTAACGATCTCGCTCTCCCGCACGTTCCCCTGCAGTCGACCTTTATCTCATAATTAGCCTAATACGGGACCAGGTGTGTAGGATCACGATCCGGCCCCGCCCTCCGCCCTGCCACAATGACATAATATAAGAAATATTTAAGATTCCACACAATATGATAAGTAATCAAATAAGCGCTTTTTCAAAACAGCCATTTACCAGGAAAATATAAAATGTCAAAAAGGACACATTGATTTTGCAACCTCTCATCCACACTGGAATAACTGGAAACTTTTTAGATACTTTGGAAAACAATTACAATAAAAATATTTTTTCAACCAAAAACATGTTATTGTGGATGTAGTAATACGTTCAATGTCTATTCACTGACTTGAATGTGAAAGCTATTCGGTTGCATTGATTGCATGTAATCAAGAATGTTCTGATGAGGAAGGAAGTGTGCACCTGTGTCAGGGTTAATAGTGAATCCCGGTGAGGACCCTTCTCTTTGCATGATCCCATACTTGACCTCGCCATTGACCCCGATGTCAGCGTCGTGTGCCTCCACGCGCAGGACGAAAGTCCCTGGGGGCTGATTCTCCAGGACCAGAGCATTCACACCGTAGTTATGGCACTTTGAAAGACAAAACCACAGTTTCAGAGGTACACAACATAAAAACAGAAACAAACTGAAAAGTGGGTAGTTTACAGTGACATGTCAAGCAACGACAGCAGTTTAAGGGAACGGCAAAAAGCTTAAAGGTGATTAAGCAGACATAGCACCTAAAAGCACCTACACTTTCCTTTATACATTTCAATTTCAACATAAAATCTTAATGTTGAAAAAAATATTTTATGGAAAACAGCAGCCTGGACATTCTGACAAACATGTAATTTTGTGTTCCACAAAAGAAGAAAATTTTGTTTTGAACTATTTAAATTTTTTATTCAAAACTCTGACTCTTCATACTGTACAATAAGACCACAAATTATATTAATCTGCTAAAGTAAACAGCACTTTTTCTTAGAATAAAATGAGAGATAGAAAAGGAGAGAGAGTGAGCAAAACATGGTGACAGAGAGAATAAAGGGCCGTTTAGACCAAGAGCATTTTCGCGTTAAAATAGCTAGACGCAGCACAACCAATGGAATAGAATGCAGGCGTCTCAACATGCGTTTTAAAAACGTTTAACTCCAAAAATTCCTATTAGAATAAAAAAAACTCAAACAAAAACTGCGAGACGTGCCACAGCAGTTAAAGTCTTCCATCTAGTGCACGTTTACATAGAAAACAAGTATGTAAAAATGTATTCGCTGTGAGTGGCCCCTTAAAAAAAAAACATCCATATAGTGCATGTTAACAGAAAAACAAGAAAATAAATTGTGCAGACGGACACAGAAACTCATTCAGTGTGAGTGGCCCCTCAGAATATATTTATGATAAAGTGTTCAAACATTTTTCTCCTTTGATGTCCCACTGCTCTATAATAATAGGGGCACAAGCACTTTTAATGAGGCCTTCACCCCATTCTCCCGGTCTCATCATGCTCTCATTACAGAGCGGGCATCTGGTGGGGCGTCCTGGTGAGCAGTGCCCACGAGTGAGCGGCTTGTCAACTTAAGGCAATTAATCAAGTGACTAGATCGATACTGGGGCTAAAAGCTGGAATTAGCTCCCCTCCCTGCCTCTGAAGAAAATTCTCACCGCACATTGCACTTCATACCTCTCATTGTCTTTCGACACACACATCCTCACCCTTCTGAGAGGGCTTAGAGAGGATTTCTCAGTTTAGCAAGGGAAAAGACTTGAATTAATAGTCTATTGCTGTAATCTGCGGTGCAATTAGGAGCACCAGCAACTAGCAACTACAAAGCAAGGAGAGGGTTTACACTTCATTGAACGTCGAAGGAGGCGTGGAGCCAAGATGAGGTCATTTTATCAGGAGTGTTGGGAAGTCATTTGAAACAGCAATTTCAAGGTACTCATAATTTAATGTAGTTCAAATGCAGTCAAGCTATAATATTTGAAAAGTTATTTCAAGTTAATAACAAAAAGTAGCTAACAAAATTCAAGCTATTTAAGGCGGCAATATATTTTAGCTAATATATTTAGCAATAAAAGGAATATTTACCTGGAACAAAAACAACAAGGATCTCAATTAGATGACATCATTAAACTTGAACAGAAAAATGTAGAATAAAAACTAATAAAGCTAGAAAATGTCATGATTTATGAGTCGAAAACAGTGATGAGCAGCAGTATTTTACCACATTTTTCACAACAATACAGAAGACATAAAATGCCAGGTAGGGTCTCAAATGAACCTTTCTTTTTTAAATGATTAATTTACATTAACTGTCTAAACAAACTGATTCACTAAAATGAAGCATTCGAACCTCGCAAAGCTATATGCAAGAGAAAGAAAATATTTCAGGCGTGTGCCTTTTGATTATTTCTTAAAGGAATAGTTTACCCAAAAATGAAAATTCTCTTATCATTTACTCACCCTCATGCCATCTAAAAAGCACTTAAAGGCACCATAATAATAATCTATACGACTCCAGTGGTTTAATCCATGTCTTCTGAAGCGATCTAGTCAGTTTTAAGTGAGAACAGACCAAAATGTATTTCTTTTTTTTCACTGTACATCTAGCTAGTGCAGTCTCTAAGCAAGCTCGATTACACATGCTTGTGCTTGACGCATGCATAGATCGCTAGATGGTGCTAGGAAGTTAAATCGAGTTTAAAGTCACGATCACCAAGGAGACTGCTGATGTTAAGATTTATAGTGAAAAAGGAGTTACATTTTGGTCTGTTCTCATCTAAAATGGATTGGATCGCTTCAGAAGACATGGATTACACCACTGGTGCTGCATGGATTACTTATATGCTGTCTTTATGTGATATTTGGAGTTTCAAAGTTTTAGTCACCATTCACATGGATGTACAGAGCTGAAATATTCTTCTAAAAATATTTGTTTGTGTTCTGCAGAAGAAAATAAGTCATATGCATGGCATGTGGTGACTAAATGATAAGAGAATTATCCTTTTTTGGTGAACTTTTCCTTTAAATTCATTTGTCTGTAGAGCTAGGAGCACAATAAATGTAAAAATAATAAGCAGCGATGCTGTGTTTGTCATGTTACATTGTTTTACACTGGAAAAAGTAGCTTGTTATTGGAAAAGCAACATTAATTTAGAACAGGGTATTGAGGTACTGTCGATACTTTTAGTTAGTCACTTCCCAACATTGATTACCAGGGCCATGGACTGGCTTGACAGCTCTAAGCACAGGGCGGATGTTGAAAGAGAGAAAAGGAGATACTGAGAGAAAGACAGACTCTGATCAGCAGGGCATGCAAACCCAGAGCAAGTGAGAGGAAGGAAAAGGGACAGATGTTGCCCCTGGGGCTCACTTTGTGCTTTATTTCATATGCATCCCCCATGCCGGTGAGTAATTCTCCCTTGAAATATTCATGGGTAGCAGCAAAGGAGGTAGCTGCAGCAGCAGTAGCATTAGGGCCGTGCGGCTCAGGCAGAGTGAACCACGATGCAGTTCTGCATCCTCCACACAGTAACACTTTCCAATAAAGTTTCATTCGTTAACATTAGTTTATGCATTAGGTATCATCAACTTACAATGAACAAAATATTTTTATAGCATATTTAGTCTTATTTTACAAAAAACAATTATAACTAACTAATTAATGTTAGCATATACAACTTTTAAATAAAACAATATATTAGTATATGTTGAAATAAACATTAACCAATATTATTAAATGCTGTAAAGGTATTGTTCATTGTTAGTTCATGTTAGATTTAACTGACGTTAACAAATAAAATATATTGTTATTATTGTAAAGTGTTACCCTCCATACTCAGCCCTAATGCATTAACCTACTTGGAGAAGCTCTCCAACCGAAGCACTCCAAGAGCCTTTAGATAAGGTCTTCTTGTCTCTTTGTCTTCCCACAGCTTTGCTTTCATTCCATCAACCTTATTATCATTAACGAAAACTATTATAACAACAATAACTCGGAGTCAAGTAATATTTTCGTTAACTAAAATAAAAATGGGACCTTGAATAAGAACGAAAACTAAACTTCTGTTGTAAATTTGTACATTAATATGAACAGAAACACAATAAATGTTAAAAAGAATATTACTTTTGTTTTTGTGTCTTCAATAAATGTTCTTACTGATCTTAAATCTATCAAGATTGCTTTTAACTATCAGTATATTCTGAAAAAGAACCACCCAGTTAGACAAAGCAGATGTTTGATTGACATGTAAATCCACCAGTCGCAGGTCACTTGCTGCATTTTCTGATACGTTATGTATCAAACAAATACTGAAATGAAACAAAAACTAAACCAAAGATAGCCATATTCCAAAGATAATGAACCTGATAAAAACAATATATTTAACAATTAAAACTATCTTAGTCTAAAATTTTATTCAAAATACAAAATTAAATAAATTCCTCAAGAAATTCTATAATTATCCTGCACTGCATCTCTTCATTGCTGTGTTTCCTTTTACTCATGTTCTTTCATTTCTACTCTGTTTTACTTGCTTATTTTATCTTGTTATGTCTTCCACACACTCATTTCTCTGTATGTCAACTCTTACCCATCATTCTTTACCTTTTGTCCCCTTAGACTTTGTCTCTGTCTCTAAACATTGCCATTAGTGGGGTGTTCACAGTGTCACCGGTATTGAGAGCCTCAGGCACTTCATGCAAGGCAGATTTAATGACAGAGTATATTTGTATTCCATTCTCATATCCACATCGGCAGGCCAGGATCCTCTGATTCAGGTTCTCTCAACTCATAGTAATGGATTCTAACATACAGTTTTCAAGTTTTCTTTAACTAAAGTTGTTGCTAATGTTTAAAAACTGTCTCGACCCTTTAAATTTGGTATAAGTTGTACACATCCACACATAGCAAAGACAAAAATCGTAGATGAGATCTCTTAAAGTTTCCTGCTTTTTATAAAGGGGAATATATGCTCAGGCTCACCTCATCAAATACTGGCTTGTTGTTGTTGATGTCATTAATGCCAACAATGACCTGGGCAGAGCTGCTTAGAGGAAGCAGCCCGCCAGCTGAGTTGTCGTCGGTTGCCGTGACGTTGAGGACATACTGAGGCCCACGCAGTTTAGGTGGAGGGCTGCGGCGCAGTTTGATGATGCCTGTCAAAAATTTAATAAAACACTAATTTCATTGGACTGCCAATACATTACTCACTTTTACTGTATGGAAAAAAAGTTGCAAATATAGTGAATGGTGACTGAGGTTATCAGTCCCTAATATTCTGCTTTTCATAACCTTTGAATTTCACAAAAAGTAAGTGTAAGTGTAAGAGTAATTGAAAGATGCCAAAGTTTTCATTTTTCAGGTGAACTATCCCTTTATCATTTAAAAAGAATGAAAGTGTGGCGAAGCGACCCGCCCCTCCCTCTCTTCATCATCATCCCACCTCTGAGGTTCGTCCTTCAGCCAAGCTCACAATGGGAGTGGGCAAGATAGAGGAGTGGTGCAATTTAATAAATCTCTTTTGGGCAGCGGATGATGAGGCGCACGTGATGTGAATAAGGCCTCACCGTGGCTGCCATAAATACGTGTAGCGCCTCTCCTCAGGGAGCTGACTTCTATCTCCTTGTGTGCACACACTAGTGTCCTTGCAGGTCCAGAAATGGAGCGGGCTGGTTCCAGCGAGTGTTAGAAATTTTGTCGGACCCGCACCCTAAGCCCCTGGTGCAAATTAGATGAACCACCAGGGATTGGAGCACATATCAAGGCTGATGGGCCAGGATGCCGGGCCACCCTTCCCTATGCACGCCGCGGCCCCAGGGAAGCCTAGCCACTTTGAGGAAGCTGCAGCTCCTTGCGTCCGGATCCAAGAGGGGAGTGCGTCGCTGCCGCTAATATACCTAGACTTTACCCTTTGAATCACCACCTATCCTTCACATAGCCCCATTCACAGTGAGAGTGCCAGATCCCCCTTTATTATGGACACTTTATTCCCCTTTTGAGCATTTTATGTTTAATGTTTTTCCAATGAATGCCTCTCCGTGGTCTGATGCCACACCCACCATATCTGTCTCTTGCTCAACCCGCCACAGAAAGACAACTGTTTTTGTGCATCATGCTGTACAATTTCACAAAATAGGCTCCTAATGGCAGCACTTTCACCAAAAAACTGTGAAATAGGGGGTTATGGGTAAAAAAAAAGTGCTGCTACATCTTGAAAGTGGAAACTCAACACAACTGTGAGTGCAGAAGCCATAGGCCATCCCTCTGCGCTGACCTCTAATGGGTTGGATGGTAGAACAGCCGTGCAAAGAAGCTGATAAGACAGGAGAGAGCTTCAGTGTACTTTGCTGTTTTCCAGCTCTCAGGCAAAAATGTACTGGTAAACAAACGATAAACAAACGAAAACCAAACACTAAAAACAACTGTTACCTTGTTACTGAAAGCACACAGGCAGGCAGGCATAAAAACAGACAAACAATTCACACAGAAGTGTGCACACAAAAAAGTGCTTCTGTGCGTTGGGAGAGAGCTACAGACCAGAAACATCAAGAGGGGTGTTTGTTTTTCACAAATAAGAGTTAAATGATGGATTAAAAGTGTGTGTTATGAAGACAGAAAGAGGAAACAGTTTATTGATGGCTTTGTATGTCCTTGTTAAAGGGATAGTTCATCCAAAACTTAAAATTCAGTCATTGTTTACTCATCCCTGTGTTGTTATAACCCAATATTGCTTTTTTTTTTTTTCTTAACACAAAGAGAGAAATTACAAAAAATAAATGTGTGCTCAGTGATGTCACACAATGGCAGTTTATGATGACCAATTCTTCAAGCTTTAAAAGGATGCAAAAATATAATTCAGAACTTTAATGAATTATCCCATGAGACTCAGGATTGTTATGAAAACATACAATAAGGTTTGATGATAAACAAACCAAAATCTAATGTATTATTTAGTGAAACTGTTGAATTACAGTTACTGTCCTCTGCGCGCTCCTGAGACAGCTCAAGACCAGTAGTTTACGCAGCCTGCTGGCAAAGAGGGGCGTTTTAACGAAAACACGTTTTATCTAAAAATAGTTCCACCACAGTGATACTAAAGAACAGAACACAGCTACACACAAACCAGAGAACTGAACTAATAAAACATGTCTAAAGAGTTTGTAGTCCAAGAATAGATGCATTTCTATGCCCAGCCATATTTGTTTTAAAAACTGAATATTCATTCAAACGGAAGATTGTGTAGGAAGGAATATCTGTCAGAGAAGAGAGCAATACCTCAGTGAAACATTCAGTAGGTCTGACATTCTTGGCCAAAATCATCTCTCTCAGTTTGATTGAGTACTCCGGCTAAAACATTTTTTTAAATAAGGCTGGGCATAGAAATGCATCTATTTTTGGACTACAAACTCTTCAGACATGTTTTGTAAGTTTGGTTCTCTGGTTTGTGTGCAGCTGTGTTGTGTTCTGTTCTTTAATATCACTGGGCAGACCTTTTTTTTTAGATAAACAATAAAAATGTTCACCTTTCTGTCAGAAGGCTGCATGAACTACCGGTCTCGTGCAGTCTCGTGAACGTGCAGAGGAGAGCAGCGATCCGTGAACAGTTTCACTAAATAATACATTCAATTTTGGTATGGTTTGGCTTATTATATGCATTCGTTACAATCATTAGTCTCAAGGAATAATTTATTAGACTTCTCAATTATACTTTTGTGTCCTTTTGAAGCTTTAAGATGTGGTCACCATAAACTGCCATTGTATGACATCACTGAGCACATCATTGTTTCACAATTTTTCCCTTTGTGTTAAGAAAAAGAAAGAAAGTCAAATGGTGTTATATCAACAAAGGGGTGAGTAAACAATGACTGAATTTAAATGTCTGGCCTAGTGCCAGGACTATCCTTCCTACAGCTGCCATTCTGATTGTTATAATTTCTCCCATTTGTTATTCTACGAGTGGCCCATATTCTTCTCCTTATACTGTCTCTGACTCCACTCACCCTTCTGATTGTCAAGCTCAAAGTTACTATCTTCATTTCCCCCGGTGATGGCATAAGTTACGCTGTCCCCATCAGGGTCCTTGGCGTGCACAATGGCCACCAGTGTCTCAGGACCAGCATCCTCCGAAAGGAAGGTTTTATAGCTGCAGAAAGAGGGAGAGAGAGACAGAGAGACAGACAGATTAAGCTCCGAAAATCACAGACTTACCATCTGCTTCCCCCACCAGGCCTCTGAAGTGTATCCCATGGTGCACACAAACAACTACGCAGTCCCTGCTCTGAGAAGAACCAGAGCAAATTTTTACATAAACACACACACACACACACACACACACACACACACACACACACACGTTGTGTTTCCATGTTTTATGGGGACTTTCCATAGACATAATGGTTTTTATACTGTACAAACTTTATATTCTATCCCCTAAACCTAACCCTACCCCTAAACCTAACCCTCACAGAAAACTTTCTGCATTTTTACGTTTTCAAAAAACATCATTTAGTATGATTTATAAGCTGTTTTCCTCATGGGGACCGACAAAATGTCCCCACAAGGTCAAAAATTTTGGGTTTTACTATCCTTATGAGGACATTTGGTCCCCACAAAGTGATAAATACACACTCACACACACACACACACACACACACACACACACACACACACACACACACAAACTGCTGCTCTAATGATGATACATCACCAAATCCTTTATGTCTTCTCCCAAACTCCTACCATGGGAGAAAACGTTTTTCTCAAATAGAGCACTTAGTGTGTGTGTGTTTGTGTGTGTGTAGACTTAAAAGTTCACAAGCAACACTGTAATTGTTGTCTTTTTTGCTGGTTCTGACCAAATGTCTGCCTCTCCTTCTGGCTACATTCAATAAATGATAGAGACGAACAGCACAATGGCCAACTCTTGCTCACTTCTTTTCCCCTGAAATCCCATTGTGACTCATACAACTGAGAAAGAGTGTAAAACTGGGAAGTCAATTGGGGTGGAACACAAAAAAGACAACAAAAAGTAAAAAAATGAAGAACAAAAGGCTGAAAAGACTATCTTAGACCAGCTTGCATTTCCATGCTGTTCCAGGCTGGTTTATGCAAGCTAGAGCTGGTTTATTGTTGGTTTGACTGGTATGGCAGCATATCCAGCTGTTCACCTGGTGCTTCTGGTGAAGCTGGTTTACCAGGGAAGTCTTACTGGTTAAGTTGTTTAAGAAGCCTTGTTGGGACACCAGCATCCAAAACCGAAAATATGCTGGTGACCATGGCTATGGTTCACAGAAATAGTGATGTACTGTATATAAGGAATAATGTACATTCAGCTGGTAATTATCACAAAATAAAACCAACTTGGCAATCAGGACCCACACGAAGAGGTTTTGCTAAAGGCATTTATATTCTGGTAAGAACTGTGGCTGACTGTACATTATCTGGCTTATTAAAGGGTTATTTACCAAATAAATGGGCATAAAACATTAATCTGCACTTACAGTAAATTGTTTTATTATGCAAGTAGAAAGAGACCATTCAACTAGCTCAGTTGCCTGGGATAACAGTCAATTATAAAAATTTTATATAAAAATATCCAACCGCACACTGCTGTGATTGACCAATCAGAATCAAGTATTCCAGAGAGCCGTGAATATAAAGAGATAATAAAAAAAAAATGAGGACATTAAAGAAAAGATTCATACATAGTCTGTGAAAAGACAGGGGCTTCATCATTGACATTGGCCATGCGGATGCGGATGGAGGCGGTGCCAGTGCGAGCGGGCGTTCCTTTGTCTACAGCCACTACTGTGCACTCATACAGGTGGTTGGGTCTCTCATAATCCAGCATATGACTGGGGCTCACCACTCCCTGAGAGGAGATGTCAAAGTCCATGCTCTGGATGAAGTAAGAAAGTTCTGCATTCAGGCCAGTATCACAGTCTCTCGCCAGAACTAGACAAAGAAAGACAGAAAGGGAGAAAGAACTGTGTTAACCATCAGGTCATGTTGACTAAGGGAAACAGCTAGCAATAACACAGTGGGAAATTATTGCGACGGCAACCTTGGCTGTGATATGTTCTGGGTCAGGCAAACAAATGTCAGTTCTTCATCATTTCTATGCTTTTCTCAGACAGTCGTGTTCTCATTAGATCTAGAATGTTCCAAATGGGGCAATACTTTATCATTTACAAGTCTTAATGTCACCATGTGTGTGATTTTTTTTTTTCCCAACAAAATCACAGCTAATCAAACAAATTTCAAAGTTGAGCTCAATTGACAGCATTTGTGGCATCACAGCATTTATTTTGACTCATCTCTCCTTTTCATTAAAAAAGCAAAAATCTTGGTTCCAGTGAGGCACTTACAATGGAAGTGTAACCTCACTGTAACCCTAAATTTTGCTCTTTTTTTTTAAGAAAAGGAGGGATGAGCCAAATAAATTTTTTGTAGTAATCAACATTATGCTGTCGATTCAGCTTAACTTGTATTGAACCCGGAACATTCATATAAGCTCAATTGTCAGCATTTGTGCAATTCTTCCTTCGTTTATAAAAAAAAAAAAGAAAAAAAGATTACATTAAGGCACTTAAAATGGTAGTAAATGGGGCCAGTCCATAAATATTCACATAAATACTGCTACAAATATATAGTCACAAGACGTAAACATTATCCATTTAAACATGCTTACTAACCATTAACTCGCTTACTAACCTTACCTGTGTAAAGATATATCCAATAGCAACCAAATAGTCATGCCTATTACACCTTTATCATTTAAACACCAGTAAACCCTGTAATCTGGTAAATCCTGGATTTTATCACACTAAAATAATGTAAACATGTATAATGTTTACGTCTTGTGGCTAAACACAATGAAAATAAATTAACATGGAAAAGACAAGATTTATCGGTTGCTCATCGTGCCTGGTCGGGTGATTCTAATGAACCACTGATAATAAAAATTACACTGGTGGCCAAATGTTTGGAATAATGTACAGATTTTGCTGTTTTGGAAGGAAATTGGTACTTTAATTCACCAAAGTGGCATTCAACTGATCACAAAGTATAGTCAGGACATAACTGATGTAAAAAACAGCACCATCTCTATTTGAAAAAAGTAATTTTTTATCAAATCTAGACAGGCCCCATTTCCAGCAGCCATCACTCCATCACCTCATCCTTGATTAATCACAAAAAATTGGTAATTTGGTACTAAAAAATTATTTGCCATTATATCAAACACAGTTGAAAGCTATTTGGTTCATTAAATGGAGCTTAACATTGTCTTTGTGGTTGTTTTTGAGTTGCCATAGTATTCAATAGACTACCATGTCTTAAGGTCAATATTAGGTCAAAATGGCAAAAAAAGAAACAGCTTTCTGCACTTATGATGATCTGCACTTATATAGCACTTTTTTAACCTCAGCAGTTTTCAAAGCGCTTTACAATGTGAATCATTCACCCATTCACACACACACTCACACACCAATGACGGCAGAGATGCCATGCAAGGCGCTAGCCTGCTATTGGGAGCAACTTGGTGTTCAGTGTCTTTCCCAAGGACACTTCAGCATGTGGAGTCATGTGGGCCAGGAATCAAACTGCCAACACTGCGATTAGTGACCAAAACGCTCTACCACCTGAGCCACAGCCGCCCCATTCTCTAGAAACTTGTCAGTCAGTTTTGAGGAATGAAGGCTATACAATGCTTTAAATTGCCAAAAAACTGAATATTTCATACAAAGGTGTACATACAGTCTTCAAAGACAAAGGGCAACTGGCTCTAACAAGGACAGAAAGAGATGTGGAAGGTTACAACTAAACAAGAGGATAAGTACATCAGCGTCTCTAGTTTGAGAAATAGACGCCTCACATGACCTCAGCTGACAGCTTCATTGAATTCTACCCGCTCAACACCAGTTTAATGTACAACAGTAAAGAGAAGACTCAGGGGTGCAGGCTTTATGGGAAGAATTGCAAAGAAAAAGCCAATTTTAAAACAGTAAAACAAAAAGAAAGTGTTAGAGTGGACAAAGAAACACAGACATTGGACATCAGATAATTGGAAAAGAGTGTTATGGATCTTAACCCCTTTAAACATTTGTGGGATCAGCTAGACTGTAAGGTGCGTGAGAAGTGCCCGACAAGACGGCCACATCTATTGCAAGTGCTACAGAAAATGGTGAAATGTCACCTGAGTATCTGGACAAACTGACAGCTAGAATGGCAAGGATCTGCAAAGTTGTAATTGATGCACATGGAGGATTTTTTTGATGAGAACGCTTTGGAGTAGTTTAAGAAGTTCTGAAAATGTATTTCAAATTGCAATGTCCTGACTATAAATTGTGATCAGTTGAAGGCCACTTTGGTAAATAAAAGTACCAATTTCTTTCCATAAGAGCAAAATCTGTACATTATTCCAAGCTTTTGGTCACCAGTGTATATTTTGCACCAAGAAAATGACGTGTATTTTAGGAACAATTCAGAGTTTTTGCATAATGACATTGTTTTTTATGAGAATTAAGTCCGCATTCTCATAACTGTAAATCTCATTGTAATACTGTAATACAATAATAAATGAAAATCCTATTTGAACACAATATTTCTAAATTACAATCAGCATAACTTAAATTCAGGCCAATAAATGCTACAATGATGTAAAAACATTTTTGTTACTTTTTATATTAAAACTAATTCTGCAAAACATACTTTTTCTGGATTATGGAGTAAAACATAACCTAGACATATTTTTGACCGGTGTCTTGAGATTTACCTAATTAGGGCACAGTATTACATGGGAAAAACATCTCATTTGCGGTTGTTGGACTTCTAAATGGTAAATGCTTTTTAAGTTACGCACACTGTCACATTAATGGAGCCAATATTAATTCAAACTATGTAGCAGAGGCCAGTTTATATTTTATAAATTTAAGTGCCCATCTGTTGGTGGCATGACGAAAAGCTGATGTTGACTGGAGCAGATCAAAAGTAAAAGCAGAGGAAGGCTTTGCTGTCATTAGGCCCACAGCCAAAGTCAGGGTCCTGTATCATTATACTGCAGGCAAGCTGTCATCACACCCAACCAGACAGCACACTAATTTACTATGGCACATGATGGCCCTCTAAGCTTCAAGGCAAATAGCTAGCATCCACAGATGTAGCAATATACAGCAGCAGCCTTCTTTATTTCCAGCTAGTGCCCACTCTGTCTTTCTCTCCTTTGCTTTGCTGGAGGACTTGTTGCAGCTATTGGCTGCAGGTGGGCAAGGGTGGGTGTCAGCCTCCTGCACATGTACAAACAAGTGTCAATGCATGCGGTGCACACATGTGAGGTCTTACAGTGAGGATTCACACAGAATGTTCATTAGGAAATACAAGCCCTAATATGCTGTCTCTTAAGGCTACCTATTACCATATGTAATGCATGCAGATGAGAGACCCGGGGCTAAATTAAACATACCAGTTAGGCAGCTTGGGAGGGAGAGAGAGGGGGGGCTGGTAGGCAGGTGGGCTAAGGTTGGGCAAGTTGATCCGCTGCGTGCTAAATCCTCTCAGAGAACTTTTTTGTGCGATAATTGGAGCGCACTCTGCACTTCTCTTCCTGCTAGGGCCTATTAAAAGCCGGCACCCAATTTACTGTCTAATCCCATTTTTAAGGTAAACAACAATAATAACCTTCTCTCCCTTCTACGTGGCTTTGCACAGCCGACAATTGCTGCATGTTTATGTACTTTTTTTTCCACTCAAAACAGAACATATTTAATAAGCAAATAACAGCTCCAGCTGGTGTTTGTGTGAACCTGCTGCTTTTCCATGTTGCGAGTGCGAGGAAGAGAGAGAGATGCAAAAGATAGAGAAGACACAAACAGAGACAGAAAAAGAATGTTGTTTTGTGCACAACATTAAAACAGAGAAGCTAACTGGAATCAGAGGCAGGAACTGTTCTTTTTGCATATGGCCGAAAGTGAAACGGGTGAATGAAAAGAACAGTGCATGTTTTGAATTCTCACAGCAATATGTCAACATATCTGAATTGTATAAATGCAGTTGCCATTCTAAATTTGTGCATCTCCCTCACAAAGCATGCAGTCTGACAGATCTTACCCACTTCTGTTCACTGTTTCTCTCTTTCTTCTTCATCAGACTTGTAGGCTTGGGCACAACAAAGGCTAAATTAAGGAATCGTTAATCACTGGTAATTCTGTAGAGAAGGCTTCAGATATCAAACGGTTGAATGCTGGATGAGAACGATCTCCCTGCCGCTAAGTGCACAGCTCATCAGCTTCTGTTCAATACTAAGATAACCATTTGATATGGAGATTGTTAATAAAGTCAGTCCCTATTAATTCAGAGATGAAAAGAATGTAGTTACATGCACTGGCATATGCTCAAACATATCAATCATGAATAATTAACATTGTACAGATCATGCTCACCTCTAAAGACCAACACTTCTCTAAGTAAATTTTTACATTTGTTTAAACTTTTATATATACTTTTTATATATTCTCTTTTGTATGACAAATTGCTTACTTTCCTCATTTGTAAGTCGCTTTGGATAAAAGCATCTGCTAAATAACTTTATATATAAATATAAATATATGTAAATATACTGTACATTTAATGTTGTTACCAGCTTTTGTTTTATGTTCTATTGAACAATTATATAAAAAAGTGAAGCCATGAATAACTCACCACCTCAATTCTAGGATGTTGTGGGTAGATGCCAGGGCATGACTATGTGGTTGCTAAGGCATTCTGAGTGGTTTTTGAATTGTGCTGTTTTCTAGGTGGTTGTTTAATGGCCCAAGTCAAAATACCCCTCTGATATTTTGGTCCTTAGACATGGCTAGGGTCCCTCATTCAGTCTAAGTCTATCAACAATTTTTTCCGGCATGTGAAAATCCGAGTTTCCTCAGAAGAGTAATAGCACAATTGTAATAGCATAGTTTGCAAGTTAATGTAATTCTGCTTAGAGGATAGTGTACATGTGTGTAGCTTGCTGTACTGGGAGAAGGGCTCGTGGCTTGAGGCTTGACTTGAGCTCGAATACCCCCCTCGGAATTAAAATAATTCTTAATAAATAGATAGAAGGAGAAAGGGGAAGTGGAGGAATGCCAGAAGACTCAATGGCATGTAGAGGTAAGCGGCTGTTTATATGTGCTTACTCTAGTGATGTGATAGGTTGGATTAAATGACCTTGCTCCTCCCGAACCTAGTTTATAAAACTCCATATCATTAATTTTCACAGCACAAAGACGTAGGATGAGTTGCATGCCAAGTTTAATATTTAGGGTTGGGGCTATGTTCACAAAAGTTGAGGTGATGCGTGCCTTAGTAAGCCACTAATTAGGGTTTATGAATATTTATTAAAATAACTAATGCACTCAAGCCTCTTCTCAAAGCACAACAACCGTATTTCATTTTTTAAAAAGCCTCTAAAACACCTTCAATTACAGCGATAAGATCGCAGCTGGGGCAGGTGCAGGGAGATAAACAGGTCCTCATTCCCATTAATGCTTGTGTTTAGTGGAGGAGGTCAGGCACGCTTTTTTCTCAGTCTGCCACCTGCCTCTATCAGCTGTGATTATCAGAGGTGTTGAGGCCCACACCTTTCCACATCCATGTGCCATTGTGCCGATCCCACTTCTACTGTAGAGAACTACTGAGAACCTCCGACCAGTGGTTAGTCTGTTGAAGTAGGAGGGCATAACGTGGCAAGTCAGGATGAAGAGAGAGAGGGAGAGGAAGAAAAAGAAAGAGGGAGATGGTGGCAGAACAGCTCCTGTGCCTGGTAGACACATAGCTGGCTTTGATTACAATCCATTTACCAACCAGAAAGTGCTGCGCTAAATAAATTATTTAATAATCACAGGACTGAGTTGAAGAGACAACCACCCCCATAGAGCGACCACAGCAAGAGCACCTGCCTTAAGAGCATGACCACTGGAGGAAAGAGACTTAGAGACTGAGGAAGAGACAGATACATAGATGGAGACAGACAGAGACCAACAGACAGAGGATGACACCAAAAAGCCATTTATTGTGAGAAAGCTGCTACAGAGAAAATACATACAGTATATGTGCTGTGTTCGCGGCGTACTCTTTACTCCATATACATAGTATACTCAGTAAGCAGCTTTCTCATCAGCAATGTTAATTCCCTGTGACATTAGGGGGCGGCTGTGGTGGTAGAGCGGGTCGGCCGCTAATCTCAGGGTTGGCAGTTCGATTCCCGGCCCACATGACTCTAAATGCTGAAGTGTCCTTGGGCAAGACACTGAACACCAAGTTGTTCCCAATGGCAGGCTAGTGCCTTGCATGGCAGCTCTGACATCATTGGTGTGTGAGTGTCTGATTGTGTGTGTGAATGGGTGAATGAGTCACAGTGTAAAGCGCTTTGAAAACCGCTGAGGTTAAAAAAGTGCTATATAAGTGCAGACCATTTACCATTTTACACTGGTGTAAAAAAGAACACATCGTCTGAGTGCGACTTCACAATTTTTTTCTTAACTTTAATATCCAATTGTACTTCAGTTGCTGCTGTGTTTGTTTCCTTAACTTTCCATTGCAACATGCCATGGCATTGAACTGCAATTGTGGCATTTCCCTCTTATGTCACACTCCGGGATTCCCCCGGAGCACTTGGGCACTCTTCAATAACAAATAAGAACTCTGCTGTAGTGAGAATCACCCTGGCACCAATTGAAATGAACTGGGCCTCACACAAGACACCAAAGTATGTGGTGATTTTTGATCACACTTCACTTAAGGTGTATGTGGGGGCCCGTGGCACAGTGGACATCATCAACCTGGTGGTACTGGAACAATTCATCTCACAGCATCATCATGGTATGGCCATGTGGGCCCAGTGCCACCACATGGCCTCGCTGGAGGAGGCCATCCAACTGGCCAAATACTACATGACGGCATTTCCAGGAGGCAGCGATCCAGAATATCTTTCTTCTCTCTCTCCTATATCTCAATATAGAAGATCGGTTGGGTGCGGCTCAATTTTATTCAACACTGGATTTAACAAGGGCAGATCCCTTTAACTCCATTCTCCCAAGAAAAACAGCGTTTTCCACAATGTTAGGTTTACACCAATTTGTGAATCTTCTGTTCGGTTAGTTCAGGCCCCTCACTATGTTCCAGCATCTCATGGATAAAATTCTCAGATCACATACAGAATATGCCACCGCTAATTTTGATGATATCGTCATTTACATTAATGATTGGCGGCGGCACATGCAACATCTGAGAACTGAGAACATCTGAGGGTGAGGCTCATGGCCAACTCAAAGAAGTGTGCAATTGGGCAGGTGGAAGTTCGGTATCTGGGGTTCCACTTGGGTCATAGGCAGGTGTGACCCCAATTTAACAAAACCACAGAGATCGCGGCTTGCCCGAGGCTCAAGACCAAAAAGTAGGTGAGGCAGTTCCTGGGACTGGCTGGCTACTACTGAAGGTTTGTGCCTAGTTACTCTGACGTCACCAGGCCACTGACTGATCTTTCTAGAAACGGGGCACCCGATCCGGTCCAGTGGATGGAGTCGTTCACCCTCTGCTCAGATAATGCCCCAATCTAATGGCTCCACTATATGAAGGATACCAACGTGCAGATCACCCGTTGGTTCCTGGCACTTCAGCCATTCAAATTTGAGGTGATCCACAGACCCGGGTGCAGATGGCTGTCGATGATTTTCTCTCCCGAAATGGGGGAGGAGTTGGCAGACCGGAGATTTCTCTGGCCTGAGTCGGGTGGTGGGGGTATGTATGGATGGGTGCGTGATCATGTGTCTGTGAACAAACATGTTCTGTGAACAAAAATGAAGTGGGTGTGTTACAGTTGGTAAACGTTTTGTGTAGACTTCCACAAGTTTCTCAAAATAAGTTGCTAGAATTTTGGCCCATTCCTCCAGACAGAACTGAGTCAGGTTTGTAGGGCTTGTACATGCTTTTCAGTTCTGCCCGCTAATTATTTATCAGACTGAGGTCAGGGCTTTGTGATGGCCACTCCAATGCCTTGAATTTGTTGTCCTTAAGCCAAATTAGGAGGTATGCTTGGGGTCATTGTCCATTTGGAAGACTCATTTGTGACCAAGCTTTAACTTCCTGGCTGCTGTCTTGAGATTTTCCTTCCTCATGATGCCATCTATTTTGTGAAGTGCACCAGTCCTTTCTGCAGCAAAGCACCCCCACAACATGAATACTCAGTGAGTATTGATGCTGACTACCACACCTGGAGCCGCGAGTTCGAATCCAGGGCATGCTGAGAGACTCCAGCCAGGTCTCCTATGCAACCAAATTGGCACGGTTGCTAGGGAGGGTAGAGTCACATGGGGTAAACTCCTCGTGGTCGCAATTAGTGGTTCTCGCTCTCGATGGGGCACGTGGTGAGTTGTGCATGGATCACGGAGAGTAGCATGAGTCTCCACATGCAGAGTCTACGCAGTGTCATGCACAATGAGCCATGTGATAAGATGCATGGACTGGCTGTCTCAGAAGCGGAGGCAACTGAGATTTGTCGAGGGCCTACTATGTAGTGGGAATTGGGTATTGAAATTTGTGCAAAAAGTAGAAGAAAAAAAAAGAACACAGTGCACCAGTCAGAAGCTAATTTGCTAATTGTTTAAAGGCTTGACATTATTTTCTGGAATTTACCAAGCAGCTTAAAAGCACAATTAACTTGTACGTAGACTTCTGACCCACTGGAATTGTAATATAGTCAATTAAAAGTGAAACAATCTGTCTGTAATTGTTGGAAAAATTACTTGTGTCACGCACAAAGTACATGTCCTAAATGACCTGCCAAAACTATAGTTTGCTAATCTGAAATCTGTGGAGTGGTTAAAAAAGGAGTTTTAATGATTCAATCTACGTATATGTAAACTTCTGACTTCAACTGTATAATGTAACATTTATATTTGAAACCTTTTTTTGTGCACATTATACAGCACACAATAATTTATGTCTTTTTTAATAAATACATAAAAATACAGGGAATAATATGTATTGATTAATTGAGAAATAATCAAAGATTAATGGAATATTAAAACAATCGTTAGTTGCAGACCAAGCATGTTGACCTTCTTTCTCTTAATCCCTTAAACATTGTAAAGAAGTTGTTTACATGATGGTTCAGAATGCTGCTTTCTGCAGAAACCTTGGAATAAGCCGGTTTATGAAGTGCATCTAAATGAGGTCAATGAGAGTGGAACACAGATAGAGAGAGGAGCAGAATTGGTGTGTTATGTTTCTCTGTTTTGCATAAAATGTATTTGTTGTGAGTGGGTCATCTCTATGAAGTATTACATTACTAATCTCCATAAACTTCTAATGACATACACATACTCACCCTGCAGTAGGGAGGTACCAGGAGGAGTGGTCTCAAGAACATTGTCCCGACTGTAAATAGAGTGTATAAACTCTGGCGTGCAGTCATTCTCATCTGTGATGTGAATTACCATCTACAAAAAAATTAAAATGAGAAAGAGACATTATTTTGAGGACAGATATGGAAAAATGATGGGTTAGAGTGTGGTCATACTTGTCTTTTTCTCTTTCTATGTGGCCAGTTGCAAACAAATGTGGGAGTAAGAAAGAGGGATAGCATTAAAAAGAGAAGCCAAAGCAGTGGCACAAGCCACTGAATGCAAACGTGACCAACCACCCCACACACACACACACACACACACACACATAAACCACAGTCAAACTCAGTATGTACAGCCCTTTCTGTGCCTGGTCTCAGACGAAGCTCAGATGATAGTAAATTAGCTTATGGAAAATATATTCTCTCTGTGCAGCGATATGGGAGCATTCAGACAAAATACTGGCACAGGATTTGACTTTGACCGAACAGAGAGAAAGGAGAAGCAGGATGAGTGTTCTCAGTGGGACTTTAGTCATGGTGAAGGTTGAGTCCCACAGCAGAGCTTATCTCAGAGGAACAGCCCTGCCAAGAGGGTGAAAAGGTTTCTTACACATACACATACAGCACGTTACTGTTCATAAAGCTCTGAAGCAGTCAGACCAGTGCCTAAAATCTGTGTAGCTCTGTTCTATGGAATATTTTTTCTCTGCAACCTTCCCTCAGAATTTGCTTTCTGGTGGGAAACTTATGTGTCTGTTTCATAACTGCTGGGGGTTGAATATGACAGTAATGAGTGTGGTGTCTGCTGTTGAAGGAGTATTACAGCTAACAACAACAACAGGGGTTGAAGAGAGATGAAGGAGCTCAGAGTAGTCTCATCTTTATTTAATAATTTGTCTCACGCTAAGAAGACAGATACTTGCTCTTCTTTTCTCATCTTATTTTGTCTGGTTTCTTCTCTGATAGTCTCCTCTCATCTCTTCATGTCTCGTCTCATCACATTGCATTCAATTTCATCTTCACCTCATCTTGCCTCATCTCACCTCTTCTAGTCTCATATCATCACATCTAGTCTCATCTTGTCTTGTCTCATTTAGTTTTGTCTCATCTCTTCGTCCATTCATATCTCTTCTAGTCTTGTCTCATCTCATTTCTTTGTTTAATCTTATCTCATCTCATCTTATCTCATCTCTTTTAGTCTCATCTCACTTCTTCGAGTTTTGCCTCATCTAATGTCTTTTTGCCTTATCTAATTCTTTCTAGATTTGCCTCATCTCATCTCATCTCATCTCATCTCATCTCATCTCATCCCTTTCCTTCTCTAATTTTGTTTCATGTCTTTTCATCTCCTCTCTCTTCTAGTCTCATCTTATTTCTTCTAGTTTTGTCTCATCTCATCTCATCTCTTCTAGTCTCATCCAGTTTCTTCAAGTTTTGTTTTCTCTCATCTCATATCTTCTCTTTTTTTCTAGTTTTATCTTGTCTCATCTCATCTAATCCCTTCTCTTCTAGTTTTGTCTCTCTTCTCATTTCTTCTTGTTATTCACTGTCCAGCCAAAACATTATGACCACTCAAAGGTGAAGCAAATAACATGAATTATATCCTAACAAGGGCGCATGTCAAGGTCTGAGAAGATTAGATGTTAAGTGAACAATAATTTCTCGTAATCGGTGACAGGGTGTTGGGTGCCCAAGGCTCATCGATGCGTGAGGGCAACAAAGGCTATTCCATCTGGTCCAAACAGACAGGAGGTCTACAGTGGCACAAGACAAGTCAAATACATTTTTTTTATGATGGTTACGGGAGGAATGTGTCACAACACACAGTGCATCGCACCCTGCTGCCTATAGGGGCTGCGTGGAAGCAGACCGGTCAGAGTGCCCATGTTGACCCCTGTCCACCGTCAAAAGTGCCTACATTAGGCATGCGAGCAATGGAACTGGACCTTGGAGCAGTGGAAGAAGGTCGCCTGGTCCGATGAGTCCCTTTTTCAACTAAATTACATGGACAGCCGTGTATGTGTGTGCCGTTTATCAGGGGAAGTGATGGCAACAGGATGCACTGTGGGAAGACGACAAGCCATGGAGGGAGTGTGATGCTTTGTGCAATGTTTTGCTGGGAAATCCTTGGTCTGGCCATTCATGTGGATGTCAGTTGGACTCGTGCCACCTATCTAAACACTGTTGCAGACCAGGCACACCCCTTCATGGCAATGGTATTCCCTAATGGCAGTGGCCTCATTCAGCAGGATAATACACCCTGCCACTCTGCACACATTGTTCAGAAATGGTTTCAGGAACATTTTGTCCAAGGTGTTGCCCTGGCCTGCAAATTCCCCAGATCTCAATCAAACATGGGATGTGCTGGACCAACAAGTCCAATCCACGGTGGCTCCACCTAGCAACTTTCAGGACTTGAAGGATCTGCTGCTAATGTCTTGGTGCCAGATACCACAGGACACCTTCAGGGGTCTAGTAGAGTTCATGCCTCATCATGGCGTTGCTGTTTTGGTGGCACGCGGAGGACCAACAGCATGTTAGGAAGGTGATAATGATGTTTTTGGCTTATCAGTGTATTTTCTCATCAACAATTCTCTTTTAGTCTTATCTAATTTCTTCTAGTTTTCTAGTTTCTTTCTTTTCCTCTCATCTCATCTTATCTCTTCTCTTTTCATCTAATCCCTTCTCGTCTAGTTTTGTCTCATCTCATCTCATCTCATCTCATCATCAATTCTCTTATAGTCTCATCTCATTTAATCTCTTATATTCTGATCTAATTTCTTCTTGTTTTGTTTTCTCATCTAATCTCTTCTAGTCTCATCTCATGTCTTATAGTTTTGTTTTCTCTCATCTCATTCCATATATTCTAGTTTTGTCTTGTCTCACCTCTTTTCTTCTCTTCTCCTCACTTCTAGTCTGATCTCATTTCTTCAAGTTTTGTCTCGTCTCATCTCATATTTTCTCCACTCATCTCATCTCTTAATAGTCACATCTCATCTTGTTGTGTCTCTTCTCTTTTAGTCTCATCTCATCTCTTTTATTTCCTCTCATCTCATCTAGGCTCTCTCCTCGGCATGTCTCTTGTCTAATTTCATCTTTTGTTGTCTTGCCTCTTCTTGTCTCTTCTCTAATTTGCTATCCCTTTTCTTTTTTTCTACTCTCATTTTCTATCCACTGATCTAGTCTCGTCTCTTCGTTCTTGCCTGCCCTTTGAGAAGAGTCATCTTCACAGATGGTGTAATCATTTGGCAGGGGGCAGTGTCTCTGACAAGTGTCTAAAATGTGTGTGTGACTGGTGCTGGCACAAGCACTGTTACACATCATTGTTTCTCAGCCAAGTCCATCAAGGCGACTCAATTAATGTGGAAGAACTTCTGCCAAACAAAGAAGATCAACATGGAATAATAATAGTGTGAGCAACACAGACACAAACAGATGGATGCACTGACCTCTCTTATAACATCAATAACAATACATCAAATCTTTGTCACCTGCCTTTAGCTTTGTCACATAATGTCAGCTGACATGAAAAAACACACACACACACACACACACACACACACACACACACACACACACACACACACACATTGTGGCATGTTGGATGGCCTCATCTAACTGTGTGTTAGTTTGTCTATGTGTCTGTGTATGTCTTTATGCATATACTGTTTGTTATCTGTTATAATGCCTTAAGTGTGTAAAAAAAAAAAGTTAAATTGTATCAGGGCTGGATATGGAGAAAGATTGACAACAATGCGTACATGCACACTACAGACCATTTCAAGACGATTTAAGAAAGTGACATCTTTTTGTTCCTTTAACAATTCCTGCTTGTTGTTGGACTCAGACTTTGTTCAAAATGGCATAAATCACCCTCCGAAGGGCACTTTGAAGGGAGAACAATCATGAATCATGCTGTAAGATTGCTTCAAACAGAATTTCCAATAAAAATGACTTATAATGTGAGTCCTGAATGACCATCATTTTTGAGCCAAACACCTTTTAGCCTTTTCAAAGCTCTCAGAGTGGATGGTAAAGTCTTCGAAGGGAATAGGGATGATCACTTCGGAATGGAACGCCACTTCGGAATGGAACACACCCTCATTTAAAACAACAGTGGGAGGCACTACAATCATAGTGACTTTAACACAATTAACTAATACGATTGTCATAAAATATTATTAAAATGTGGGCTATGCTATTTGGTGGCTGGATGCTCCCTGGATGCCTCGAACTAACAGAAATGAAAGAGTTTAGATCTCTGAAAAAGCAATGAAAAATGTACTTATGAACCGCTTCTGTGAAGTGAGAGCTTGATAAGTGCAGTAATAACAACTGTAGCACACATCTTATCTCTGGTAGGTGAACAATGTTCATACCAACTAATTTCATGTTTGATAGGTAGAGCTCTGAAAGTGACTATAGATCAGTACCATTATAATGAATGAAGCTGCGCAAGTAATTTATTATTACATTTAGCAGACACTTTTATCCTAAACAACAAATTAGGAACACAAAAACATAAATCCTTAACTTGTCCACAGGTCACGCAGGCAGCTTCATTGAACGGCTTCATTGATTATAATAGGAGTTCTCCAATATGTCTGAGCTCTCTGCTGAAGTAATAATTGTGAGCAGTCTGAACTATGATACAGTTTTATCACCTCTCTTGGGTAGATGATCAGCATCAGCAACACGTCTAGATAAGTCACTTCAGGTGAACGTTTGAGGTTATTTGAGAAAATGTGTTAACTTGGAGCCTTATTTAAAGGATCCATCAATGATGCGCTTCAGAAATAGTAAAGTCCTTTGTAATTTTTTACATGCTTGAAACGGTCTATACATGCCACCATAATGTCAAGCACCAACAACAGGTGTCTCTTCTTTAGTTCTGTTAATTAATACAGTGTACATGTATGGGGAAAATGTCAGTCAATGTGTGTGTGCTTATTTCAAATGTTTAATTTGCTGAACAATCATAGATAATAAATGAGACAATTGTTGTCACAGTAAGATTATAGAGCTATAAAATTAATGTGTATAGCATAGCATGGATCATTTAGATTAATCTGAAAATAGCTCTTTTTGTGGACATCCTCAAAGGGAGAAATTTATAAAAGACTTTAAAATCTTTTCAATCACTTTAAAAATGATTTGTTGCAGTGAAAAAGTTGAAGTGAACATTTCTATGTGTGTACCTCTGCAATGTTGCTAAGCCCTGTATCTGGCTCGGATGCTCTGACTTGCAGGTGGTGCAGATGTTGCCCACTCTCATAGTCCACGGTACGCGTCAGACTGAGAGCGCCGCTCTCCTGGTTTATGCTGAAAAGGTTTCCTGGGTTGACCAAAAGCATATAGGACAACACCTTCCTCTGGAATGAGATAGCCTTGACCATCGTCACCCTACATACAAACACAAACACACATAGGAAATAGAATCAAAGCAAGGGGCGACTTTTTTTGTTTTTTTACAGAATTGTTTTAGAGGAAGCTGTAGTTTGTTTCATAACCCAGTGAGCTAGACAGCATTTTAAGGCATCATAGGCAAGCTCATCGATGTGATTTTAATTTGAGATTTTATTTTGCCGGAGCTTTTATTTTGAAGTGTTTCTGCATTGATTTGGAACTCTGACATTATGACAGTAGATTCTCAATCCGGAAAAGTTGGTGCCTACGTGACTCAAATTGATTATTAAACCACAAAAGGCTGCAATTTTAATTAAATAAATATGTAGTCGTATGTGCCTCGTGCACATCCCTCTGCCTGCTGTCATATGCTGCAAACAGAGCACGCAATGCTCATGATTGTGTTCCCCATGTTTGGGTCAAGGAGCTCTGGCTTCACACATTCACAAGGGCTCACATATAATAATAAAACATATTGCAAAACATGCAAACTATATATGTATCTCATTAAATCGCAGCTTTTGCTGTTTAATAATCTCACTAGAACATAACACGATTTTAATTTGTGCGCTGAATATTTACGTAATGACATTTATATATCAGGTACGTTTTTTGGTATCGGACCCAATTCCGATACCAGTATCTGTATCGGGACATCCCGAGTGAAAATCATCCAAGATGCCGGAAGAGTGGACCAAATAATGACCAAAAAGCAGTTCACTCTAATTAATGTTGAGCTGTTTTTTTCAAGATTTTGCATGCCATGTATTTTTATGCTTATCAGAGTATTGCCATATGATTTGAGCAACACGTTAACATTAACTCTATTAGAATCTATTTTGAATCGAGTCTTCCTTGTGCCTCGTATAAGGAGTGCTATTTGTGTGCCGCCTATGTCAAGTGTTCCAAACCAGTCACATGTGAGGTTTCATTTATGAGGATGCTGCCATAACAGGCAGCTGCCTATGTAGGCCAGTGTTTCCCAAACTTTTTTCTGCCACGGCACACATTTTATGACTAAAAAATTCTACACATAATCCCATATAAACTAACCATCATCAATATTTTTCCTTTACAAGGAAAGGAAAAATTTCTTGTTGCTTAGTACTCTCAAAGACATTATTGGTGAAGCAAAAACATGTGTGTGAAAAACACTTTGGTGTAAAGTGCCGTCACTTCATAGACTTCAATGTATTCTGAATGTATTCTGCAGCGCTGACGTGAGTCATGTAAAAGACCCTTAATGCGTATAAATATCAGTATCTTTTGCACATTAATCATTGCTCTTCACAATCACAAAAGTGACCGATTATGGTTTCAAAACAGCACATTTCTCAGTAAGGTGAGGAGTTTGTATCCCTTAAATTATTTATTTTTTTCATGCGTTTATTTATTTTGTGGAATTTGATAATTTTCTAAGGCACACCTGACAATCTTTCACGGCACATTAGTGCGTCGTGGCACAGTGGTTGGGAAACACTGATGTAGGCATACCACAATGTTTTGGAGTAGAGCTATTGTCTCTACACTTACAAATGGGAAATAATACATCTGGCAAAACTCAGTGGTTCTTTGTGGCTCTCTTCCTATGTAATCCCCCCGCTCTCTGTGATTAGCTGTCCTCTCCTCCTTCACACAGATTATTATGCTCTGTTCTGTGCCAGTGCCCAGAGGGGGAAGTTCAGACACAGCTCTTCATGTGTATCCAGAAGTTTCTTTTAATAAATATTTGAATTTGAACACGCTTTCAAATTTAGCGCCTGGGGACACGAATGATGCATCTGTGTTCCCCTTCTCTGCCACAACCCCCTCTATTCCTCTGTCCCCCCTCTCTCAACCTCCACTTTTCCTCCGGGCCATTTTTTTTTATGCAACTGATGACACATAATGGTTGAGACTTGCCACATTGACACAGTCGCTCCTTTACCCTCTAATGAGCAGCAAATTTGAAATCATCTTACAAGCAAACACACCCACAAACACACAGCTTCCTGTACTCACGCTTGGCCCACCCCAGTACTCTCTGGGACGTAGATGGTGTAGGTGGTGTTGGTGAACTGAGGGGGCCGGAAGCCAGCCAGTATGAACACAGAGGCGTGAGGACCCTTCCTGCCCCGCGAATCCATGGCCTGGACGGACAGGGTGTACACCTTACTGGGCGTCAGAGGTCGCCCTGTGGTTTTCACTTCCCCTGTGGTTCGGTCTACTTCAAATGAATCTTCGCTACCTGTCAAAAAATAAACAAATATTTTATGTTATTATAACTAAAAATGTACACAAGTTATGTAAAGTCAGGTACACACTGCGCAATTTTTTCTTTCTTTTACAATTGTTGCTTGACTGATTGTACGATATGACCTTAGCAAGATCTTGTGTAAAAGCCAAGACAGACTGTGACATCACTGGTCTTAAATGTCAGATTGTATCGTCATTGACACACACAAATGTAAATGGTACTGCATGAACCCAAGCAAGCCAGGTTAATATTGGAAACATTTTTGTTGGAAAAAAAAAAGTAGTGGGAGTGTTTAGAGTCTTTTGTGGCTGAGCAACTAGGGAATTTATGCTTATTCTTCTGAGCAAACTTCGGGAAAGTTTAGTGGTACAATCATAATGCAAAGGGAAAACAAGTTATTTATGTTGAAGATCATATACAGTAGAAACTAAACTGATGTTTAACCAAATGTCACCCTCTCTCTTTCACATACATACGTCATTGGATGGCAGGACTGCAACCCAAAAAATTGGATCTCTTTCAGAACTGTGGGGAAGGCTAAAATTAATCGGTGACGCATTTCACACTAAGTGCTCAAACACTGGCATATTGCCCCTTCAGTAAATAAACCTTATACGATTCCCAAAATGTTACTGTAAATCTTGGCCAAAATTGCACAGTGTGCATCGGGGTTAACCGTGGATTCAATTAAAGCCTCTCTTTGAAATAATGACTTTTGCGCAATTTGCATACATTGCCTAGAAAATTTAGTGACACTTGTTTTTAATCAAAAATTAAAAGCACAACTATTGTAAAGTTCAGCCCAAAGTGCACGAGCATTACAAAGTCAAAGTCACAAAAGCCTTGGAGTGTTTTAACGCACATTAGGGGTGAGGAACCCTTCTGCCAGCTGTGGTTCAGTGCATCTGTGTGAGTGGGCAATATGCTCCCCTCTGTTCCTCCTTCAGGACAACAGCAAGACAAGAGCTCATTTTAACCACTCTCCCCTTGAGCATGTCGGTATTTGGAAGAGGAAGAAGAGGAGGTGGATGAAGACCACAGCTGCTGAGGCGGAGCAGGTCTCTCAGCTGCACCCTCTCGCAGCTGCTTGAACAGAGCCTATCAGCAGAGGTTTTGATCTGAAATCAAGCTTGATTCTGTCCTTGCAAGCTAAGTTAAGTTGTCAATGAGTAATCTATATTATATATGAATCTATCTAAAGGGTGTTTATTCAACTTCAGGCACTTTTTTTGCATCTGTTTAACCATTTATAGCAGCATTTAAACTACAAAGACATTGTTGTGTTATGTGTTTAAACAACACATACTGTATGCAACATTTCATTAAAACTGAACCCAAAGACCAAAACCTAAACTTAAAACGAAAATGTAAAATTTTGCTGCTTTGCAAGCACTGGTAACTCATTCCAGAAATGCAAATCAAGCTAACTTGACAGTCAACTAAAGGACAGATTAAAAATCATGAAGGTAGAACACTGTAGGTAACAGCACGTAATGCAGGAGTTTAAAAACTGACATTAATTTCACCAGAGACAGAATATTTATAGCAAAGTCTAAATCCTTACGGACCACTGAAGTAATTTTGTAATGCCACAACATCAAATGATGAATAACTATCCATTATGAGAGACTATGATGTCCTAGAGGAAAAATAAAAGCAGAGCTACACACCTGTCATAACCATCCCTGTGCATTTCTGTAGCAACACACACACATGTTCATACATCAAAGCAGCAAATTTAAAGCACTTTTGGTCTATTTGCTTCTGACTAGATGTGTGAATCCCACAGTCATGTTCGAGTGAAGCACATTTAAAATTCTTCTAACATCGGTCTCTGTGCAGTAATGAAATCACTTTAAAAAAGTCATACAGACAACAATGCTACATCTATTCACTGCATTAGAAAAAGTATGTCTACAATCTACATATTTATTTCTATCTACTCGTATTAAGTTTCTTTTTGTTAGAACTTTAAAATGTAAACTCTTTTTGTTATTTATTGCAGAACTTCTCATTTGGGTGTTGCAAGTATATTCTAAACCTTTCAACTGAAACCTCATCTGCTTAATTTGAGGTTGTCACAAATATCAATAATATCAATGTATAATATGCGAACACACTGGATGAGCTTAACTATGAAATGGGTCTGATTGAATGATGGTTTAACATGCTTTTTTAGTCATTTCTATCCTTTGACAAGTTTAATTTTGGAACCACCATCAAATAAAAAAAAATAAATAAAAAAATAATATATATATATATATATATTCTGGGATCAATATTCAGTTTGTCAATATTTTGTGCTTTATCAACAACTGTAATTGATGAATGTAGCCACAGATCAGAGACCCACCACTTGAAAAAATAAGATAGCAAGTTGTCACACAACATGCATTTGAGACATTAATATCAGGTGTAAACAGAGCCTTTATGTGGCCCATTACCTGACTCTCACTTGCAAACCTGAGATAAATGTCCAAATAATATAAACTGTAATTTTCAGATGGTGAGCACTTTGTGTCAGAAACATTTCTGTTTCTAGCTTAAATAACGTGATGTGTCAACATTATTGATCACGTAATACATGTTTGCATGTGAGACATATCTAAAGTGGGGTAGAATTTTAATGGCGGCACGATTGTATTGACAATTAAGTGTACATTTCTGCTAAGATTGCTGGCAGGTCACAGAATAACAAATGGTCAAAGGCTCCAACCCATCACACTCACCATCCACCAATAGAAAGTATGCTGTTCCCACTGAGCCATCTCCACTTCGGGCCACAAGCTTGTAGACCACAGAACCAGGACCAGTGTCAGGGCCTACAGCTGCCAGGTAGGGGTAAGGGAACATGGCCCACTGCAGATCTGAGAGGTTAGGGAGGTTCAGAGTCAGCCTGCACAAGTACCATTCATCACCTAGAGAGAGAGAAAAGATAAATGTTCATAAAGAAAAAGACAAATATAAAAAAACATAAAAGTCAGTTGATACTTGAAAATCCAGTAATTTAGGAATTAACTATTAAAATGACAACCAGAAAACACCTTTATTCGATTCTATTATTTTTAGTGTAAGTTTCTAAGGTGATCATCACTATTAACATAAACCATCTCCAGTCAAAGATCAATTCCAGGATCGGGTTTCTATTTCGAAATAAAGCTTCATTTACTCTTCCTGCAAAACAGGCCCTTGTGAAAATGACCATCATCCCAATGCTTGACTTTAGTGATGTTGTCTACAGAACTGCTTCTAATTCTTTACTCAAGAAATTGGACGTTGTTTACCACAGTGGTATTCGCTTTATTACTAAAGCTCCATATAATACCCACCACTGCACTCTTTACTCATTAGTTGGATGGCCTTCGTTACACAATCGGCGCCTAAATCACTGGTATCAATTAATTAACAAGTCCATACTAGGCAAAACACCATCTTACCTAAGTACTTTAATAACCATATCAGTGCCTGTATTTAACCTGCGTTCGAGTAAATATATCTCTTTAGACTCTACTAAAGCCCGCACCTCTCTTGGCCGCTCTTCTTTTAAATTTTCTGCTGCAAATGATTGGAACCCTTTACAAAAGTCTCTTAAATTAGAATCCACTGTTTCGATCGCTACTTTTAAAGTTTTACTGTCAAATTTATTGACGGACCACTGTACATGTTGATGTTGATGCTCTTTGCGAACAAAGACTTATGTATTTTTGTACATATTCAACTAAATGGCTGTCACTGCATTTATTTGCACATTATCAATTTACCTATGTTGGACTGCACTATTATCCGACTGCTATTTCTATTGCACTGCCATTTTACATTTTTTTAAACTATCAAGTCTTTCAATTTCTATTCTTATATATTGTCCAGTACTTTTTAACTGAATCTGAATGTTTTCTATATTCATGACTGTGTAATTGTATGTTGGTATGTCATGTGTAACATTATGTTGCCTTGTACCTTGCGCCTTATCTTGGCCAGGTCGCGGTCGCAAATGAGAACCTGTTCTCAACCGATTATCCTGGTTAAATAAAGGTAAATAATAATAATAATAATAATAATAATAATTAAAATGAGCTTATACTGTATTTTAAAAAAGCACTGTTTGTGCTACCAATGTAAATGGTTAATCAAATCATGCTGCTTGTTGAGCAGAGGCAGGAGACTTGGTGGTGGGCTATTTTGCTTGGTCTATTGAGCAACCACCTAACGTCCTAGCAATTATAGCAATGCACAAAAAACCCCCAGTCAAAACACCTAAGAAACTGCATAGCAGCGTCACAACAATAACTAACAACACCAAAAATGTAGTTCATTTATTCATTTCTATTATGAATCCACATTTTAGAGCTTAAGTGGAGATTTTGCAGAAAGGTAACCCTGATAAAGAGAGGCTAAAAGTGAAACCATCAAGTTAAACCGGCAGATGAGCGATTGACCTATTTAAACATTACGTTTAAAAAATTATACATTTTTGGCCTATTTTCTCTCCGTCACAATATTCTTCTTTTTATGTTTCATTGTTTTTCTTTTTTGAAGGAAACTGATAATGCTTTTCATAATCGAATGTGTCTACTTCACCATTTTTCAGGCCATAGGGTCACTTTTATAGCCCCTCAAATTACATACTCTAATAACGACACCAGCGAAAAGAGCAGGAGGAATACAGAAATCCTTCAGCCACCCTGAGTATAGTGCTGCCTCTCGTCTTCAGACTGCCATTCAGCCCGAGGATGCTTGGCTACCAGAGAGAAATGACATTTCAGTAGAGCACATCATCTTTGACTTCCCCTGTAGGTCCTGAGGAAGTCTGCTGTCAGATAGACCATTCACTCCATAAGATGGCCTCTGAAGATCAGATAGAGAGACTTAACAGATATATCTTTTTTGGGCATGGAGGGTTACGGTTTGTGATCTGTTTTCGCTGTTGTTTGTTTGTTGGTTTCTAGGCTTGCACTGTGTTGTATTTGACATCTCACGCAACAGTGAGACAACAGCGAAAATAAGAAGAAACTTCACTTTTAAGCACCTCGTCAAGGGGGAACATACTACTGTTTCCCTCACTTCCTATCTTTTCATAGCCATGCTTTGAAGGACATCAAAAGAGGCAGATCGAAGGAGATGCAAGAAAAAGACAAAAGAGCATGAGATAGCAAAAGAGATACATTGGCTGGGGTTTGGGTATCAGTGAAACTCTCGCCTCTTTGTTTCCATGTCTCCAGTTTGGGTCAGGATTTAAAGCGATCATGGTCAGCCCATGCAGACGGTGGCCTGGAGCTCACATTGAGCTTGTGTTTCCCTTTATAAGCCGAAAGCAGAAAGTCAAATAGACAAAACCATGTGGATTTGTTTTCGACCACGCAAATACCGGCATAGCAACACAACAACAGACTGACAGAATCCCACAGATCACTGCACATGCTAAAGTAAAATCAGTAGTGACATTCTCTACGCAAATCCATGTAAATTCTTTCAAAGATGTTGTTGGTGTAATCAAATTGTTTGGTTGTCCACTTGCCGCTGTGTGATTCACTGACGTTTGATGATAATGTAAATAAATGATCAGTGGTCTACATGACTGAACCTAACATGATGTATGCTAAATACATGCATAAATGTAATCAAATGAGGGAATGATGGCTTAAGCAATGCTCAGTACAACAAGCAACATAATGGCAATGCCAATTTAACTGCTAAGGAAAGAACACTATAGGTTAGGAGCTTGAACAAACTCCTAACTCCAAGTATTAAACTTTGGCGCATAACTCATCCTGCACCATTTGTGCTACAGACATTAATGAAAATTCAAAATGTGTGATTTGTTGAGAAGAGGTGTTCTTTTTTTTTCAAGGCAATTAAAAAGATTTAAATGTAATTCCATAATTTTTATCTGGACCATAAATGGGCGAAAAAATCATATAGATTTACATTGAAGTAGGGACACCAGCCATATCAAGGGACCAGAATATCATAGGCCTTGTTTACACCTGGTATCAAGATGCATTTTGGGGTATCCGATCACAAGAGTACAGGTAAGACACATTGCCATTTAAAAGGGACCTATTATGCAAAATTCACTTTTACATGCTGTTTGTAAATAAATGTGAGTCAGCAGTGTGTGTACACAACCACCTTACAATGTTAAAAGTCCATCCACTCCTCTTTCATATATTTCTATTAATCAAAAACAGTGTGTCAAAATGAATGTTTTTCATTTCAGGCCTCGCCCACGACTGGTGACGGACTCCACCCTATTATCATAGATCCTCCCCTCAGTGATCTACACAAAGCCTGCCTTTTTCCATGCTGGAGCAGCTACAGTGAGAAGAATAATGTCTCAGCTTCATAAGCATCATAAGTGTTCTGTTGTTGGCTGTAAAATTTAACAGAAGAGTCTCTGTTCAATTGTACTCGCTGTGGAAAAAGTTTTGTTTTTGTAGGAAATGTGCCCCAAAACAGCAGAAATAAAGCAGGATTTTCAAAACATTTGATTCTCAAGCATGGATCAGTACCAACTGTTCGTGTTCCAACTTTGTATCCTGAAGATGAAGTATCGCACTTTATATTTTGTGAATGTTTGCAAATCGCCTATCCGAATGTGCTTGTTAGCTGATTCCAAGGCTAATGCATCTAAAGTTACCATAGTCTCTGATTGTGTTCATGGAGACCAGAGCTATGTTGGGGCGGGGAGTATTTTTAACTGAAACTTCACAGACATATTCTTGGGACACCTGAGACTTATATTACATCTTCTAAAAAGGTGCATAATAGGTCTCCTTTAATATGCGTCTCTTTTGACCACCTTTGTTCTGATATCAAGGGGAGGATCTTTGATTTCATGACAACATACATCAATCACTGCGTCAGTGTGTATTAATGCATGACAATAAAATGTAAAATGTAAAAGATAAAAAGAAAGCGCAAAAGAATCGGAGCACCGTTTTTCCTAATAATACTTGCATTTAATCACAAGCACAAACACAAAGTTTAGAACAGAAAACTTTGTTATTTTAGTGGAGTATTAACTGATCATCAGTTGTGCATTCTCCTCATCTTTGTCGCTACATGTTGAAGTCAGACACACTGAAGAAGTTTCATAAAGTTCTTGCACATGTACAGTATATGCATGCACTTTTTTATATATTCCAATCATTCATTTCCTTTTAAAAATGCACGTTAAAACTTTTTTAAGCACATTGATTAATTGACAGGTGAGAGGGTGATGCTTTACTGCTGTTTGAAAGCATTCGAACGTATGAACGTTTACACTATAAGCTCAATGAAGTCATGTGCATCTTCAACCACATTGTGGATAAATGCAAAAATCTCAAAACGTTTTGGACCAGGTTTACACCTGTTTTTAACGTTGTCCTGATTAAAAAAAAAAAAATCGGAATATATAAAACATGTTTGAATAATTTAGCTTTATTGCAGACTATTTTAGAGGGGTGAATATGCACCTGGACGGACTTGCATCTCAGAATTGGGGCAGTATTGATGTTTTTTGCCAAATGAGGGTTGGCAGGCGAGACAAAGGTGGGTGAGTTCCTGTAACGTGAGAGTGAAGACGGACACCTCATCAGTGTCGGGTTCTGTTTGTAAACTGGGGTCCAAGTCCTTTCGTGCCTCTGTAGACCCCCTTTCTCCACATGGACAAACAGACCTCAGAAGCGATCTTTCCTACCTCACAGGGAGCTCTGTACGCAGCCCACTATTGGAGTGCACTAAAGACCGAACAGATGTCGATCAAACCCCAGCAGCCAACACCTAAACCTGTGAGGCTAATGGGCTACAGGCTCAGTCAACAAACTTCCAACCGGGAGAGAGGGCAGTTCAAGGAATGACTGAGGAACTCGGGCGAGGCTTCCAACAAAGACCTCTCAACCCTACTCCTCCAAAACAGCTGTCACAGTACAGCCACATCCTGATTAGAGATCAACATCCCTTGTATAGGGAAAATGAGAGAGGGAGGAAAGCGCCTCTCAAAAAGGGGTAAAAAAAACTGCCTTTCAGCAATGACGAAAATAACAAGGCCGTCTGGGAATGGAGGGATGAGTCTTGATCCCTTCCATGACTGGCAACTTGCTCCTCGTTTCGAAAGAACAATGTAGAATCCTAACTCTGATCTGTTTCGGTGCAGAAATACAACAAAACAATTGCTCTATCTCTTTGCCATCATTGTTTGCGAGTTCAGATAATGTATGGAAGAAGCCAAAGAGAAAGCACAATGGCTTCACATGCAATTGTTTATGCCTCACTGATCCAAGTTAAGCCTGGATGGTGGTGCAGCAAAGCACTGGATATAACATGCTCCATTTATAAATAGCTGGTGAATTTTATCTAAGTCCACCCAAAGCTCTGTACTAATTTGAATATCAATACAGAAGATGTCACGGATTGTTATGTTAAAAAGCAAGGAAGAACAGAGAAAAAAGGATCGAAATGGTGAGCACACTGTTTGTGTTATGTTTTCGCCCTTAATTCTGTGTACGGTAATTTGGCAAGTGCATGTATCAGAAGCCAATGCCAACAGAGGAACATTTTATTCCATTCAAAGAGACTTTTATGGTCATCAGCCGCATCAAACATGTAGCACTTTGCGTGTTTGTCTGTGTTTAAAAAAGCAACTCAAAAGGTACTGGAAGATGAGAAAAAAGACACTAAGAAGATTTGAAGTGTTGAGTCAGTGCTGAACCACCATCAACACAAGGAACAAATGATATGTTGTAGTTTGAATGTTGCGCTTTCAAAACTCAAGAGACTTTAAATATGATTCATTTTTTGTCTCAACTTTTTGGAAAGCATAGCTCGTATAATTAGGTTTTAGTAGAATCAATATGAGAAATGTATATATGCATGTTTATATTGTAATTTGATTTAATTTATGACTTTTGATTACACAGTGTTTTATCTTTCCAAATCTGAGCACAATTTGTGACATTGTTGAGTTCTCTTCTGAAATGCTAGAGGAGACACGTTGTCAGTTGGGGAAGGACTACATCTGGACCAAACCAAAGACCCTGAGAAGAAGACAACAGTTTATCTCTGTTCACTCTAAACCTGCCCTGTTGGCGTGTCCCTGATGGTGGGACCACACCTGATACCTCTGTACATGACCACCTAAACGGATGCACACACACACACACACACATCTATGCTAAGCACAGGAGAAGGCTCGCAGGTGTCTTAATGTGTGATAGCTTAGTTGTCATGGTGATTGGGATGGTACAGCCATCCCACGGTGTCAAGTATACGCTTTGCAGGGTTAAGTCTTTGTGACATCCAAACAGCACGCTGGCGAGCTCGCATTATTGCCTCATCCTTGCTGGGCTTGCAGAAGCAGTTTTCACGATGCGGTCTAAAAAGAGATCACTTTTCATGCTTAATTAAACACTCAACAGCATGTCATCAGAACTCATTGTTGTTCTGATGACATGCTTTTCCAGGGGTGTAATTACGTTTTCAAATCAGGGCCTTTGTCTTTCGACCTCTCTCCCTCTCTTTCTCTCTGTCACCCTCACTCATGAAATGCACATTGAAATTCCTATGGGTGAAATATCTTATAAAGAGTGAGGGGTACAGGAAAAGAAAAATAATTTTTAACATTCCTTTGTGTTTCAATAACATCAGTAAGACTACAGAGCAATACAAATGAACATGGAAAGTATAGCTCAGATAATCTGGAATCAAATTATTCATATTGAAATCTCTGACTTTTGATTGCAGACTTTTGAATCTTGTCAACTCTGAGCACAGTTTGAGACTCTTGCTGAGATCTCTTTTGAATCTCTAGAGGAGACACATGAGATTCCTGGGAGAAGAATATATTTTTCACTAGAGAAAATCAGACAAGCCCTTAATTTTGAAGACTCGATTAAATACCACTGTCTAGGTGACAGAGAAAATTGATGGAAAGGGAAAAGAGAGTAAGAGTTGAAGGTGAGTGAGATGTCTCATGCCAAGCAGGGTGAAAAGACGTGCTCTAGCTGCACCAAACATCACAACACACACACAAATGAAGATGGCACGGCTGTTAGTGTAAGTGTGTAAGTGTGCATACTAATCTGTAGTCAGTGACAGAGGGCATAGTGTGAAACAGACAGGGCCTCATTATTAATGTACTCTACATGAGTGTGTGCATATTTGTAATGTAGTGGCTGTTCTGGCCATTCTGTCCCACTTTTGGAGTAATAACACACACACACACACGCACAAGAGCACAATAATTTCTTCTTAACACAACACACATACACATTCACCCAAAAGGCACACTCAAGGCGAAGGGCTTCTTTGCTCAGAGTCAAAACATTTTAGAAACAGCTGAACAACTATATACTGTTTGCAAACATTCAGACACCCGGAACGTTGCAGGGGGAGGTGTTTAGAGGTACATTTACATATGAGGACTACTAGATGATTATTTAAAGTAATATATATGCAGTAGATCATGTGTAATTTGTAATGTTTACCTGTTGCATTCATGGTGCTAATGAGGGAATTAGTTGTATGTCTCAAAGTAGGTGGAGCTCCAAGTCACACCTACAAATGACGTAAACGAATGGCAGTAAGAAGGCGTTTAGCAGCCATGGTGAGCTGCAACGAACCACTGAAACTAACTTAAAAACACCTTTTTGGACAGATTTTGTTCTAAATGACGTCACACAGCCAACAAAGAAAATTACTCACATCCAGTCTTTACCAATCTTTATATGCATAATGTCAAGCAGCTTATCATTTACACAAACATATTTATTGTGATCTGACAGACAGAATCTAGCAACGAGAAATGTGTCTAAATGTTCCAATACTTGGGTGTAATGTGATTACAAGGTAGTATGTTATTGTAAGCTAATTACTTGTGAGTACAAAAAGTATTGTAACATATTACATTAAAAAATATGTAATCAGATTAGATATTCTTTTATACTGAGATACCAGCCTTCATACCTACCACAGTAGAGAGCGTAATGGTCAACTAGCATGCTAGATTACCATTTGCATATACCAAACAAATGAATGGAGAGAGCAGTAAACCTGTCACAAAATTGTCCATGATACATTTTAAAAAACAGCAATTTTTTCGTAGTTATCTCTGTTATTATAGTTCACTCCAAAAAGACTGTTAAAGGGATAGTTCACCCAAAAATGAACATTCGCTCATCATTTACTCACCCTCATGCCATCCCAGATGTGTTTGATTTTCTTTCTTCAGCAGAACACAAACAAAGATTTTTATAAAAAATATCTCAGCTCTGTAGGACCATGTGATGCAAGTGAATGGTGATCAGACCTTTGTAGCTCCAAAAATCACATAAAGCAAACATAAAAGTAATCCATAAGACTTCAGTGGTTAAATCTATATCTTCAGAAGCAATGTAATAGGTGTGGTGAGAAACAGAACAATAGTTAAGTATTTTTTTTACAATATATCTACACTTTAACTTTCTGATGTGAAAGTGAAACTAAACAGGCACTACATGTGACTTTTAGATGTAAAAGTGAAAATGGAGATTTAGAGTTTAAAAAAAAAGCACGTACATTTTGATCAGTTTCTCACCCACACTAATCTGTTGTGAAAATACACTCTAGAATTAACCACTGTAATCTTATGGATTACTATATTTTTTTCTTTATGTGATTTTCTGAGCACAAATGTCTGATCATTATTCACTTGCATTGTATGGACCAACAAAGCTAAAATATTCTAAAATATCTTCATTTTTGCTTGAAAGTCATACACATCTGGTATGGCATGAGGGTGAGTAAATTATGAGTGTATTTTCATTTTTGGGTGAACTATCCCTTTAAATGTAAAACATGTTGTAGATTAGCGGACAGGTGGCCAATTCATTTAGTTATGAGTTTCCTCGCAAAAGCAGTTTATTCTGTGTACTGAAGCATCTCCATTAACGTCCATTCAAAAAGAAAGGCCTCTGATCTCCTCGCCAGTTGCTATTATGCTGTTTTACTAACCTTGAAGGCTCCCCCTTGGTAGAGGGATTCTAATCAAATTGCAGCCACTGACTTTCAAGGATTTTAAGTATATTTATTGAAGTACACATATTCCTAAAGTAGTATTATTTAGAATATTTAATATGATTCTTAATGAATACATTTCAAACATGAACTAAGTTCATTGGTACTTCTTACGAGTCATTGTAAGGGGGAAAAGTGTGTTGCTGAGTGTATGATCACTTTGTTACTATTTCTGCGGCGTTGCTCGGGTAGCCCCGCCCACCATGAACTCTCATTGATTCAAAATCCTGCTTCTCAGAACAACCTGCTTGCCATCCAGATATGAAAACTCTAGAGATTGACTTGAGACTTGAGGCTCTCTTAGTGTGGTTCTGCTTAGCTAGTATTAGGTTTTCTAGGTTACAAAGTTACACTTACGTAGCTACAAGCTTAGCCATGTTAGATAAAACTTTCATCTGAAATTATATTAATTTAATCTCTCCCATGTTTAAAACACTTTAAGACTAATGTAATAGTGTAGTTTTGGGGGGAACTTAATATGACTTCTATCTATCCCAAAGATATTCTGAAAGATCAGTTTATTAATAAATGTGACCAGATTACTGTCTACCATGGATCAGCAAGCTTCTTCTTTTTGTTATTTGTTATATATGAAATATTATTTTCTTTAATAAACATGTTATATTGTCCACCTTATTTAGTGTGTGCGCTCCTATTTTTGACAACCTTGCATATTATAAATAGGGCTGCAACTAACGATTATTTTGATAATCAACTAATCTAATGAGTATTACTACGATTATTCGGCTATTCGGGTGATTACTGCAACGATTAATCATTAGCTCTTAGCCGATTAATCAGCTTGTGCCCTGACTTAACAGCTTGTATTAAAAGTGCTTACTAACAATAAATACAACAAAATCATCTTTAAAAATACCTTGAAATGACATTCACTGAATTAAAGGGAAATAAATAATTTTATTAAGTTTAATTCAATAAAACAATTCACTGCAAAATAATCCTATTGTTATCAAGTGTTTTTGTCTCGTTTTCCATTTAATATTGTCCAAAAAAAACATATAAGATATTTAGGCTTGCTTTAAGAGACAAATATAAGTGTATTTTGTATATAAGTGAATTTGTTTTCATGATCTATTCTCTAAAAGCAAGTATAAGCATCTTATAAGATGCTTCTCAGGTGAATGCATCTTTTTTTTAGTACTTATTTGTACTTATTTAGTACTTAGTTTGTACTTATTTACATGACTTGCTTCCTCATTATTTTAACTTTAATAAAGCTATAATGCTTTAAATATAACTGCTTTAAAGATGTAACAGAGGGGTGTTTCCTTTAAAGACGTTCGGCACACAAGTTTTGCTTCAACGGAGCGGCAGCTCCAGCTCCGCTTATTCCACGAGATTGCTTCTTTATTTACTTATTTAGTATTTTTGCATTATAATTCCCTCATACTTTGCGATCTACATCACCTGAAGCTGTTTGGAAAATTTAGATTGCATCTGGACTATAAGATGTGTTTCTTCTTCTCCTCAGTCAGGCGTGAGCTGAAGTGATGCTCTCGCGCGCCATCATTAGAGTTCTGTATGATCTCATATTACATTAAATGAGATCAAACACATATACGACAACAAAACATTTTGTAGACAATTTTTTATTGTCAAAGTTGTCGATAATGCTGACTAATCATTTCAGCCCTAACTATAAATATTATGAATGTTATAAATATTGCCTAAATTAAAGTTTATGCATTCTACCACAACGTTCTGGCAACATTTATTAATGAGAAGAAATGGAACAAAAGAGGCTAATTATTTCTCCTGTAATAGTTTGGTGTAAATTAAATGTACAGTATATTGAACCTCAATTGTTTGAGACTACAAAAAGTTAAAAAGAACAGAAAGAAATTCTTCGCATTGCATGATCTCAGGCTACTCTATTTTGAAAATCTTACATTACAGTAAATTAAGCCTTACAGTATTCCTGGTATGTATATAAACCTTGGGGTAAATATCTTTTGTAATGATAACTGCATACAGTACATAAAGTGTGTACTAAACTTGGAGCATTGTGCCTGTTGGCTCTTCTGCTACATTAACACTGAGATGATCATCATTGCTGTAGGTAACTCAACTGTCCAATCACAGAGCACTTGTAAACGGCTTCTAATAGCCAATCCTGTTTTAGGTGGAGGGATTTACAGAATAAGGTTGAAAAAGCAAACAAGAAGTCTAAAGTTCCAAGCACATGCAGACGGGATACAAGGAGAGAGAACGAGTGAGATATTGCACATGCAGAAAATGTATTAACCTTCGCAAGAAGACACATTGGTTAACAAAACTGATTTCAAGTGTGTACAAAATACCTTTTTGTGCACTCAAAATATCATCTTGTGCACCCAAAACATTTTTATGCACTCAAAATATAACCTTGCGTATGCAAAATTACTTTATTGTGCTCAAAATATAAACCTGCACACTCAAAATATAATCTTGCATGCACAGAAAATTTTTCTGTGCTCAAAATATCTTTTTGCACGCTCAAAATACAATTTTGCACATGCAGATTTCTGGCACATATATAACTCCATAGATTTCAAGCTCTCAAGCTCACATTACAGCGCTGAGAGGACCAGTGAGAAGCACGATGCGAGTCACAGAAACATTTGAATTCAGCACAGAATTCTCTGGTGCAAACATCTCGGTGAGCAAACAATAAACGGCCCGACAAAACAGCATTGGCGGTGAGAAAACACAGTGACATGCACAGACATAAATTAGCAAACTTTTCACACATCACCACCTTTATCAAGAATGTACTATTGTAACACTAACTGTAGTATTTTAGGCAGAAATATATTCATAATTAATATGATATTACTCCTATAGCTCTATTAAAATTAATATATGGGAATATCATTCATTTTTGTTACATCTATGGCAGCTTATAAATGTTTAAAGTTTGTATTTATAGTTTTAAATGTGTGTAGGTTACTGTTTTTCTTTACAAAACTACCAAAGTTTGTTTTATAGAAATCATGTTACATTTTACCATGGTAGTGACGATCCATGCTTGGTTTTACCTGAGATTACCATGGTCTTGATAACAAATAAATACCACTGTTTAAACTATACAACTATGGTACATTTTCATAAGGGCCAATGCAAATATGAATAAAGGCCTAAAGATTATGGACAAAGCTAGTTTACTTTCCATGTACAATCTTCTCTCTTTTAATGCAAATAGTTTATTGATTGTTTCCTGAATAAAAATACGATCCATGTTTAAAGTAAAACCGTATGTACTTTATTAGACAAGTTTAAAAGAATAAACAAGGAAATCCCTTATAGTAGTCTTAAGTTTTAAATTTTCAAAGTTGAATTAGCCTTATACAGGGTTTATTAAACTAACCAGCTGCAGATAATGTACTATTGCACAAAAAAAAACAAAAAAAAAACCTTAGACTTGACTTAGCCTTGGCCTTAAAAGACTTGAGACTTGACTTGGATATCAGTGACTTGTGCACATGTATGTTGTCATGTCATGCTGCAGTTTTGTGCTCAATGTGGATAGACAAATTGCTTGAATCTTAAAAAAATGTGTAATCTTGAATGGTTGATGGAATCTTATCGCATAACATCTAGGACACAATGTTAGACATAAAGCAAGCAATTCACTCCCCAAATTTTATTTATAAAAAAAAAAAAACCTGTTTTAAACATTCTGCTGCTCTACACCACTCTCAATTAGACCCAGTTTTTCAAAAAGAAACACTCAATTCACAAATACACTTCCACGCACCATATGCATAAACAAAGTTTCCCGCAGGTTAATTGAGCCTATTTTTCATCACTGATGAGAGCACGCAGAGAGAGAGAGAGAGAAAGAGAGAGAGAGAGATGTGGGGAGGAACTAAACACATATAATTATGTTTCCTCTGTTCTGTTGATTTCAAACTGACATATGTGTAGGATGCTCTTACACACACATACACACACACACACTCCTTGTCTCTTCCAGACAAATGCTACTACTCTATTCTCCTCTATGTTATATCAAAGCTTGGGCATGTTGTTTAATTCATACACTGTCATCTAAAATACAAACAAGATAACACTGGGGGACAAAGAAAAACAGACTTTTCAAAGGAGAAAGAGAAAGAGGGAGAGCAGACGAGCTGTTACACAGAGGACAGAAACCACTCAGATAAATGCAACAACACGACTAAGCGATAGATCCTCCATCTTAGTGATGTGTTTTATCTCTTTTGCCCTGGCTATTTTTTTCCTCTTGTTGTTTATTTCCTTTTCATTTCAGTGGCTGAGATCTGATTGAAAGCCTGAGGCTGTTTGTGGACACACATACTCACTCCACAGTGAAATACAGCAGCGGCGGCCGTGCACGGACAGCACAACACTGAACTAAACCACAGATACTTACACAAACACACGCTGCTCTAAACTGGTCACCAATAATTCTTATTTTTCTTACAACCTAGGAACCTTTGTAGACCAACACAGCATCTTAAATTCAGCAGAACTCTGTACTTATCTGCAGCATATACAATATTCAATTATGTGGTTCTCGGGAGATTAAAAAAAGTTCTTGATGTTATATTAAAGGTTCTTCAGCTTATTGGTCCCTGAGGTTTTAAAGCAATATATAGATGGTTTTCTAAAGAACTAGAAAATAATGTGCTTATTGTGGAGCAAATAAGTCCTATGGGACTTTTGGTTGGAATTGGAACCCTTTATTTGTATTAGCCCTGGTGGACAATCCAGCTTAAACTAGTTTAAAGCTGTGTTTTGGAACCTGTTAGCTGGTGTCTGGTGGTTGACCAGCTGAACTAACATTTGGTCAAGGGCCCAGCTGGAAAAACCAGGTCAAACAAGTTTAAGGTGGTCAAGTTGAATTTTGGAAGATTCATTTCTTTGCACCAGTGTGGTCTACCAGCTCAGGTCCCCACTGGCTGCTAATCTGGCTAGGCAAAAACTAAACCAGCTTGGACCAGTTAATGACCATCTTGGATCAGCTTGAAACCAGATACCATGCTTTAAAACACAACTACTACCTCCTTAAGATGGTTTTAGCTGAATTTTCCAGAAGGGTGCAAATCATTTCCAGCAAACAATAAGCCTTCTTGGTAATATTTGTTGTATTAATGCTGCCTTCACGTACTTCTAGAATTTTCCAAAGTCCCACTTCTAAAGTTATAGTAACAAGTGCTTTGTTGTCTGAGAAACTAGGAAACATTCTTGCATATTTCTTGGGAAACTCTGATTTTGACACTGTAATAGATTTTAGCCAGCTTGCTGACAATAATGGTATTTTCTTTGTGTAAACAATGTACAATATGCATTATATGGTTACTGATAAACATAAATGTTTATGACAGAAACTGCAAGAGATAATGAGGAATATGCATTTAGAAAAATGAATACATTACTACAAAACTGAATTTGTCTCCATCATGTTGAATGTTTATGGCTCCTCCTAACTTGGTAACTTGGGTACCAAATGTCCCAGTTGCAATTATGACTTCATGTGCACCTTCCAAGTAGAAAACTCACATTTATTATAATTCCAATAGCATGTAAAGGCAGCAAAACTCAGGTCAATACATGTTGAATCTGAGTGTTGTTGGAGAAAAAGTGGTTTAGGTCTTTCAAAGCCCACTGTAGATAGTAGAGGATCAAATAAATATGATGTCTAATTTCATAATCTTGTACTGTGGAAGATAAGAGTGTCACAAAATCAACTGGGATGCTGGGATTACGATTCTGTCTGACAACAGGAAAAGAGGAGGCCTAGAAACATGGAAGGAAAGTACTTCCCTCTCTCTCTTTACCACTCGTGGGCAAAACAGACCTGCTAGTCAGCACAACACAGAAACTCAATTAGAGGCTCAGTGTGTGTGTGTGTGTGTGTGTGTGTGTGTGTGTGTGTGTGTGTGTGTGTGTGTGTGTGTGTGTGTGTGTGTGTGTGTGTGTGTGTGTGTGTGTGTGTGTGTGCGTGTGTACGACTGTCCTGAGGTGAGATAATGACCGCGATCAGCACCAGCACACCCCTTTCAGAGGAAGCCTGCCAGTGCAGCAGACTTTCTCCCTCTAGCTCCTGGATGGAGTGGAGCCGTTATTTCAAAGGACGTCTCATTACCCTGATCTGCTCCAACTCTCAGACCTGGAGTCATTATAGGACCAGAAAACAACTCCATATTGCCTAGACACATTTAAACAGTGAAACCCCCTGAAATGCGCTGAGATGAGGTTGTGAAGTAGGTTAAAATTTGTATTTGTTCGGCTAACTGTTAAGGGCAGGAAGTCCTCACACTCTAACCTTTTTAAGGTTAAGAATGTTTCGATAATTTTACAGGATAGCAAGAATTTTTTGCGGTGTACTAATAATATAAACTACAATTAGCATTATTTTCATTAAAAATACGGTTTGTCCTCATGACAATGGGATTACTTAATTGTTTTAGACTATATCTGTGGAAAAACTCACATCACATTAGCCAATTTCTGTCCAAATATGAAAGTGCACTTGTCACAAACACATACAGACACATTGACCCGATATCACGTTGAATATGGACACATCGTGATTTGTTTAGGATTTTCTGCATCCTAGACACTTAGACACATCATAGAATAGCCTGTCATTCTTATAATATTAATTTAAACTTGTATTATGCTGCATTTCCCACACACACACACACACACAAAATTCATTTTCCGACCAATTGGCGAGTTGATTACTCAAACTCCTTTATCTTTTCTCCCTTGATATAACACGTCTACAGAGGCAGAATATTTATACAAATTAACAAAGTCAGAGCTGTGTGGCTTTAAAATAGATTTGCGAGTGCACATGACACGTTTTGAGTGTGCACTGTTGCACACGCACTCTCTGAGCAAGAGCAGGGAGATTTCATAGAGCAGCGTATATTTTAGGGGTTGGGTCCAGGCAGTAAAAGGTGCCTGCCACGACTTTGTGAGCTCCTTGTGCACTTCCTGGAAGAATGGAACCGGTTTGGGGCGCGGCCATGAGCGGCGCTCTGAGCCCTGGAACCAATAATCAAGCCGCAAGGGCTCAGGACAGGGTGGAGGGTTCCACTCAAGCCTGACGCTCATGGCAGCCCGGGCAAGCATGGCCGCCAGCTCCGTGTCGTCCTCAGACTGGGCGACCACACACGAAGGTGGGAGCCCAGTCTAATCCTCTGCGTCCAACTGGATCAGCCTGCTCTTACATGGATGTGCTTTCGCATGATATGCATGTATTTGCGACATTAACATTGTTAGAACGCCATTGAGCTACAGTCTATTAAGCTGGATGGTCTATTAAGCCAATCATATTTATTTATTTTCACAATACATTTTTGTAGTATTTATGTATGTTTTGATTTCACTTGGTGAATTTATCATCAATCTCTGTGCCTCTCCTGTCTGGCACCCCCTAGGGAGGTGCAACTTCAAGTTTGAAAACCGTGCCCCTAGTAGTTACCTGGCTGAAAATGCTGGCCAGACAAAACAGAGGTAACTAATGGTAAATGTGGCAACTACCGAAACTACTATGAAGACAATGCGAAGGTTGCAAGTTTAATGTGAGTTTAATGCTTTACTACCTCCCCACGCTGTATGAATATGCACATTATTTCAGATATAAATGTTAAAATGAGGTTGACTTATGCACTAAAGCTAGCAGTAACACATGCATTTGAACCATCACTTCTTTCAGCTGAAAAAACTAAAACACAATTGTTCCATTTGAGACAATACTACACTTTGAAAATGTATCCACTTGATGGTCTAGTGCACAATGCAAGTGCACAGTGTGTCATTTAGGACAGCTTCAGGCTTTTGAACCCCACTGTACATCATCTTGCAGATCAAGCTATCTTTTCCCATACGGAAGAGTGCTTGGTTGCATATCTACAGAACTGGATCTATGAGATGCCTGATCCTGGATCCATCTTTCCAGTCTGCCCCGCAATGCTAGGAATTAAATTGATTGCTTGTACTCTAAGGAGTGGACAAACCCCAAGCAGACCCTTTTTCTTTGATGCCAGCACGCAAACTTCTGTTTCATTTCGCCTCTGCTGAAACTTAATTACCTCGCTGGAGTCTGACAGGCTATATTGAAGAGGGGACCATAGGAAACATTTTCAACGTTAGGCACCCTCCCACCTCTGAGATCCCCTCTGTCTCTCCCTCTCAATACATCTAAAAGTGCCTTTACAGAATGCAGTATGTGAGTCTTCTGCTCCATTTACTCTTTCTGATCCTTCATTAGAATGGACTACACTGTGTTCAGTGGTTACCATGAGGGAAAATTCATAATAAATGAGTCAATCTGTTCAGTACAAAGGCCGGCCCTGCCCTGTAACTGCCGGAGTTTAGCAAGCCACACATCTCTCTCCATATGTTCTCGCAGATTTGACAAGATATCAATGCCTACTTGAGACTTCAATATGATCTCAGAAATGTTCATGAAATTCTTCAATGTCCAAATGATCTAATCTATACTATTTATTTAAATTTTGTAGCTATACTATACTTTTACTGTATATCAGTTGTCTAATTTGTTTTTATTTTTATTTTTCCCAATTAAATCTACGACAAATTTGAGATTGAAATGAAAGATTACTAAACATACCGTCAACAATTGTCTCATCTGTTTATTTTTTACACTTAACTTGATACTTAAAAGAAACATAACCGAGAACCCCATAAGTTATGAGCTTATGAGCAATAAACATTTTCTCTGGGACATATCTTTATATTTGGCCCTTTTTGTACAAAAAAAGCACAAAGATTCAACGCGTCCTACAATAAGCAAACTGCCTCAGTAAGCTCCATGAAATGTGAAAGTCACAATAGTAGCTCTTAAATGCTCCTGTCGGCATGGCACTCAGTTCCTGCCCCTTATTCAGACAAATAAATATTTTTTTTCTTCAGGGAGCTGCAGTTCTTTGTAATGTGAGATAGGTGTGATGGAGTGAACAACTCGGTCCATGTGGAGCACTTAAACAATGAACTGCAAAGATAAAGCAATTGGGAGAAAAAATAAAAAAGCAGATATGATCTAGCAGAGCTTAATATTCCAAACCGCATGTAATAATAAAGCTGTTTTTTTAACCCTATAAAAAAACCTCAAAGAAAGACATATGAAAAATGGAGACAGATGGAGCAAAGACTCGAGATGTTATCACATAGTAGATCGCATTTTTCGCATCGCACCCTTAGGACATGCTCTCAATAATTCACCAGTCCTCACATTTACAATGACGGTTTCCTGGATAAAGACTATTTTCAGTGTGGTTTTCATCATCAAGCAAATGGCTTGGATCCACATTTAATAAGCTCTGAGGAAATAGACCAATCTAAGACATGGAAACTGTCACTTAAATTATGAATATCTGAGAACCTTTGTTCAGCATTAAAAAATAAAACTGTGAAAAATTTATGTGGGGCTCATATCATATTTATGATTTATGCCAGGAAATTTCTAAAAAAAAAGCCACAATCTGTGCTGTGCTGCAGTGTATATGTGTGATGTCAGCACGTAGATATTATGAAACTTGCAAAAGACTAGGGAACTTTTTAATAGGATGTATTCTGGAATTCCCCAGATTTGGACTGAATGGACAGTGAGGAAACCCTGAACATCCACTGGATTATGTGAGACATTATTGTACAGCTTCTGATCGGGTGGACTCTGTTCACATACAGAATAGTCTTTATGATAATTTTATATTTATTCATTTGAAAGATGCTGAAAAGCAACTTATAGTGCATCCAAAGTACATTTTATCAGTATGTGAGTTCCTAGGTAATCAAACTCCTGACCTTGCCTTTGCTAGCATAGTGCTCTTTGATTTAAGGCCAAAAACATACTCTTCACAGGTATTCATGCTTAAGGATAGGGTATACGTTTTTTGTATACCACCTGCCATTCTGTCTCGTGTACGACCTTTAAAATATACTCTTTTGACCACAAACCCATATGGATGTGTTTGACGATTTCGCACTACGACTGCTTTGTGATACTCTTTTATATAGTCAATGGTATGCGCATATAGAGACAGTTTACCCCGAAGGGGACCGATCACATGTCCAGAAAAACTGGGCTGCACATGGAAAGTATGTGCGTACTGTGCTGATGACAACATCTGCTTCATGTGAAATGTGCACAAGATGTAGTGGCATCCGGAAAACGTAAGTGTACTTTCACCTTTATTTGCCAAAACTTAGCCAATGCATTGCAAGCATTTTTGTACATTATGTGTGTTGTTGGTGTAGCTAACAAATGAGCGTGATAGAGTTATGTCTATCAGCTGTAAACATGTTGGCAGTGTAACAAACTCCACATAAATTGCTCAACAAGATTATTTTCAAACTGTTGCTATGCCTTAACAGTATTTGATCTGAAAGAGAAAACTGACAGTGGAACATGTTTACGCTAATGCCCACTACAGCACCCCTTGTGGAAATTAAGAATTGTCGTATAAACTTGACATTTCAGAATCCAAAACCTAGAAAATTAGTTTGCATCACTAGAAAATGCTTCAGGCCTTAGTCTATAACAACCTCTTGTCTGTTCCCCCATCTGTCTGTCCACCTCTCATAACATTTGTGAGAAACTGACTCAAGCAGAGCTTCATTAAACCTCCAGCAGTGCTGTCGACCGTGAGGCTCCTTCTCAAGATAAAGCTTGTTAACGGCTCCACATTCTGCCGTGTTTAACACAGACCGTACACAAAGCATTCGGTGCAAGCACATGCAAATGCATGCTAAGTCATGCAAATGAGGAGCATAATTGCTAATCTTTGTTGAACTGTGCATCTCAGGCCTCAACGGCTCCTTAGACAACAAGAGAGGAGAGATGAAGAGAGCGAGAGAGAAAGAGAAATAAAGAGATTTGCTCTTCATTATTCATTAGTGTATCATAAGTCTGGCTAGATTTATGATGCTCCTACAGGACGAGAACAAACAAAGTGGATCTCTCCATCACTCATGCAAAACATAATACAACAAAGAAAACCCATGTACTGCATGTAAGGTGCATGATTTGTTCCAATTCATAATTTAATTTGTAAAAGAATGATTAGAAAGGCAGATAATGACCTAAGGCCCTCCATTCTACAATGAAACCAAAGGAAGGCTTCTCTGCTCCTATAAGAATGCTCACTTCCTCCTTTCTGAATGTGTTTGCATTTGTCGTTAACCCCTTTAAAGGCTATACACTTTCCTTTGAATATAGAAGTGTAGTTCTGGAATATGTCACCATACACTGGTTGAGTTGGGGTTAGTGGCAAATCCTGAAAAGCCTCCAGCCATTAATTCGGCATCTTAGCGGGGGACCACTGAGTTCCAGCACCAAGATTCCCATGCCCCATTCAGGTGCAATACCCCCTCCACGTCCAGATTTTCCACTCAAGTGATTCTGTGAAGAAGCTGGATGGGACCCGGGCAGATCCGCTGGGCTAGCCCACAAAAGCCAGACACACACATGGGCACATGAATGCCAATGTTTTCAAACATGAGGAGATAAAGAAAATGCAGAACTGCCTGTGTTTGGGTGAGATGAAAGACGAAGCACCTACAGCTGTGCTGCAAATTAGGTTCAGGGTTGCCCCTTCCTCCTGCTGACTGTTCAGGGTTGACCGTCTGACTGCGGACTTATCCATGTGCCCAAACCCCCTCTTGACCAAATACACACACAAAAAAACACACACAACACACTTCCCTCTGTAGCTAAACTCACACTAGCAGCCCTGAAGAGCAAAAAAATGGCTCGGCGATTAAAGCGGAAGATTTGTCTTTTTGTTTACCTAAATGGCCACCAAAATCGGCTAAATAAAGAATGCTAAGCTGACTGTGGGTTTGGAGAGAGGTGTTTTTGTTTCAAATGGGAACAAGTGATGAAGAGGAACCAAACAATCACTGTGAGAATTGGAAAATCTGGCTTAATCTCACTCGGCAACCACACTGGCTTACTTTTCTCTAGGCCTAGGAGAACGGAACCATAGGAAAATTTTAATTCTGTCCCAAATAAAACTTGGTTTTGTATCATTCTCTCTCAATCCTTTCACTGTCTCTCACGCTCTCTCTCTCGCTCTCGAATATGAGTAGTGTGATTTCAAGACAGGGGCCTGTGGAGACAGAGGATTAGACATTGGTGTTGAGTTCTCAACTCTGCGATCTGAAGTGTGATTAAGAAAGCCTCTAAAGATAGCCTATCTCTGACCCTGCCACCTCTTCTTTGCTCCCTATGCATCCCTTTCTTCTCATCTCCCCCCTGTTCCACTTGTCTATTCTTTTTTTACATTCTTCTCACTTTGGCTCCAAGATATCTGACAAAAATCTCAGAGCTTTATGAAATTCAAGTTGTAGTGGGACTCTAATCGAAAGCCGGAGTCTCCCTCACTTGTTTAAAGGATCTCACTGCTGGGAGGCAACTAGATAAGAAGCAACCAGCTCTCCAATTGGATTTCCAGTGATAAAGTTGTTTACCTCACTCCTCTGCACTTTTTTCTACTCTCTGATGCTCTGACTGAAGCTGTCTAGCATATGAAATTTTCTGAAGCTACAGGGAAGCACAAGCCTTACTTTAAAATATAGGCTTCAATATGTTGTCTGAAATGACAGAGAAATTATCCCTAAAGAGAATGGATGCATATTGGAGGTCCTCATATGGACATGTTCCTCAAGAGAAGGGAAGGAAATATACACCAGCATTGGTCTCTGTGGAAACAGCAACCAGACATCTTTTCAAATTCACACATCTTCACTTGTTGCTGAGTGAAGCACAAACGGGTTGGCCCCCTCTCTTTTTTTGAGAGTTCTACTAACCAGTATGCAATACCTGTCCTGCACTCTCTAATATAGTCTACAGAGTACTGGCAGTTTTTCTCACGAACCAGCATTTTTTCTGTCATACAACGTCCTTCAGATGAGATGTTAACATGAGATCCTGACTCTCTGTGTTTATTAAAAATCCCAGGGCACTACTTATAAAGAGTAGGAGTGTAACCCCAGTGTCCTGCCCCCCCCCATTGGCCCTTCTCAATCATGGCCTCCTAATAATCACCATCCATAAACTGGCTCTATAACTCAACTTTCCCCTCTCCACCAATAGCTAGTGTGTGGTGAGTGTACTGGCACACTATGGCTGCCGTCGCAACATCCAGGTGGATGCTGAAAACTGGTGGAGGTTGAGGAGAGTCCCCTGTTCACTGTGTAAAGCACTTTGTGTGTAGTGCCTGAAAAAGCACTGTATAAATGTAACATTCATTCATTTCTAAGAGTCTCCAGTGCAATGTAATGTCTTTATTTAATGTAAGTCAGCGATTCAACGAGGCCCGCTAATCACTTTTATTTGACCCTCCTATTGATTTTGATAAAATCGCAGTAAACATCTGTGCAAGTGCAACAGCATCAGTGGTTGTCAAGCGATCCGTGGTCCAGTTCCAGACCGAAGCACGTGTGTTTAAAGGGATAGTTCACCCAAAAATGAAAATACTCTCATAATTTACCCACCCTCGTAACATATTTCCTTCTTCTGCAGAACAGAAATTAAGATTTTGAGAAGAACATCTCAGCAATTTAGGTCCATACAATCCAAGTGAATAGTGAAGAGAATTCAGAAGGTCCAAAAAGTACATAAAAGCAGTCTGGTGTGGAAGTGACTTTCACATTCAGCCACCTAATGGTTGGGGCTGATCAAAGGTGGAGATTCATGGTAAAGAAGGACTTAAATATTGATCTGTTGTGAACAAAAACATCCTCACAGTATAATTTATTTACCCAAAAAAATAAATAAATAAAGTTTAATACTAACAAGGAGAGTATATGCAAATTGTTTCATCCACTTCAAGATAAAGTAAGCCAGTACATAAGCTAGTTTGTAATAAAACCGTTAGTATTCAATGCAATGTTCCTACATCTAGAGACAATTTTCCACAGTGGCAGTTACATAAATGTGGGTGATGAGCCAATTACAGTGTGTAATCTAACTAAAACCAGCCATGTTGTGAGATCTAACACATCCAGCTCATGAGTACATGACTGTGACTCAAAGTGTGTAGGAACACACACATGCATCCAAAAAAAAAAGCAAGCAATACAATAAAGCCTGGAAATCATGTCCTGAAAAAACACATGACTACTGAGTCACAAGTTGACCAAATTCTACAGATGCTTTTCCAATTTCACATACCACTGCAAAAAGTTTGTCTCATAATCAGGCCTTGACAATCTCTTTTGAATGAAAGACATATTTACAGAAGACTTTTACGAATACATCAGTGACAAAATCAGACAAGTCAGTTCACTCTGAGACCATGTTGGTAACACCCTGGAAACTCATTTTCATGCAAGTACTTAAATGGGAAAAGACTGAAATCTCCTGAACTGTTTGTCAGGATCACATTTCAAAAGCATATGTCAAATCAGCGATTAAATCTGACAACAATTATATTATAAGTTGGGTTTCTTTAGTTTAAATTCATGCTAAAAAAAAACTGTATTTTTCAGGATGGTCCAGAGAATGTGCATGCTTGCTCTATAGTAAATAAACAATCAAAAAGATGATTGGTTCTTTGAACTGAAAGGTGAACTTCCTTCTTACAGCCGCCAAATTGACTGTTACAATTTCTTCCATTTATATTCCTATGAGTGGCCTGTCTTCTCCTCTTTATACTGTCTAGGGAGCAGGATTAGAAAGTTTAATGTAGCTGTGTGCTATCTGAGAGTAATGGACATCATCAAGAGGAAGTGGGCAAAGAAAGAGAGGAGGAGGAAGTGTGAGTTTGTGTGTGTGTTTGTGTGTGTGTGTGTGTGCGTGTGTGGGTAAATAATTAGAAGCAAAGAGACAGCAATTATGCTAATGAAGCTTCCTCCAGGAACTGGCCACTTGCTGCATTAACGACAACTTTACTAATGTGCAGAATTAATAAGATAGAGTCCTACTGGCCAAACCTCTCCAAAGTGACTGCACCCACACTAAATATCTAAATTATCATGTGAATGGACACCAGCAAGGACAATGAAGCACTCTAGTACTTTGTCACAGATTCATCTATCGATAAATTATGTAGAGGTCTGTTTTCTTTCAAAAGAGCACCTTTGTGATAATACTATCGCTTCACAGCATATCTTGCTTCCAAGCAGCTGTCTGCCCAAGGTCTAAATGGCCTTGAAGAATGCTTCTACCTGTATCTTCTACACCACACCCGTCTGTCTGTATTAGAGACTCTTTCTCTAGGCATATCACACTATAGCTATGTGAGGAAATACATTGAAACATTAAAGGGGACATATTATGCCCTTTTTACACTATATAATATAAGTCTCAGGTGTCCCCAGAATGTGTCTGTCAAGTTTCAGCTCAAAATACCTCACAGATTGTTTATTCTGCCATGCCGTTATACCCCTGTTTTGTAGCCCTGTTCCAAACGGGCTGTTTTAGTGTCTGTAGCTTTAAATGCAAAGGAGCTGGAAGTGGGCTGTGCCTTTCCTGCTGGTGTCATGGATACCAGAGCGTCAACAATGCAGGAGATTAAACAGTTTAAAAATTATATATAACACGGAGAACACACTAAGTCAATCATCTTACTGTATTATGCATAACAAAGGTCGAGTTATGAAATATAAAATAAAACAGCTATAGTTGTCAAAAATACCACTATCGTTTCATAATAATTTTTGAAATAATGACCGGTTTTATTACACGGAAAATCTTAATTGCACGATCACTCAAGCGGTATTGTGGAGGATGCCAATCAGTTCATATCGTAACCGAAACAGAGCTACAGCTTCATTATAAAGGAATAAGGAATTTAGGGACTAGTTGCTATGTTACACAAAGCAACAAGCGGTTTTCACGCAACGTCCAAACAAGCAAGTTAAAAAAGCCAAATTGCAAACCCTAAAAAATTATAAAGTGCAAAACTTACAACTTGTAAATCTGAAGTTGGGTCACAGAGAGTTTGTATCGATCCATCCTTGATCCTTATCTTTGAAGCAAATCCAGCCTTATGTTGACCATCATTGATGAAGCAGTCCGAGTTAGCAAAAGCAGCTCTAGCGAGGAGATAAATATGGCGGACTGTGTGCTGCACACTCAGGTTTTGATGAGGGTGGATCAGGGCTACTCATAAACCATCATGTGAGTGCTGACCTGCATCTCAGAGTTTTGAAAACAGTTAATGTTTTCAATGGAAAAGCTATATACAAAAATTGCGACACTCGCTGCTGCTGAGAAGTGCTTAAACTTACATCTTGGCGATTTTGAAGTGATGCTACTTCTTACAAGAGCTGCAACAAGAAAAATATTATCCCTGAAGTGATCTCTCTCAGTTTGTGAGTTTCTCTGTTTCGATCACTCAAAAACAAACTCACAAAAACTCACACACACATGCACAAACACACTATCTTATTACTCAAGTGCTCCAGTAAAGCAGTGCAAGCCTCCCGGTCCTCTTTTGCTAGTTCTAAAATGATGTTTTCAAACTAGCAACGAAGGCTCAGACTGTATCAAAAAAAGACACTGAATCCGTGGCAGAAGAAAGTAGTTCCTCTCACAAGAGGTATAGGGACTAAAACCAGAAAATGTCTTGAGATAAAACCCAGAACAATGTCTTATGTTGTGGTAAACGTGGTATAAATGGAATAAATGAACCCGGCCCGTTGAAGTATTGAAAAATAACGCACGTGCGCGTGTCGTGGCAGCATTACCACCTATATATATATATATATATATATATATATATATCAACCAATAATATCATAGTCACCCCTCCCACTTTGTGCAGTCCAATCCAAAACCAATGGGTTCTCAAACAGGTTGTCTTTTAGACTGATGAATTTCTATACACACTTGTTTAATCCGGTCTTGTATTTTTTCCTTCGTAAACTGAGCTAATGTATTCAAGTAGAGCAGAGTGCTTTCAAAAACATTCTCCTCTGACAATGAGGAGATAGAGAGTAGTAGAGAGTGGGAGAGAGAAAGACAGACTAGTGCTCTTGAAGAGGTCCCCAGGTCCCTGCAACAAGACCATTAAAAGCTCTCTTAAGTTTTATAATTTGTCCTATTAATATTGAACACCTCCATCAAGGAAGTAAATGTCCTAACAAAAACGACGCAATGATTAAATGCACCTCAACCCATTTACAGCCTTTAAATTATCCTTGCAGAACTTCACCAGAGAAAATACTATATTTTGTCCTACTAAGTCTGTCATTATTTACTCACCCTCATCTCTTTAAACCAGAATAATGTTCTTTCTTCTATGGAACACAAAAAGAGATGTTATGTATAATGTTAATGACTGTCAGCCTCAGTCACTATTCACGTCATTGTACAGAAAAAATGATGCAATGAAAGTGAACGGTCGCTGAGGCTAACATTTTGCCAAACATCTCCTTTTGTGTTCCACAGAACAAAAAGTGATACAGGTACAACATGAGAATGAGTAAAAGATGACAGAATTGTCATTTTTGGGTGAACTATCCATATAGATGCAAAAAAAAAAATGGGGATGAGGAGGAGGGATGCGCTGTCGTGGAGTCCTCACCGCTGCCATCTGCCAGGGGACGGAGGCGACATTGTCTTCCATCATGGGACAGAGGACTCGCTACCGTCCACCAGTTGAGGAGCAGCTATCGTCCATCAGGGGGTGGAGTTGCTGAGGACCAGGCGACAGTGTGTCCGGGGACCGACAAGTAAAACATTTTCTCTCTCTCCTCTCTCTCTCCCCCTCACCTCTCCCAGGGTCCAAAGAGGTGAGGAAGACCTGCCGGTAGATGGAAGGCCGGAAGGGCAACACCACCCCTCCAGGAAGGGAGGGGAGTACGTCAAGCCGGCCCGAATCGGGTGATGGAGGAGTGCAACGAGGAGGAGGAAGTGGTCGGGACGTGAGTACACACGCCCTGCGCTGAATCATCCTAATTGGCCGTGAGGGGGATAAGGACGTGCCGGAGACACCAGTTTGGGGGGGAGAGAGATAGACGCACAATTTTCTCCCTTTTTCTCCCCAATTTGGGATGCCCAATTCCCAGTCCTCATTGTAGCAGAGTAACTCACCTAAATCCGAGTGGCGGAGGACGAATCTCAGTTGCACATCTGAGACCATCAATCTTATCACATGGCTTGTTGAGCATGTTACCGTGGAGACGTAGCATGCGTGGAGGCTTCATGATATTCTTCACGGCATCCACACACAACTCACCTCGTGCCCCATTGAGTGCGAGAACCACATTATAGCGACCATGAGGTGGTTGCTCCATGTGACTCTACCCTCCCAAGCAACCAGGACAATTTAGTTGCTTAGGAGACCTGGCTGGAGTCACTCAGCACACCCTGGATTCGAACTCGCGACCCCAGGGGTGGTAGTCCGTGGCTTTACTCGCTGAGCAACCCAGGGCCCAATGTGTGTGTGTGTCTTTGTTTGTTGTGCAGTTTATGTTATGTTTGAGTTCTGTTGGATTAAAGTTTTATGTTGACGGTTCAGCTGGTTCCCTCCTCCTCCTTGCCCATCTTAAGAACCTTGTTACAATGCAAAATCCTCATTAAAAGAATGTGAGAATTGAACATACCACTGGTTCTCCTTCATGGCTAAATTTGATTGTTTGCTCAAACAAAAAACGAATACCAAACTGAACTGCTCAATATTGCACATTAGGTCTTTAACTCTACATATTCTTCAAGCAGGGGAATTTATTTTTAATATATCATTTTAAGAATAAATGTGTTAGGCCTTTAACTTTTTCCAGAAAAAAATCACAGACGGCACACTTCATTTCACATGTATTAAAGGGGAGAGAGAGAGCCGAATGTTATTTATCTTCATTCTACAGAGAGCAGGATTAGTCAGTATTGATGTGCGTATGCCTTCGAGAGCACTGGCAGCACAACAAGCTTTGAATAATAGCAAAAACCAGCAGGAAGAACTAGTCACCAGTAAGTGGAGAACATTTGCTGGAGAATTTAGGAGGGCTGTTTCTTCACAGAGTGCAGTGTTTATCTCGTCAACTAAATTACTGACGACAATGTTTGTTGATGAAATAATAATAAAAAATAATAAAAATAAATTATTCACTATTATTTTTTGTCAGTAATTTGACAAGACATTTTTGAATAATAAACTTTAATATGAAACTTTTTTTTATTTATTTAAAACATACTGTTGACAGAAAAAAGATGATAAAAAATAGTGCAAGATATTAACAACGTACTAACAACGTTTGCCAAGCTGTGTGAGCTGAACAATGAATCGCTTTACTAACAGGTCAGTTACCTCACTCAGACGCATTCTATAAATGTGAAATTAATCAGCTGTAATATTACATAATATATTAATACATAATATTACAATTTACATCACAGACAATAAAGCTGAGTGCTGGTCAAAACGCACTGCATGTAACACAATATCCTAAACTGTCTAAAAGATGAGCAAATCACAGAGAAACTTCTAAAAGCTACAAACACTTCAGTATAGTATTTATGCAATTATCGGAGGAGCTTGGTTGTTTAATCTTACATGTTATTTTTTCATATGTTTGATACAAATTTAAATATTTAAATGTTATATATTTAATTTCTAGAATATCTGTAGTTTATGATCAGTAGTTTGACCTGTTACAGTTTTACACGTTTTTGCCATTTTTATTGTTTGGGCTGATTTTGACGGAAAATCTGCAGAATTCGGCAGAAGGGATTTAAATATGCTAAAATGTGTTTAATGGAGCTTAGATTATTATAATCTCATTGGAAGCTGAAAGCGTCATGAAATTAGCCAAAGTATTGAATAAACATGCATGTGGTGGGAAATGTGTGGAACTTTTATGCATGACAGTCGCAATTCTACAGAAATCTGGAGAGTTTGTTACTTTTGTGCAATTGTAGTCAAGCGTAAAAATGACAAAAATGTATGAATTTGACATGACAAAGTATTGACAAGATTTAAAGGACTTGATTAAAATAAAATAAAAACACACTGTAAAATTGAGCACTGACAAAGCAGGAAGCAATAAACTCAAAAGGGGGCTTTTACTTTAGCTGAAGGTTTGGGCATGGTCTGAGAAGGATTTCAGGGGGAGCCAGTGGGCTTGCATCAGCCACTATTGCCCTACGGACTAGCTCTGTCTTCCTTGCTATCTTCCTTTCTTTGCTTATTTATCACATAGTATGGTGATTGGTAAATGTGCGTCTCCCTTTGTTTTCTTTTATTAGACACACTCAGTCTGCTTTTGCAGGGGCTGGTGGCCTTAATAATGAACACGGAGAGAGATTCTCTGGCATGATTGCAGAAAGGATCAGTACTGCTTTAGCTATATAGGCCAAATACACACTGCAATGTTTCGGAGTGACAACCACATTTAAATGTGGGAGTGAATCCCTTGAATTTGAATTCCATGTGTACTGAATACAGGGCAGACTCCCACAATTGCGATGATTGACAAGTGATAACCATAGCAACGCTTCAGCTTCAGCCAGTGAATGAGCAACATGAATGACACCAGTGTAACCAGTTTTGTGTTTTCTGTTTTTGAGCAAAGAGATTATCCAACAGATGTACAGTATTATCATCCAAAAATATTTCATTAGCTGCCGTCAACAGAATCGCCATGTTTTGTTTATGCGAATCTAAGCGGCTGTGTTAAACAGTGCATGCTCTCTTTGGACTGTAATGCATGGGTAATCCTGAGACGGAAGGGTTGATGAGAGAAATTACAGTGGAGAGAGAGACTGGAATATATGAATGAATGAAGACACATACTGGACCACGTGCAATTAATCACGTCAATAACAACTAGTTTTTCAGTTTGATTCCATTTTTACTACGTGGGATTTTTGAAAATGCGGTTTTCACTCCATTACATTTTATTCAAATTTTAATCAATTTGAAATTCATTTAGAGTTAATTTGGTTGTAGAATGTGGTTGCCACTCCTGTATTTTATCAAACTGTGTTTGTACAGAACAGGATTACACACTAAAAGGTGAATTGACAACTGAATATAGCTGCAATTTGTATGTGGCCATTGAGAAGAGAGAGATTTCAACTATCTTTCCAATTGCCACACTCACAGATAAAATCCTCAAGTGCACACCAGTCAAGTGTCCATCAAGGACACTTACTCTCTTATGCTATGCCATCCTTCAACGACAAGCTATGAAACCAGTAATTAAAAATGTTGTCATTGCTCTAAAACCAACTAAACACAAAAACGAATGGGTTTTAAGGGTTGCTCACAGAGAACGCGTTTTTGCTTCCACTGGTGCTGTTTTTCAAAAAAAAAAATTCTATGTAAATGTACATAGTTAAAGTTAATCGTGAACATTATTCTTTACACCCTCATTCTTATGAAATGGCATTGTTGAATTCTGTCGATTCTGACTGGTTGACAGACATTGCAAGGTACATGGCTATGGAGTAGGCTTGACTTCATTACAATTCAGTACAGTATTACATGTTAACCATGTCACCAAGTTCTTTCCAAACTTGTAATGGCAGCTTGGGCTGTTTTATGCAATTTTAATATTATTACTTATTTATTTTAGGGGCGGTAAGTAGTAGTTCAACATTATTGAGAAATAATGCACACCCGAATTGTCAGTAATTCTGTGGTCCATTATAATATTTTCTTTAACTATGGTATGCAAAGGTACTCAATATACTTCAACAAATACCATAGTTATACAATGGAACATGTAAAAAATACACATATTTATTATGTTACTCTTTCAAGCTAAGCTATTGACGTGGCAGGCTGGTTTAGCAGACTAGCACTGCTTTTTCAAAATCATTTTTCAGCCTTACCACAATCCTGCTTTGTCTTCTATGATGACTAAAATTGCTTTTGTTTCCTCTATCTCATCTGTCTCATTCTCTGTTCTACCAATTAAGGCGGAGACCCTTTGATCTGGCCATTACCGTGTGAAACAATTAGTCAGAGCCCAGAAACAATTCAGGTGAGGATTGATCTGCCAGGCAAAGCTACAAAGTAGAAACAAGGTCTTTAATTCTTTTAATTAAACCGAGGGCAAAACCTTTTTTGTGTTCTTGTTATCGATATTGCAGAGCACGGCATTAATGAAACTAAGGCTAAGTGAGGTTGACTCTAAACGCCATCAGCATATTATTTCACGGATAGAAAGGCTATATACTGGTAATGGCCCTGGAGGAGACACCAGACCCAAATTAACTACAGTAAGGAGCAAGAGAGGAGAGGAGGTTATAGAGCAGGTGAGGATACAGCTTATTGCTGAGTCAAAGCGATACACTCTGCTAAGCTAGTTCAGTTGGTGGCCCATTTAAATAACCAACTTAAGGCATGTTTTTAATGCTGGTTTTGGCTAGACACTTGGCAAACACTGGTCAAGCAGGATATCTGCAACAATAACTAGCTTAACCATTTTGTGCAGGTAACAACAGACCAAAAACAGTTCAGATATTTAGCTATGCTTACCGACTATTACTATTGCTCGTTGAAACCCCCTAACCCTAAGTATTAAACTCATACTCAATCATGTGTTAAGCTATGGAGAGGTGTGCTGTTACTTTTCTAAGCGATTGGGTGTATATGTATTGGAGCCTCTTTATCCTGTTCAGCCACAGCGGATCTCTCATCTCCCAGTCATGGATATAAACCCCAGCTTCATGCCTGTTTCGCACCCTAAAGAGTGAGTAACCCATGGCCAAAGGCTTTGCTTGGCTGTGCTAAGACACTCATAACAGCGATGGAAGGAAGAGACGGAGCACAGAAAGGAGGGAAAAGAGAATAGAAAGGAAAATAGAATGCTGTTTAAGTTTGGAGCAGTTGTAGATTTTGGAACAGTGGGCGGCAAGGTGGATCAGTGGTTAGCACAGTCGCCTCACAGCAAGAAGGTCCTGGGTTCAAGTTCCGGCTCAACTAGGGTCTTTCTGTGTGGAGTTTGCATGTTCTCCCCGTGTTTGCATGGGTTTACTCTGGGTGTTCTGGTTTCTCCCACAAGTCCAAAATCATGCAGGTTAAGTGAATTGGAGACTCTAAATTGCCCCATGTGTGTGAGTGAGATTCCCCCAGCCATTGGGGGTTGTGTCAGGAAGGGCATCCGAAATAAAGCCAAATCAAATATATACATGTGGACTATCATGAAGCGGACCTTGCATGGGACAATTGCTAGGAAAGAGAGAGAGAGAGAGAGAGAGAGAGAGAGAGAGAGAGAGAGAGAGTAGAGAGAGAGAGAGATATGTAGATTTTGGAGACTCTGTAGTTCTTCAACTTTCAGCACTTTTATGCCCCAGGGGTTGATTTTTGTCAAACTAACTATAGCAAAATATTTTGGAAACTTTTCACTATGTCTTTTAACTAATTAATTTTTGCTGCTTTTCAAATGCTTTTTATGTATATATGTTATTAGTTTACCCTTCTCCTATATTGCATTCAGAGACATTCAATATTAAAATATGAAAATCAATTATGAAAATACAGGTTGAATTGCAAAGACAAAATGACAGAATTCTCCAATGATGCATGTCCAGTATAAAAGTGCACATAGTTGAGGAAACACACAGCTCCAGAAAAATAGAACAGAAAAAGCTTTAGTTGTTTTGGCAATCCTTGCCATAAATAAGATGAAAAAAGACACGCAAACACAAATAAATAAGCCTCATGTGCCCTAATAAATTAATTTACCAGAAGCACAGGAAACCCTCTTTTCAAATGACCCTACCTGTTATTGGCATATGTGTAATCCAGAGAGAAAAACACTTGTGGTCCATCTGCTGATATTTCAGACCAGCTGTGTGGCAAACTGATGGGCAAATGACTTTGAAAGCAAATCCAAAAGGTGCTAGCCTCACCCAGGCAAAACGGATTACAGAGATTTTTATTGGATTTGCCCTCATTCTGTTGAAACACCATTAATGCACCCCTTAAAGCAACTCCAGCATCAAATTAGAGAACTTTTTCATCGAATACCTTCCTGGTTGCTAAAAAAAAGTGGATATCAACAGAAGCATATCAGTAGATATTTCTTTGTAGAATATATTAAAATGAATATCTCACAATGTGCCTCTTCTGCTTTGACAGTTTGTTTACAGATCTTCCACTGCTCTATATTATTCGGTTGCACAGGCATCAATGTCTGAAGCAGACACGGACAGATTGGAATCATCTATCACAAATACATTTCCCTGTCTACTTCAAAAACAGCTCTCACTGATGGCTTTTTCTTCTCACATGCATGCGTTTGCTAAAAAGATCAATTTTATAGTCACTTGATAGAATATTGTATCTACGTATGTTTGCAGGACTATGTTTGCTTATACTCATTGATCTTCAGGTAAAGCAAGAGACAAAATGTGGGGTGGGGTTCAGGGTTAGGGGGGAAAAAGTTAGAAGGTTGTGCTTTCAACATTTAAAATGGCTAATTTGAATTTTCCTATTAATTGTAAAAAGATCCTTATGAACGGTCAAAGTAAAAAAGTTAAGCAATTTGAACTGGGCCAAAATATACCATTTGCTATTTAGTGTTGTTACTCATCATTCAAAGCAGTTACACTACAGTCAAGCTACCCTGTAAAAACGTAGTTGCCTACACAACAAGCTACAGTGATAAATCAGTAGTTGGCAACACTAAACGCTGTGTTAAAGCAATTTAAATGGATAGTTCAGTCAAACATTTGTCATAATTTACTCACTCATTTTGTTCCAAACCCATATGACTTTAATTCCTACATGGAACACAACAGGAAATGTTGAAATAAAAATCACAGATATTCATTAGATAGGTTTTTGTGACAAACAACCCGAAATCGAAGTAATTTTTTCAGTGGAAATATTGACGCCTGTTGTATGTTCATCTAGCCTTGTTTAGTGCTAAAAACAACTCTGGCGAGAACATGTAAGCCACTGTGAAGGAAATTGTCTCAAAGCGCTCAAGACCGCGTAATGGGCGTAAAGATTATCACTGAAAAATTACTTACATTTTGGGGTTATTCTCACCAAATCCGAATCCTATGCCAGTAAAATCTGACAGAATTTTTTTTGTTTTGTGAACTATTATTTAAAAGTAGCAAGATATTTAAAATATATAAAAATCAAGCAGAGCAGTATTTATCTGGCACAATTTAGGGTGACAGATTTAAAGTCAACAAATAAATGTACATTAAATACAAGATACTAATTTAAACATAGTGATGGACGGCAGCTTTTAACTATATTATAATATTTAGACGACGAAGGGACTCAAATTGGCTTTGAGTAACTTTTTCTAATTGCTTTTCCGCTATGTAGATTTTCCAGCAACAAGCGCATTTTTGATTGGAAAAAGTAGCTTGTTACAGGAAAAGGTACACTATTTTGAAAACAGCTGAACTACTGCCACACTGCTGAAAAATGTAGGTTGCAACACCATAGCTATGAATTATGGTATTATATAAGGAAGCTAAAACAGGGTGACGTCCACACAGGAAATGGTCATCAGAATTGTCTGCAGTCACACACATACACAAAATCTCAGAAAGGCACGTTTTAAAGTCAAGAGAGAGGGAGAGAGAAAGGGACAATAGGAGAGAGAATAGCAGGACTGGAGCCCATAATGAGATATGGCTGTTAACCTGATTACCGTTATCAGCAATAGGACTAATTATTTCCTCTACCTCTTAAGCATACTGGGTTAATCCTTTTACAAGGCCTGGTATTTTGGGCCTCTGCTTAATTGGCACTGGAAGGGGGTTGTGGTGGGGGTGTGTTACCAAACAGCATCTGTAATTATTTGGGACAGTACTTATTTATTTTACCCCCAGAGCAGATAGCAGAAGAGTGTAAGCTGCTTTCCTCCCTAATTTTCTGTATTCAATCAATTAAACACGCAATAATAAATCCTTGTGTTTCAATGACACATGCTGCTGTGGATAACAGTAGTTGCTCTTGCTAGGCATGTTTTTGGTGGTGAAAGAGAGGCGAAATAATGTGTGTTTGTCTTTGGGTGGGTGGGCGGCAGTCTGATAAAATTTAAGCTTACAGATGATTTACATAGTTTACTATAATGAAGGTGTGATGGGCTAAATAAAAGGGGGAGAAAGCTACCCAACCTACTAGGACATATTCAGTGTAAACAGCCCATAATGTTGTTTTGTATGACAGCAGTAGTTTCAGCATTTCTCATGAGGGTCAGTCCACTGACCAGACTCGCACTACCGTGCAAGAATTCTGAACAAAACCTCCAACACCACAGCACATCTGGCTTTAACTTCCTGTCATACACACAAACAGACACATTTTTTGCGACCGAGTGCACTGCACCCTAAGGGCAAGGCCTCATTACTGATCTTTTGTTGCCTTTCATTATAGACCTGGATCAAATAACAAACATGGATTTGAATGGCCTTTGATAGTTAAAGCAGGGTTTCCTAATAAAGTTCAAATTGGTAGATAATATCCCCACAGCAGGACATAGGCGGCAACCGTCTGTCCAGTCTCCTTGGTGCATGCTTGAGTGTACACATGTGTATATGTAAGAAGATTGGATCAGACACACTCCTTGGTCTTTGCTGGCATTAGCTTTGACTCTCTGATCTTAAAACAGATGCCCAGCTGTGTGTTAGAAGAACATGAGCTTCAGAGAAAGGTCATCAAGATATTGTCAGTGCTGTTAAAAAAGAACAAAAGTGCAACTGTGCAACGTGTTGGTTCCGTTTCAGGTTTATATCAGGCTTTATTGTAATTCTGTAGCAGGTTTGGGGAATTCTGATTGACTAGTGTGCTAAATCTGTCTGCTGAAGATAGATGGCTGATCCTCCTGTAGAACAAAAATCTAAACACATCTATGCATTGTCTTTCTCTCCCTCTGCCTGTCTTGTCTCCACACTCCTGTTTAGGCAGTAAGCTGCAGGGTTTCTTCTTGTTCATATTGAGGTTTGAGCTGAAGTAAACCTCTCTAAAAGTCTATTCTCTGGCCAGATCAATGTAAGCTGTGGTATTCAAATTTTTTGCCTTTCCCCACCTAAAGTCTAATGGTGAGACGGAGACCTGGAGAGTCCTACAAGCCACAGTGTCTTGCACCCACTGTGAAATTTGGTGGAGGATCGGTGATGATCTGGGGTGCTTCAGCTGTAATCGGGTAGATTCGTCTTTGTGAAGGACGCATGAATCAAGCCACATACAATGTTATCCTGGAAGAAAACTTGCTTCCTTCTTCACTGACAATGTTCCCCAACTCTGAGGATTGGTTTTTGCAGCAAGACAATGCTCCATGCCACATATCCAGGTCAATCAATGTGAGGATGGAGGAGCACCAGATCAAGACCCTATCATGGCAAGCCCGATCTCCAGACCTGAACCCCATTGAAAACCTGTATATAAATGTCCACTTTAGCACCACCTATAACAATGTTGCATACTTGCGGTGAGTTGTAAATTGTGGTCGAACACATTTTGGAATGAAACAATGCAAAAAATCAAGCTTGTGTAGCTAGAAGCATCTGTTTTCACATACTTATGGCCTTAAACTAAACGTTTTATGTTTGGCTAACCCATTCGCAAGTGAAATGAGTAACAACAACCCACCGAGTAGCTGAATACAGAATAGGTGTTGATGTAAACGTGGGCGTGTATTAATGAAATCTTGGTTGTGAAGTTAATACAATGACGATTTCTGAATAACCTGTTCTAGCAGCTTAGTTTCAATAAATGGTCTTGGAAGATTAGGGAGGGAGCTTTGCAGTAAAACATTAAAGTAAGTCTACATACAGTAGTTCATTGAACTCATTTCATAAAAGTAATTAAATGTTTTCCATGATATGTTCCTCTAAATAACTACAGGTGTCATTGTTAAAGTGAATGTATTCAGCCAATCGTTATTTGTGTTTACATGCATATGTAAGTGTATGCACATTTGTATGTGTATAAATATGCTAGTGGGAGTGCTTTTGTGTACTTGCATTGTCACAACAGCACACATTTTCGATTGTGAGAATCTGATTGGGTAAGACAGGAGCCACATCATAGCCAGAGGACATTTGACCTCTAACTCTCTCTCTCTCTCTCTCTCTCTCTCTCTCTCTCTCTCTCTCTCTCTCTCTCTTCTCTTCATATTCAAGTGTGTGCCCAACTCCTGCAGAGCATTATGGGAAGAAGCAGGAACAGCACGTAGGATGAAAGGGCATATTGTACATATTATAATATACATAATATTTATCTGTGTTAATGTGTATGTGCACAAAGAGAGAGATGCAAGTGCAACCATGAGCTTCTTTAAGGTCTGTATCAGTGTGTGCAAGTCTGTCTAGGTGTCATGTCGACCTCACCAGTTGGCCTTAAGTTCAGAGTGGGTAGAACGTACCAGATGCCTCTACACTGCAAGATAAGCCACAGCTTCAGGGAGAGTTAGGGACCTCCATCACCCCTTTACAGACACATACACCAACCCATACTTCAAACATGCATTTAGCTTTCCTGCCCTCAGACATCAACTAAGCCACACACACACACAAGTCTAACACGCACTGTGCTTTCTTGCCCTTGGCAAATGTGCTACACAAACACACACTATAAACTGGGGCAGAGTTGGGAATGAGTGAAGGACAGCCATGTGAGGCAGCATGAAAAACGAGCCACTGAAGGACGAACAGGATTGAATTTGAGTCTGTCTCATAGAACTGTAACTCTTGCCTAATCAAAGTGTCTTCCTGTGTCTGTCCACAGAGAACAGCCTTCATTACAGACTTCAGATCTGCGCTACAATCTTTCAACAACACCGTTGTGTTGTATAAAGCCAGAAATGTCTCAGGCGCAAACTAACTTGTACTACTTCAGAGTAAAATGCTCTTATCAGTGTAACCATTGTGCATGAATCTGGAAGTTAAAGTCACAGATTCAGATCACCATTCATTCGTTTTGTCAGACATTTTGTTTCTGCTTCCTATAGGAACGGTTGCCTAGCAGAGAACAGACTATGGGATTTTACATAGCAACTGGCCCAAAAATTGAGCAGGGGGGTTGTGGTGGTGGGGGGGTGTTCGCTGTCCTTTTCTGCATATCATGCCAGACCGCCCCTGATCGGCCCCAAAGTGCCTTGGCCCAGTATGTTTCCATTGATCATGGTATAAATATTGGGGGGGTTGTACTTGCTTGTTTTGATTATGGGGGGGGGGAGGAATCTACGCCCCTGCCTCAGCATGTACACATCGAATCATGCGGTATTTTAATCAGGAGTATTTGCTCTGTTTATATTTCATAAGAAAAACACAACAAATAAGCCATTTCTGTTGTAACTCTATGCTGTGCACAAATAAACTGCTTTTAGTCTGTGAGTAAAACAGTATTCCTGTTGTATTCTATTAATTCATTAACGTTAGGAATGGTCTATTTGTGGATCTTTCTTTATATTTGCAATTCTCTTTGCCACACTATGCATCTTGTTCACTGTCTGAAAATTTTTGATACGAGTGTGATGAAACCATTTTTTGGAGTTGCATTTGACAGCGGTCTATAGAACAATAATGTTCTGATGGACAGAATATTTAAACTGGTTGCATAAATTAATTTGTAAAGGAATAATACTCTGAATAGGCTACTTTAAAATGCTCCAACCATCACTATAAGTGCAGTTTTCATCTGTTTGTATGTAAGCATATGTGTTTTATTGTGCAGTGTGTTTGACCGGCTGGTTAAATAGCCCACAAATTATGTATTTAAATCTCTTTGGACTATAAGTCACAGCATCTTTCAAATGATGAAAAAAAATGACTTAAATTCTGGAAAATACAACAAATAATATAAAGGAAGCTTTTTCTCCTCCCTTTTATAAGCCTTGCATTATAGTATTTGCATTTTGCATAGTTTTTTCCATTAGATCCATAATCATAAGTCTCATATCTGAGTTAAAACTTTGCAAACGATGGCTGAGAAATGGCTGTTACTATCAGCCATCTGCAGGGACAGAAGAGACTGTCTTTGTTTTTCTTTGTTCGCCCTTCTTTGCTCTCCTCATTTTACCAATTCATCTATATTTTAAGAGACCAATTCCAAGAATGGAATGATATTAATAAAGTATTAATAAAGCTTGGCACATTTGATGCCTGTTCACGGCCAATGTTTCTGTTTCCTTGCACCTTTGGAACAAATATCCACTTGTTCAGTACACAATTCTTTTTGCAGTGGTCTGTTTTTCACTTTTTTCACCCATTTCATTTTCTGTTTTGTTTTTATAAATGCTGACATGCTCTGTGGTCATATCCAGGCCAGCGTAGCTGTTGAGTTCCTCAATGCAACATAGGTGATTACATTACTGCTTCTAGAGTCAGTGAGGCTAAAACGCATTAGCTCCAACACTGGGTCACTGACGTGGCAGGATGCCCCCCTGAGGGTTGGTAGGTCAGGTGGAAGGAGGGCGACGCTGGGTAACAATCACCTGACAGTGGATGCCAGCTCAGAACTCATGCAGAGCATAACATACCTTGTCCCCTCTCACCCCACAGAGTTTTTTTTTTTGTCTACCTGTCAACGAAGATTTGGGCCTGTCGCCTGCCATCTTAGTCCCAGTTTCATACTCAACTACTGTTGCCCCCCGGGAAACATCAGCGCCTGTCGGTGCACCACAGCATCATACATACCACCAGATAAAGGCCAAAGCTTAACTAGATCAGGCAGTGGCTTTCAGAACCTGAGAGGCTGGCTGTTCTGAGAAGAGGTTTATAAAAAAAACATTTTTTGTCACCAGATTTAAAACATGTGTAACGATACACTAAGCTCACGATTCAGTATGGTCATGCAAGAGAGAACAGACAAAAAAAAAAAAAAAAACTTCTAGTCTCCAAGACACAAATCATCATCAACAGCATTGCGATAAACATTTTAATGAATTGCGTTACACAATATATTGTTACACCCTTAGTAACTGATTAATCTTGATGGATCATTTCAACACAACATAGTTACAAGTTACTTTTAAAAGTAATGGTCCCTAACACTAAAAATTAATAAACACATTAAAAGCTACAGTCACACTAGGCTTAAAATTATTATTTCAATGTTCTGTTGGTCTTCTTGTCATGCCAATTTGCAGGTGAGAGTTCACCAATATTGAACTTTGGTGCAGAGAGGAATGCAAAATTTCTTAGCATGAGCTTGTGTTTCCAGTCTCCCGCATTCTGATACATTTGAACAGTGTAGTGTGACCATGGCTTTACCTGTTTTACCAGACCCATGTTTGTCAGTCGTTCATGATTTTTTAAAGTCTGGGTTGTTGTAGAATACTATGACTCAAAAATCACATGGGCTTAAACTATCACTTTTAAAGCATTAATAACATACAATATTTGTAAGCTGGGTTCATTCATACATTTATGTACACACACACACACGCGCACACACACCTATCATAAATATGATGGATAAAAATGGATAATAACATACATTTTACAACTCACAGTGTTTGTCACAGTGATGGATGATGATTATTTGTAGTGCAAGTCATTTTTCTGAGACATTTATAAAGGAGAACTTTCATAAGCTTCCAACATTTCCAAGATCTACATTATGCACATACGCTACAAAGCATTCTCTGAAAAACAGGAGGTGAATTTGCTTGTGAAGCACAGACTTGCAGGGAAACAGCTGACAGAGGGGAAAATGCACAATTTAAATCTTTGAGAAAAAAGGAACGGATAGGATAAAAGGATGCAACCAAATGTCAGAGTGAAATATGACATCAATTAGCACAGTGTGACACGTAATAGAAGTTGAAATGGCAAACTCTGAGAACAAGGGTGGCTCTGAAAAAGGACGATTATGATAAAGGCTGTGGTCTTTAAAGTGCTGACGACATCGACAGTCTAATGGAAAGGTGAGACAGAGGTGTGGAAAGTTCTTGGCAACTTGCACAAATGCAGTGTAGGAAAGCAGGTCTTGTCTTCAGAAATAACTTGTCCAGATTGGTTCACCACTCCTACAAATCCGTTTGTGATGGGATGTGTTGAAAGTAGATTCATATCACTCAGTGTCAAAGAGAACAGAGCTCATTTACACATGCTCAGGCTGCCTCTAAAGTGCTTTGCTGTAGGCGACCCTGACGACCCTTGGCTCGGGCGCTGATATGAGGGCCCTTTTTGAAGAACAAGTGCACATCCTATCGCTCCTTTTTCATTATCCTCCCTATTTCGGGCTCAGTCGAGTGTGGAACAGCATGTAAAAAACAACAAGAGCGAGAAAAGCAGGATGGAATGAGAGTGGCTGGCAACTCTGTAATTTAATGAAGCAGAGAGAATGTTTACTTCACTCGCTCAGAATGTCCTTTCAATGCTCTTTGTAATTACAGATTAAATAAGATGCCTCAAATAAGGAATTTCTTTTACTTTAGGGTTATTTTGCTATGCATTAAAAAAAGCATTCCACTGTATTATCTTGCGGAATGAGGAACGAAGAAAAAAATATATTTGAAGGGGGGTTTGGGTTCGAGTGGATAGAGGTGAAGGAAATGAAAAAGAGTGATAGAATGTGAAAGTGATTGAATGGAAAGCAAGGGTTGAGAAAGACAGACTTCATGTTACTTTATGCCGCACAATGTCAACCAACACATGCATGTTTGCATGAACAATATGCACACACTGGTGTGTGCGTTTGTGAACATGCACTCTGTGGGCATACAGAGTGACTGTAATGCGATCAGGGTAGCCAGCTGTGAGAGGGTCTCTGTATTTGGTCAGAACGTGTCTCTCTCTCATCAAAGGAGCGCCAACCACCCTGCAGATATTCTCAGGCAGGAGACCATAGCCCATGTTTCCTTACCTCCTTTGGACAAGGCTATACCTTACACTCGCACAACCCTACCACACACACATAGCCTATCCCAAAACTTGCAGACAACAAATGCAAACAACATTCTCTTTTAGAAGGCTGCTCAACATATCATATCATATCTCAACAGAAATACAACCTTCCTGCCACTTTGCTGAAAAGTCTTGCTTAGATCAACATGAACATCCATGCTGGTCCAGGTTAGTTAGTACTATCAGTTTTATTTGTGTAGCATTTTTCACTGTATATATTATCTCTGTTCTAAAACCTAGTGAGCTTCCAACCAAGACATCAGTTTAAGGCATTATCAGCACGGCACTCTACCATTAACATTTAGCAGACATTTTAATGCAAAGTGACAGTTCATTACAGTACATTCAAGCTATACTGTGCATATATCAGTAGTGCATTTTGGGCATCAAACCTGTGACCGTTTCTAAGTGTCATGCTCTACCAGTTGAGCTACAGGAAAAATGGTACAGCTGACATGAAAGGTGGCAGGTAGCATAATTTTGTTTCAAGCATCCTTAACAAATCGCATGTAGTGAAAGCAATCCCAGTAATGTATTGTGCTGAAAAAAGAAAGAAAAAAAAGTTGAAAGAATTATGCAAAATTTCATTCAAAACAAATGTTACTTTTTCCAATATTTGTGTGCTGTGCATTTTTATGCTTATTAGAAAGTCACATTGTTAGCTTAGCAACGTGTTTACAGAAATTCTAATGTTTTCAGCAGGGCTGCTTATTCAAAAAGCTAAACTTCAAAACTTGCATCACGCCGTGTTTAACAAAAAACCCAACGGAAACTGGAAAGGAGACATGAAGTTTGCAATAAAGCCTATGATGCCACTCTGAATGGAAGCATTAGAAGATACAGTGAAATGATGGAACCGCCCAGGCCTGACTTGCACGGTGAAGAGCAGATGAGAGATGGAAGCTGTCACAGGCTGACGCGAGCAGTGTGTTGTTCGACAGGTTTGGGCGGGGGGTGGGTGGGTGTTATGCTCTTTCCGCTGTGACAGGATTTTTGGAGAGCTTTTTAGATGTATGGAGAAGTTTTTTGATCTGGCAGCTCTTTGGACACTACACAAGCACCGGCTGACGAGACATTCTGTGAAATGGATATGTGCGAATGTGTGCCACTCACTCTGTTGCTGCTGGGGCTTGAAACCGTGCTCTGTCAGAGCAACAGGAACACGTATACAAGCCTTTATAGCAGGAGCTTTGAGCTAATGAGAAAAAAAATCTGAAATATGTATAATGCACTGTACGCAACGTAGGCCATGAACTCAAAACTTGAAGAAGTAGGCTAAAACCAGTCTACTAAAGAAATCATGGTTTGTGATGACTATTTTAGTGGACAATAGTTCACACTGAGTGGGACAAACGTGAGTTGAAATTGATTCGTGTTTTTGATAAGGTTGTTTGGCTTAGTAGTTAAAAATCATAATGGTTACTATTGTAACCTCTGTTCCCTGAGGGAGGGAACGAGACGTTGAGTCGAATGAAGTGACACAAGTGGTCTTCCTTGGGAGCCTCGCGTACCTCTGAACTTGAGAAAAGGCCAATGAGAAATTGGCAGACAGAATTTGCATGTCCCTCCCCCGGACATACGGGTATAAAGGGAAGCGGGCATGTGTCTGTCAGTCAGGTTTTTGCACCGAGGGGGCGAGAATAAGATACAGCCGTTTACAGTGGTTGGTCTAGTGTCATGGCAGAAGGGACACAACGTCTCGTTCCCTCCCACAGGTGCAAGCAGGCTGCAGAGTGCTAGAAGTGACTGTATCGGCTGCACGTAACCCTCCCCAACGCCCCCAGAAAGGTGTAATACACAGACCTTAGGTTCCCAGCACCCCTGAGGGGGGAACAGGTGCTACATGACCAACATGGGAGCAAGCCCGGCAGCCGGAGCCTTTTTTCTCTCTATGTCTCTCGCATAGAGTGTGAAGCGGCTGGGGCTATCTTAACGCTATGAAATGCATCGGGGAAGGCGGTCTTTCCTGATTCTATTCTTTCAGGGGGAAAAGACCCTGTGGAGGCCACATCCTAAGGGGAGGTGATATGTGGCTAATACACCATGTGGGTTGTCAAGCCATGTGGGAGCAGCGCTTTGGTAGGTAGCTCTACAAACACGGCGACCAGGGGTGCCCGGTCGGCTGTTCTGCATTACCGAGTTCAACCGGCTCGGACCTGACAAAACACAGGACGAGACCGACTCAACCTTGAGATTGTAAAGTCTCGCAAAGGTATTGGGTGTTGCCAAGCCCACTGCTCAGCAGATGTCTGCTAGGGAGGTGCCATTGGCCAGTGCCCACGAGGATGCCACACTTCACGTCGAGTGTGCTCGAACCCGCAAGGGGGCGGGCACGGCCTGAGTCTGGAAGGCCAAGGAAATGGCGTCGACGACCCAGCTTGCTTGCAGGTTTACGACCTGGTCCCTGAAGGGCAGATTATCAGTTCATAAACACTTGCTTTTCACCCTGTTCCTCACACAGTGCTATCGTATGACATCAAAACACTTTTACAATAGCGCATGACCCTTTTAAACAAGGAACTGCACTCAAGTTTGAAAGGAGGTTTCAGGGTTCGATTCATGAACTGCTGTATATGGTTTGTCGCTAATGCAAATGAAATTCTGAAGTGAACTGCAATTCTGTATTATGTCTATTTTGTAGTCATAAACATGTACCGGTGATACTCATGTTATTGATGACTTAATTTTGCAAATGTAATGTGGTTTGGAATAACATAATGTGTGAAAGTGGCAGGAGGAGGTTTGTCAATAAACATACTGACTGTGGCATCAACATACTGTGAAAGTGTGTTACAAAAACAGGCCACAATTGGAACTGAGAGAACAGTGGTGAAACAGATAAACAGCAGTCAGGGTTTAACAAGTTGGAGTGAAGTGGGCATTTGGTAGAGGACTCCCTGGTCTGTCAGGCTCTGGACAAACTCCACACGGCCCAGATGAAGGCAGCTGGACGCCCGGGCTGAGACCCAGAGAGATCTCACTCCAGCCTCATCCTCTTCCCAACACAGCGCTAGAGAGAACAGATGGACTCCGGTGAGGGAAATCAGCCCTTCGTCTGCTTTGGACGCAACTACAAAAACCTCTGTCATAAACAGCACCCCGTGGGAGAACCGCCCATCACAAAATCTGACATTCCACCCAAACTCTGGCTCGTTTTCACTAGGACACTGAGGACATGCATTTTCTATAAAATTGCATGTAAAACTGTTATGAATTAATGGAATAAGCAAGTATATGCTCTATTTTGATCAGTGTGACATATTTAACAGATTTTATGAGTCAGACAAAGTAGGTAGAGTGATAACTTAAGTAGGAGTCACTCTCCAATCAGTATGAGCACTAAATGTATGAGCAGAAATAAAGAGAGAAACAGACAGTTAAAGACGTGAACATTATGAGATTGCGAGGACGTTTAATTTCGAAGCAGTTTCTGATATGAAATCACTATAGAGCAATAGCAGATTTTTTGACATTCCTTTAACACACACACACACACACACACACACACACACACACACACACACACACACACACACACACACACACACACACAGACAGATGCAGGTGTAGTGCCAGAAACAGAGACAATCAAACCATTTACTGTGCAGAGGGACATTGGGACTATTTGAGAGATAAACAAACAAAGAAATCTAAAACATGTGTGGAGTGCACACCACACAATGAGACCATGCATGATGCACAATAGACAGCTCACTTACACCCCACAACATCGTCCCACACCTGCCGACACATACTTCCTGTTTAGCCTACTGGGACAGACAGCTGTGAGATGCACTTATTTAAGTCTACATGTCACCTTAATGAGAACATAAGCACTTATTTTTTATACCTCTCACCCAGAGATGGCACTATTTTAAGTTTACAGGGATCGTTAACCAAAATACACAAATCCGGACATTGCTCATGTCATTCCAAAACCATTTGACTTTCCTTCTTCACCACACAGGAAGAAAGATATGCCCAGTTCATATTCAAACTGGGCATATCGTGATCGATGATAACTAGACACTCAAGAACCAATGTTCGCATTATCTGCCCCAGTTCATGATGTCAACTGTGTAAAATTCAGTCCTGGGAACTTCCACCTCATGCTACATTGGGCACAGTCGGAAAATTCCTAAGCAACTTACATTTACATTTACATTTATGCATTTGGCAGACGCTTTTATCCAAAGCGACTTACAGTGCACTTATTACAGGGACAATCCCCCCCGGAGCAACCTGGAGTTAAGTGCCTTGCTCAAGGACACAATGGTGGTGGCTGTGGGGCTCGAACCAGCAACCTTCTGATTAACGGTTATGTGCTTTAGCCCACTACGCCACCACCACTGTGTCAGCGAACAGGGGGGTTTCGAAGATCAGCCAAAGATGAGAAGACATTTCACACATCAGTCAACTCAAAATTATGACTAAGAATAGAATGAGAGACAGCACAAACCAGGGTCAGAAATAAACAGGGCAAAAATGCCACATAAAGTGACAAGGGACACAGCGCTATGAATTTTTTATAATTTTTTTTATACATTTTTTTTTTTTTTAAACTATAGGGTAATAACAATATTTTTCCACTCACATTATTTTGTCATCAGATCGCTGTTTTGCTTAGGATTTGTTTAGAAAATAGAGATATAAAAAAAAGCTATTTTTATAGTTTTAACATTAAATAATTTCCATTGAAAATGGAATGACAAGCCAGAAAAAAAAAGATTTAAAAAAGTCCCCAAAAACTTTTTTATATATAACATGACGATTGATCTTAGTAGTTATAAGATCTCACATTTTACACATTTTTATTAAACATTACAAATTCATTTTATGCATAACATTTGACATGGGTTACTTTTTTGGATGTAATTTATTTGAGTGGGTATATTACACACCGATAGTTTTTTCTTACACCTGGGAGTTAAGAAAAAAATTGAGAAGGGAAAAACTATCTTTTGGCCACTTGGCTCTCTTTCACGCTCACTCATTGTCTTCCTGCCACCCTGCTTGCTCACCCTGCCACCAATTTTTATAGTCCTTAACTAATTGAAGCATTTGCTAACTGAGTAAGACAACACAGTCTTTTATGTGGGCCCTCAGAGGCCAGGTGGTATCTGTGGATTCGCCAACTAGCATCTCTTTTTCTCTCTGTCAGGGCTCTCCCAGCAGAAACACACCAGGCAAAAACATCAAAAGAGCCCCTCGCATTCGCTAGCAGCAAAACTTCAAAGGTTGGTTTTGTTACTCACTGCAAATATGTGTGTTCAGCTAAAGCTCACCCAAGATAACAGCCCCAAATCCACTGTGGCAATTTCATACTCGATTCAGGAACAATTGCAACCTGAGAGTTGACTACTGTGGTGTAATTAAAAGTGAGTGTTTGGGATGAGAGAGGAAACTATTTGAAACATACAGACTCCTTTGAGTTGCGTTTACATTGAAATCAACCAGCAGAACTTATTTTAGTCATTGCTAAAAACTCCTGGAGAACTTTGCATTTACGGAATTCACACCTGGTATTAATATCCGTCTCGGATTATCCGAGCATGTCGGTAACTACCATAGAAAATGAGATGGACACATTGCACCCAATATTCACAATTTCCAAATTATTAATTATTACAAATTCCAAAGTATCCGTTCTCTCTTCCTCTCCTCAGTCAGGTGTGAACTGCAGTGCTGCTCTCGCGCATCATCATTACAGTTTAATGTGATCTCATGTTACGTTAAATGAGATCAAACGACTATTCGACAACAAAGTTTTTTTTTTATTGTCGACGTTGTCAATAACATCGACTAACCGTTTCAGCCCTAGTACAGGCCAATAATATAATAAAGTCCAAATATATACATGTAGAAGGCATATTCTGTATGCCTGATTCAGTGGCATGAATTATGTGAAGCACTCATATGAAGTTATTTTAATACAGTTACTCAACTAAATTAACAACAAGCGTTCTGCTTGAGAAGTCTTGTTTTTGTTGAGATTAAAATTCTAGTAAATTTGGAAGCAACAGTGTGTCAATTTTTGTGTTTTTTTATAAACATACTGATATAGTAAAAGATGTAGAATATAGTCACGAAATCAGAGATCCCTTGAGAAAATTCTAACACAAGTAGTCACAGGAGACACACTTGAAAAGCACTCAGGGTGTTAACGCAATCTGTCTAGGTTGACCACTTGTGATAAGATCACCCATAGGAATATTAAGGTGTAGCCTATAACAGGACCAAAAGCACAGAAAAATCTTGTTTTTTTTGGGGGGGGGGCGTATTCAAATGAGTGTCATTCGACATTTCTCTTTGTGATGTCGAGGTAACAGAAGTGTGAAGATGTTTTTGGGGGTGAAAGTTAGTGAAGCAGATATTTCTGACTCCGCACGTCTTTGTTCCTTTCCTCTCCTTGGTTCCAGTAAAAACAACACAGACATGCAATGCACAACGCAATTTACACATCCACATCAGTGCACACAGCAGGGGCAAACACAGGCACACGCTGCTTAAAAAGGGCAGCGTTTTGAACCCCTCAGGGTGTGTGTGTGGAGTCTGGGGTAGAACACACATCCACATGATAACACAGATGTGCATCATGTCACACACAAATAACACATTTAGAATATACAGTGTGTTTGTTTATTGGGATTCTTTAAGCAGAGAACTGTCACACCTTACTGAGATGGGTTTACAGTCTACCACCTCATTACTAGAAAACACACATTAAACACAATCAGTCTCAACACATCACGCTCCACTCTACGATCAACACCCCATTCCAGAAACTTCATGACATTTTTAGCTCTTTTCTCACCTTCTTAAAATGCTCACATTTAATTCTCAAACCAGTAACATCTCAAAACGGCAGAGGTGTGAGAGAACAGAGGTGAGACTTCCCTAAACTCTCCAGTTTTCTGCTTTGTCAAACCAACAAGAACAATTTTCCTACTTTTTCCGAAATCACAGATGATACCCAGATCACTACAGTTTTACATTTGAAATGTGAGTTGTGTTTGCCCATGCATAACTTGCAACCATGATTTAAGGGTGTTTTGGGTAGTTGCCAGGGCAATGCTATGCGGTTTCTAGGGAGTTGCTATTATCAATAGTAGGTTAATAGAGCACAACAGTGACCATCCACTTTTTCAGCCATCTGGGTTCCAGAAATATTCTCCCCATTCATTTATTTCATAGACTTGTCATAAAATAGTTGTGAGAAATGAACAAAAACAACCAGCTCAAAGGTGAATCACAAACTTTGTTTTGAGACAAAAAAAGGATTTGAATATTGGACATAAAGACAAAGGTACAAGAATGTGTACTTATCGTGTTTCATGAGGGCCCGGACTACAATCCCATGAAGCACTGCGAATGATGTCATTGAATAAAAAATGGGAATATATAAAACTATTGATTTTAGGGTGTTGATTACAAGTATATAAATAATATATTTTATGTTTATTGCAAAATAACCTGATATGTACAAATATATAAGTAGTTTAAGGCTGAAGGGACAGCGACTCGATAACGTCAATCAAAGGGCGTCATGGGAGCGTGTGGTCGTTCCGAGCCATGTTTCGAGGGTTTTGATGGATGCTGTTGGTGGAGCTTTCTCTGCTGCACCATGGGTAATGTAGTTGTTTACCATGAATTCCGCAATCAAACAAGATTTTTAAACAATGAAGTTGAGATAACACAGACGGATGGTTTCGACGGAAGCATATACCAACAATGAACAACCTCGGTCGGAGCTCATAGTAGGTCTGTCTTTAAAGGTTCATAAGTTATCATTGAAAATCAATTAGTCTATGGGATAAATGAATGGGATTTTTACTTTTGGAACCAGACTGTTGCTCTCTATTGTGGTAAAACCATCAGAGATTCCACAGCCGGAAGTACGTTGCAACAGAGTGTATGGTTCATAAGGAAACATACATCCATACAGCTGAACAACAATAAATCTATGCAAGTTTGTATACTCCTGAATTAAGTACATCTGGGCTTGTGTGAAAGTTGTGTTTGTGTTTGCATTACACTTTGTAAAAACTTTTGATGTTTCAGCTTGTGCTGAAAAACATTTGATGTCGTATTTACTGTAATATTAAAAACATTAATAAAGATTACCATCTCAGACTGTCTATCATGCTCTTATAAATGATATATTAATCTACGGGCCTTAGAAATGCATGATGACAATGAATTATTTATCATTGTTTATAAGAGTAATGAAGGATCAGTTCAGAAATTAGATACGGAATGAACACTTACGAAATAGTGTCAAAATGTGCATCAACTCCATCTGTGATATGTTAGTCTTTGTCACATTGTTCGGCAGTAAACTGCACTGACATTATCTGTTCTCACACAAAGTAAGTCAGTGAATGAGAAGAAAGGTATATAAGACAAAGAGACAAACAGGAGAAACATGGAAAATCTATATTATATTATGAAACGGATAGATTTGTCTCTGAAATCTAGTTGGATGAGCCACATCTGAAGACATTATACAAAGCTGTACAAACAATATACATACACCTGTGACCACATAGTGTAATAATTCATAATATATAATCATATATTTAAGCGCCATTACATTTGTTGGCAGCCATATACAGACTACAAGCTAATGACCTATATTACTTGGCGGAAGAATTATTTATTGAGGATTATGATGAATAATAGGCTAAATGTGATTTTTTTTTATTATTATTATTGGGCATTGCTGTCTTTTATCTTATTGCTGTTTTATTAAAGGACATTCATTAAGGACAATCATAGTAAAATCACTGTAATGCGTGGCCTCTCGTAGCTTATTGCTTTTTTTTTTTTTTTTTACCACTGCTGTCTAAGTTTGTGTGGAAAATAAGGGATTGCGAGTGTGAAAGTGCAACAGACATGGAAATGACCCCATAGCTCTAAAAGAGACATGTGTTTCAGATTTCCCCTGCAGGAAGAGTGACCCACTGAATCTCTAACACCCACTGCTCTCCTTCCTCCCAGACGCTTGGAGCCAGTGGTCATTGATGGGCGGCCTCAAAACAGACAGTGGGCATGTGGAGAGTGTCCAGTCCAGATTCTGCACCCATGGCCGAGGACTGGATTGCATTTGGGCCACAACTCTTCACCTGCCTTCAGCCCAAAAGTAGGGCTATCACTTCTAATGGGCTTGCAAATAAAAAGACAAAAAAAAAAAAGAAGCAGACCTACTTCCATAAATCTGCCATTTGAAGAGTTAGTTCACCCATACATCTCTGTCATAATTTCTTTCTTTCATGGAACACAAGAAGAGATAATAGGCAGAATGTGTTAGGGACTGACATTCTCAGTCACCATTCACTTCCACTGTATGAAAAAAAAGATGCAATGAAAGTGAATGGTGACTGAGGATGTCATTCCTAAACATTCTGCATATTATCTCCTTTTGTGATTTGCAAAAGACAGAAAGCTCTGTGGGTTTTATTGAACTATCCGTTTAATGCACTCCTCTAACTAAGGTTGTTTGAATGCCTGGTGTGCACTGACTGCAAGAAACAAGACTCCAGTGATGAAGCACTGAAGAGGAGAATCCCTGATTGCTGTAATGAATGCTGTCTCATTTGAACACTGTAATATTGATGACAAGCAATCAGCTAATATTAAAGCATACACAAATGGTGACAACTAACTAAAGTGTGGAGTGGAAGATAAAAATGCCTTTTATTGAAGGCATAAATCCAGTAAGTAGGCTAACGCAACATTTTCAGTTTCTTTAAGGAAAAACATCCCATTCATGCTGTATAAGAGCTCGTAGACTGTTGACATAGGCACGTTAGAAGTATTTCCGACATGGTTACAGATTAATACTGTATGACATCACACTTATATGTTAAGTTATGTGCAACCAAAACTAGCTGAAAAAGCACCAAATGTGATTACAAATTGGCTTGTATATAATTGGCGAGTGAATAAAATGGAGCTAACAGAAATTAAGATTTTTATAAGCAGATATCGGCTCAGTTTGTCCGTATGGTGCATGTAAATGGGTGTCATCAGGCTGCTGGCTGTTTGATGGTCCAAAAGGCATATTTAGTCAACATAAATGTAATCCACATGACTCAGTCGATCAATAATGTCTTCTGAAGCAAACTGATAGGTTGGTGCTTACACCAATTAACTTAACCAATTAAGATTTTGTCTTAACACAAATCGATAATTAAAATGTTTTTAATTTGTAATTGTTGCTTCTGCCCAGTGCTGTATTGCTGTTTAAAATAAACTCTTGCGTGATGTTCATTTGTTGCTTCTGACTTCTAGGGTGAATGCACCATTACACTTATGTCAATGATGCACCGACTGCTTGCAGGAAGCAATTTTTTAAAGCTAATAATGTTTTAATTATCCATTTACTTTTTACACAAACCTAACAATTTGCTTCAGAAGACATTAATTGAAATGAATTGATCGACTGGAGTCGTGTGGATTACTTTTATGTTGCCTAAATATGCCTTTTGGACCATCTAACCCATTCCATGCATTGTATGGACAAACTGAGCTATAATCAGCTTGTAAAAATCTTCACTTTCGGTTCTGCTGAATAAGGAAAGTCATACACATCTGGGATAAGTAAATCATGAGAGGATTTTAATTTTAGGGTGAACTGACCCTTTAAATTACGGCATGCAATTGACTGCCAATCAAAGAGTTTTTCATTAATTTACAAATATATTTATAGATTTCAATGTTATCAAGGGACATACTGAATTCAGTCTAGGCTAGAAGATGCATTGTGTGTAGGACATTTTTCAGTAGCAAGTTTGTCTTTTTGAAGTTTGACAATTGTTGCTAAGAAACCTGCTGGCCAAGTCACACAATTTAGGTCTAAAGGGTTTTTAACCATTTAACCATTTTACTATTTAGCCCATAGCATGACCAGCATAATTAGTACAAGGTCACGGGGAACGCCTATGAAGCTCAGATGAGGACACAACTCTTCCTAATGTACCAAGAATGGGAGAAAAGGGTTAAAACTTCACACAGTCTGCTCATTAAGGGGACCTTCTTTTTAACTGAGTTTCCTCAGCCTTTTCATAAATCAACAAACACTCTGCAAAAGTAGAGCTGCAGCTGAAGCCTTAATACCCTGTGTAGCAAACAGGCGTCTTAAATAGCCTGTAAGACTCACACAAAACAGACCCCTGTAGTCACCTCCATTAATCTTTGAAATCACATCTGCTCACTGCAAAATTTGTGCACACAAGATTCTCTGACATAAAGCCACTCGAATCGAAACTTAACGACTTTGGTCTTCGGTGCTTTGTCTAAACCACTGAGATTTAGTAAGCTGGAATGTGTTGTTTAAGATCATAAATAGTACATGAGATCAAACCTTTAATAATGTATTCATTCTGCCAAGGTGCAGGACTGTAAAATGATGTAACAACAGTATCAAATAGAGAAATTAAGCACCCGAAACTAGAATTAGTAACAGCCTTTGGTTTCATTTTGGTTGCACGAAACTTGCCTGTGGATGCGGAAATGCCTTGTGGACATGATACCTTTGTTTCTGGAAGATCATTTGGTTTGTTTCAGCAGTAGTCATGAAGACTGACATGGCTCAGGGCAACAAAATATGACTTTCATGTTTCCCATCACATACGTAATCTGGCTCTGCGGGACATGCTGGAGATCGGGCACATAACATATCAGCACGTTGACCATCCAGAGGTTCCTGTCTGGGCTGGACTGATTTTTATGAGCTGATGGGAATGGGATTCTGTAGTTAGCACTCCCTTTCAGAGAGATAATTGAAGAAACATCTGTTTTGCAAGGGAAACAGAGACTTACCCTCTCCCAAAGAGGCTTTTAAAGTTTTAAGCTTTGTGGTTTAGTAAAAGGCCCTAACGACACTAACAAAGTAAAAATATGCCAAATTGGATTGAGAATCAGGCATCACATATGGATAGATAACAAGGACTAACACCCTGTCTACACCGGGCGAGTCCGTTGATGCGATGCGATGCGACGCAAAGGCTTAAGGCTGTTTATTCTGGATGCGTCGACACAAACATTATAAATCATTTCATTTGTGTAGTAGGGATGTGCGAGACTACTCAACTAAATGCTTCTGATGCTGCTAGTCGACACTGCAATTACTAGTCAGTTAATATTTCCCCCCATTAAGCTGCTCAACATTTTAAGACATTTACGTTTGGCTTTATTTTACAGAGGCTGCACTTAAATTATTGTCATATTAATGTTGCATATTTTAAATAGAATTAATTTTACAAATATTATTTAAAAAAAGAGGATATATGGAGGAGATACAAAGTTTCATTTCACCTCAGGCTGCGCATACTTTTTCCTCTCTCACTCGTGGCGTGTAGAGGAAAATGTCCTCTCACTAGACAAGCAAACTCAGCAAAGTTGTTATGAAATCGCTTTGGTGGTGGTGCGGTAATCGGATTTCCAAATGTTTGAGAATGCCTATGGATGCTTTCACATTTGAGTCTTCTTTAAATCTGTGCATGCTTGTACGTTATATTTCAAGCATATAAAGTCCTGTCTTTCAGCAGACCATGACGATGTGTTCATTTTGCTCATCAAAAGCTTTTGAGTAAGTAGCCTAGAAAATGACTAGGTATAGGTAGGCTAGGTATGTCATTTTTTTAATCTGCTGATTAAGAAGGTTATTTTCAACAAGGTGCCGACTGCTTAACGGATTAAACTATGTGTTATTCTGTGTGCACGTCGTGTTTAGAATACATTAGGTTTATTGTAGGTTACATCACAGGTCTATTTTTCTATCTTATAGCTACTTTTTTCATAAGTGTTATTGGTTACCGTTCTTTACCGAACATCTGTCATATTAAATCAATGACTAATGCATGACTGTACGTCCTGCAAATTTTAAGTGTATATTTTTCTCTCGTAGATTTGGCTTAGTCTACCTGTTAATTATTTTCAACAATGTACTGACTGTTTTAATATGCTAAGTAACTATTACTTGGTGAATTCCGTTTAGAACAGGCTGAGTTGCTCCATTGGTCCTGCATTATTCGTTCAATTGTTTTCAGTAAATATGCCTGTTAAATATTCACTAACATTGATTTAGTGAATGCGTGTCATGTTCTATATTTAAATGTACAATAGTTATAATGCAAGGCGCGCACGTCACAGATAAATGCCCCTTTTCAGTGGAATTTTGTGCCAGATTTGGAATAGATTAAGTATTTTAAATGTGTCACTTAAACACATTTTTTTTTACTGTTTTCTGGAGGTTGATTTCCTATTAGACTAGTCGACTTCAAAATTTTTGTTTAAATGTCAGTGAAATTAGTCGTTCTGCACATCCCTGTTGTGTAGTAGTGCCAGCACGCGCAGCGCAAAAAGGAACGGGACACCCGTTTATTGACGCCGTGATGAATGTGCCACAATGGACGCTGCCACTGTAGATAGCATCATTGATTATAATGAGGTTCTATTACTTTTGATGCAACCCCCCGCTCACGTCCGGTGCAGATAGGGTGTTAGACAAACACTCTCGGCAGACAGTGAAATTAAATGAAAAGTTTAAAAAAAATTTAAAGAAAAAGAAAAATGAAAAAATATATCATCATTTACTCACCCATTCTGGATGGCTTTATAACCCTATATGACTTTTTGGATACACTGCTCTTTTGTTCCAACTTGAGAATTTTCATTTTTGGGTGAACCATTTCTTTACAGGAATAATTCATCCCAAAATGAAAATTCTCTCATAATTTGCTCACCCTCATGCCACCCCAGATATATATGACTTACTTTATTGTGCTGAACACAAACTAAGATTTTTTTAATAATATCTTAGCACTGTTGGTCCATACAATGCAAGTCAACAGGGTCCAAAACTTTGAAGCTCAAAAATAATATAAAGGCAGCATAAAAGTAATCCATACAACTTCAGTGGTTAAATCCATGTCTTCAGAAGTGATATGATAGGTGTGGGTTATAAACAGATAAATATTTAAGTAATTATTATTCTTCATGCTTATAGGCATCTACAGGGCAAGGAGGAGAATTTATAGTATAAAAGGACTTTAAATATTGATCTGTTTCTGTAAAATAAAGAGAATGTTCAATTTTGGGTGAACTATCCCTTTAAGCAAGCATTCTCAGAAAGCCACTTATTGTTAAATAAAAAAAAATTAAAAATATTCCCACAGAGAAGGCTTCATTTAAATGGTATTATAGGGTTCCAAAAACTGAGAGAACTTCCTCCAGAGGCAGCATTTTAAGGCATCATAGGCAAGTTCCCGACAGGAAGGCTGTTAAGATATCTCGTTTTGGACAAATTCTAAGAGAGCATTGTATGTATCCTTCCAAAATTATGCAATCCCAAAATGCACTGCGATGAACTTGGTTTAAAACATAAATACAAGATGGTGGACCAAGTGAGATACATTTTTATCATAAATTTACTTACAATCAATTCAATAATGAAGTATTGAATAGTTTAATATGAAAGAAAACTGACTTTTTACCCAAAAAGTGAGTGTGCAATGTATATTTATGGTTATTAGAGTATCGCTTCGTTCCTCTTACTGTATTAAAATCAGTTGCGAATCTAGTATACTGTGTGCTGCATGATGAATGTTGAGTGGAGTTGCTGCATTTATAAAATGTTCCAAATCTGTCTCTAATGAGGATCCGTTTCAGTTAGGATGCTGCCATAGAAGACAGCTGCATATGTAGGCAGGAGACAGTGTGAGGCAGCTCACTAAGATTTGGAATAGTCTCATAAAAAAACAGGAATCCTCAAACACCTTTTAAGCATCCTCAAATATCAAATGTCACATGACCACATGTATTACCAGGCCCTGCAGTCACACATATATCTATATACTGAGCAATTGGGGGCAGAATCTCACTTATTTTTCTTTTCAAAACATGCTTCAGATAAAAATATCAGTTCTTGTCCTACAATGAAGACATCAGGACAGGAGATTTTCTTTAAAAGAGGGCAGTAGGGTGAACGGCTCTCCATTAAGTTTTCATTTGACAGGAATGTCAGAGGTAAATTACCCTAACCTGTCTTTCCATGCATTGAAGATGGTTTCAGCTTCCAACATCCCTGACCTGCTGGGCCTCAGAGCATTAAGCTCTCTGTACACAGAGTAAGGTAGTCACCCTGAGCTTTAATGAGAATATGAAGACAAGCCATATCCCCTCTGTTCACTGTGTGTTTAAGAGCTGTGCCAATATACATCAATATATCAATACATAGTGCTTTTTTTCCCCCTAAACTGCATTAACTCTGTAAATCAATATTTTTCACTGATTTGTGCATTCATGAAATTTTCCTACAGTTCATTTAATGAAAAAGAAGGCCATCTAAATAAGAGGAAACTCTGAATTTGCAGCAGATCCACTTTATTGCGCTCATTTGGCACAGTTTCAATCACAATCCATTGTCCTAAATTTATGTAATGCATGGTAATGAATTGCATTGTGAAGTATATTGTATGGTGAGGTAGAGTGGTGGAAAAACCTGCCTTAGTACCTCCATCATAGTGGGAAAAGTGGACAGAGGGACTAATATAAATTCCTTTTGCCCATTTCCTATCACACCTCTTGCCCTTGCCTGATTTCCACTGGGACATATTTGTCTATCCATTGACCTTTTAGTAATAAATAAAGAGAAGAACATTCATTGTTTTAATTGAAGTTTGAAATAAAAATGATTTTTTTCAGCCTAAAACTGCCTCATTTGGGTGCTTCATTTCATAAATGTTTCATGCTGGATTATTAAGCTAGAGAGGATCAATAATTTCTCTGTTTATTTATCTCCAACTCATTCTCCTGTAAAGACTTTTGCGTGACAAAACACACCATTCGTAGGAGTCACTGGAATCCAACTCATGTATATAATCAATAGGTTGCCCCTTGATTCCTGTGTGGTGGGCACTTATTTTCCACTTTTTTCACTTATCACACAAAGTAATTTTTTTACTAAGATTCATATTTTTTTCTCCATGTACAGTCAGCTCAATATCCATTTCAATAAACTGTCATGTGAAACTGAATAAATTATGTCTTTAGAGAGTCATACCCCACCCAGTGAACCATAGTGCTATGAAATTTGCCATTTTTAAACCATAATCGGTCACTTTTGTGATAGTGAAGAACTAGGATTAATGTGTAAAAGTGACTAATATTTATAAGGGTCTTTCACATGAATCGTGTCAACGCTGCAGAATACATTCAGAATACATTGAAGTCTATGAAGTGACGCAACTTTACACCAAAGTGTTTTTCACACACACATTTTTGCTTCACCAATAATGTCTTTGAGAGTTCTAAGCAACAAGAAATATTTAAAAACTGTCCAAATTTGTGAAGAGACATTGAATGTCTCATATTTTTTTAAATTAAATATTACCTTATTGTTTCCAAATATCAGAGACCCCAATTATTGAACTAATTTAAATTTGCCAAGTGCATGCTTGCTAGACCTGAACATAAACGAGTCCTTTTATTACTTTCTGCAATATAAGGAACTGCCAGTTTTTTTCTCTTTTCCAAATACATGTTTTCAAAGTTTATTGTGCACATCTCCCGCTTTCTTACATGGCAAACTTGTAAAATCGCCCCTCTGTGACTCTTTCAGCAACTCTTGTCATGTGGCGGGTAATGTGGTGCTTGGCGCTGGCGTTGAACGGAGTATTGACGCCTTGACACAACTCAAGTAAAATGCACTTTACAATGACGAAAGAACATTATTGAAACTCAAGACTATAATATTTAGCTATTATTGTGGTCTTTTCTGATAACAGTCATGCTCAGCTGTTTAAATACTGTAGGAAAATGATACCGTAGATCTGCTTTCTGTTTATTATTCTTATTATTCATTCTACTCAAGTCATTCGCAGTCATGCAAGATTTAATGAAGGAGAAGCTAAGGACATTATTGATACTCGTTAATATTATTAGACTATTATTGTTGTCTTTTTGGATGGAAAATCATACTTAAACTGAAGGAAGACTATAGATGGGCTTTATTATTTTAATGCTTAAACACTATAAAATCTCTTGGTAGATTTCGGTCATGAATGACTCAAAATGATTCAATGACTCACTCATAGCACATAAGATGCTCATTTGTCACCACCTAGTGACATTTCCAGAAGGGGTCACTGAACTAATCAGTAAATAAAATGTAACAAATTTGTGAAACAGAAGCAAGCCTCACCAAAATACTCTAATTCTGCACCACTGTTAATTTGATATACTTGCATTACTAAAATCGCTGGATTGGTACTTTTAGCTTATTCTTTAAAAAAATATCTCTGGAAAAAATGTTCGTGGGCCAGTGATTGTCTCACTTTTTCAACCCATCATGAGTTTGCATCCCTGTAATTTGATGTGGCATTGCAAGAACTAATTTGTGAGAACAAGTTGTTTTTCATTACCCAATTAGCGCTCTTGCCACTTGTGACCTCATACAGTGTACCTATTGGTTTTTTGCATAGCCGAATGTCAAACATGTAACAAATAAACGCTCAAGTTCTTGAAAAGAAAAACTATTGACGATGGTTATGTGGGATAGTGTTGTGCCATGATATTTTTTATTCGTAAAAAGTGTGCCGTGGCAGAATTTTTTTTTGGGAAACACTGCCGTAGGGTATGCATTTATTTTCATAAGACTAGTTGAGCCTCATTTGCAGACATCTCTGGGATGGCCTCCGATTGAACACAAAATCTTAAACTAACCATGTTTGTTTGTTGATTTTCTGCCATGTTCAAAAATGATCAAAATCTTTGCGTATTTGCTTAATTGATTTCTGCAGCTTTTAAATCTTTAAACGAGTTCCTTTTTCCTGTCAGTTTATTTTCGCTCTTTGAAGTTGGCATTTCAAAAGGGGAAGCTGCAAAGCAATATCCAAATGATCATCTAGGACTGTGCCGTAGCTCCATTTGAAATCGACAGTAACGCCGGAGAGATTTTCGACTCCGCGCTTACATAATATTGATTTCACCTCACAGTTGAGTGGCTCGGGAACTTTCCAACACATGCTGATATGTTCTCCCCCCATGTCTGACTCATTACTCATCAAAATGATCTGTATCCTTTGACAACGGTAACGGCACAGAGAGCGACGACTATCCACTAGTTTCACTCCTTGAACACAGGCCAGGGTACAGCTGGTGTTGGACTACTGGAAGGGGGAGGGGGGGTGCAGGTGTGCCTCCAGTTGTGGGCTAAAAGCCTTGCAGGCCCTGGTGTTCATTCACAACATGCTGCGTATTTGGGTCACAGTACTGGGACAGAGAGACAGAGAGGAATACAGATTGGGTAATTCAATACCACCAGGTCTCGAGACCAAATGCAAGCCAAGCTTGAATATATTTAATGATCTAATTAGGTCTCGATCTACTTAAAGTGACAGTCCACCCAAAATTTTTAAATCTGCCATCCTTTACTCAACCTCATGCTGTTCCAAACCTCGAAAAGAGATCTTAGGCAGAATGTTAGACATAGCCAACATTTACTTTCACTGTATTTTTTTTCCATTCAGTGAGAGTGAATGGTGACCAAGGTTAACATCTGCTTAATGTATCTTTTTGTGTTACACGGAAGAGAAAAAGTCAAGCAGACTTGGAACAACACAAGGCAAATGATGACAGAATTTTAAATTGTATTTCATATTTAAATGTGTATGTTTGCAGTATTTGTGCTTTAAAGGTGATGCATTTAAAGATGCAACTTTTCCAAAAAGTTTTTACCATTCAGTCTGTCTAAAGGACAGTAAGCTGTCAGCACACTAATTAAAACACCCGCACCATCACTTGAACATTTTCATAAACTGGTCAAACTTACTAACTTACTAGCCACCCAACATCAACATTACCCATCCCAGGGGGCCTGGGTAGCTCAGCGAGTAAAGAGGCTGACTACCACCCCTGGAGTGGCGAGTTTGAATCCAGGGCGTGCTGAGAGACTCCAGCCAAGTGTCCTAAGCAACCAAATTGGCCCGGTTGCTAGGGAGGGTAGAGTCACATGGGGTAACCTCCTCGTGGTCGCCGCGGAGAATAGCACGAAGCCTCCACACGCGCAATGTCTACATGATAACGTGCTCAACAAGCCACGTGACAACGTCTCAGATGTGGAGGCAACTGAGATTCATCATCTGCCACCTGGATTGAGGTCACTACACCACCATGAGGACTTTGCGCACATTGGGAAATGGGCATTCCAAATTGAGGAGAAAAGGGGAGAAAATATATATATATAAAAACATTACAAATCCCTAGCATTGGGTACTTTCTTCCTGGGTTGTATTCGGCTTCTGCTCTAGCAATGGCATCAGACAGTTGCAATTCAGCAGATGTACCCAAACCATGGAAAGAAAAGAAAGAAAGAAAGAGAGAGAGAGAGAGAGAGAGAGAGAGAGAGAGAGAGAGAGAGCAGATGTTTGCAGCAAACAGAGTTCACATAATTACTGTGTGTCAGGGATTTGGAGAGCTCTCATTTCCCCAGTACAAAGGAAGAGTATACAGGAAGAAAACATGCTGATCCCACAAACTGTATCAAAATGCTTGGCACACAAACCGGTCTGCGGATACAATTTTCATGTTAATGGCTCTAACTGTCAAATGACTTTAACAAATGGTTTGCGTGCTTTCAAATCAACTTTAGCCGGTAAAATAACAACGTTTCGAGACCGAGGGGCAGATATAATAAATAGTTGCGCCACATAGGTGCGGTATATCAGCGCAAAAACCTGCGTCTTACTCACTAGCCACCCGCAATCTATTTTAGCAGGCGCAATCAGCATTGAAATTAGTTTTGTCAAAAGTACTAATACTTCTGTACCAAGTCGATACCAAAATAAAAAAGATGTAATGATGCCAGTGTTTCTGCAGAACCGGTAGTACCGAGAACTGACTCTATCCTGTACTAGCGCAAAGTATGACTGGCACACGACAGCTTTAAAATGTTCACAGGCTTATTTTGAATGCCTGCTCTGTTACTCATTGTACACTAAAATTTACAATTAATCAAATTAAAATTGTGACATGTCCTAGTGTGATTTATTAATCCGCTAAAAGCTGCAATCTTACTGTGGATGAGCTGCGTACTTTAAATAAATCTGACCTCTGATCCACTAGAAAATTTACAGACAATGAGAATCATTCATGTTGTATCAGATGACAGAGCAGAGCATTTATTCACTGTGAACCATGCAGCACATGTAAAATATATATATTCATATAATTAAAATCACAGTATTTGCACTTTAATCTCAGTTCATCTTGATTTATATCACATTTAAAACAACAGAGTTGACCAAAGTGCTTCATAGTAATAACATTTATAACATAACTTTTCAAAATTACCACATACACAAACACCATTAATCTAAAATACTTAAACTAAAGAGATTTCAGACGTGACTTAAAAGTCTTCAATGATGGCACTTTGCCTTGTCATGAACTGTTTATCCAGGAAAGTGACCCTTCTGGCAAAAAAGACAAACGTCATAATAAAAGCACTATTCAAAATAAAAACTAGATGCCTGAAATTGAAGAAATTGAATACAAATATATTACAACTGTATAGTAAAATGTAATATTCACTGTAATACTACTACAACTAATAATAATAATAATGAATCAATATATCACAAGCAAGACAGCTGTTGATAATGTTTGGCCAAAAACAAATGCAATGACATGTTGAAAAGTTCTATATTCGCTTGTTACAAGTTTTAAGAATTTACTGATTAGACACCATTTTGATGATGAAATTAAATAAAAATTTAATTATTAAACTATATTTATTAAAAGTATTAGTAAATAATAAAAAATTACTAAACTGGTGTGTTCAATAACACATTATCATATTAGCATATTTTTGCTGTGGTATCGAAATTGGTATCGGAACCGCATACTGAAATTTGAATACTGTGACAACACTAATTGAAATGATGCTGTGTTGTGTCTTTATCATTCCTTTCCGAGCAAACACACCTCCGTTCTATGTAAATTAGGCTCACTGGAGATTGCACTTCAACTGATCATTTCAGCAGTATTTAATCAAATAATCATCAAAAGATGGAGAACCGTGTTATAACTTGTCATACAGATGTGCGGTGTCATCAAGTGCATGTTTAAGAGATGATCCAGGTGTCTGGATCAAAGTGATGCTGTACAGTTCCGGCAGGGTGTGTCAAAAACAGAGGTCTGCCGAACACTCCGCTATATAGCACTCAGAATCTGACCGGAACTTCAAATATTGTGTGTGCAAATTGCGTTCAGCAGGAATTTTGTGGCCGCATTTGCGCTGTTGCCTTATCTGCATAATTTCATTAGGGAATCGGGTGCTAATCCAGCACAGAGAACACTTTGACTGGCCGCAATTCATTCTTAGTGAATATGCTCCAGAGTGCATGAGTGAGAGAACATGAAACCATGTAAGTGGAGAATGGAAAGGAAATTAGTTTTTCCCCTTAAAATTACACATTTCAGCTTTAAGTCAGTAAGTAAAGTTAGTCTTTCAATATGAATTTCTCAACATTTTCACATGTTGTTATTGCAAATAATTATTTTTTATAAGATCAAAGTAGGTGCTCTAATTTGTCATTTTTATTTTAATTATATTTTTGTAAACTTTTTTATTGCATTAGCATTCCTATTACAATCTTATGAACCCCAAAGGAACTACATACAAAGGGTCCACTGTCGGCCATCTTTGGAATGCTCTCGGAAGGCTATTTTCAGTCATGCCAGTGCAGCTCCTATCTACTTGAATGGGGAACACCAAAATCTCAAAAACAGTTTGTCAAGATTACGATCAAAGAACATGTTTCAAATCAGCAATAAAATGTGATAATATTGGAATCATAATTTGTGCTTCTTCAACTCATAGTACGCTAAAACACATGCGTGTTAGTGAGTTGATTGACAGGCAATGTCAGTATATAAAGTCTTCCTTTCTACATCTGTTGAACATTGGGCGCTAGAACTTCTTTGTTGGGCATTCCAATTTCCCCCATTCATTTAAATAAAAGTGCCCATCTCTGCTAAATAGTCTCTGTTGAAAGCCCTCGGTTGGCAGACCCTTCTTAAAATAAAAGTGGCAAAAAAAAAAAAAAAAATCACTCCAAAAACAAGCTGCATTATGTCAGGTGGACAAACATCTCACCTTAAATTTACAAGAGCTGTTAAACAATGATAAGCATTGTGCAATTCTTTCCAGTGGCTGCACTTTCCTCACAAATGGGAACGGTTCATCCTCATTGATCTCTTTGTGGAACTGTTTTCATCTAGATTGGAAGACAAATCAAAGCTGCTCATTGGCAAAGTGGGATTTTTTTATCTTGTTGTTTTCCAGGCTTGCTGATATCAGTTCAATCAGCCTGAAACTCTGATGGTCAAATTTGATAAATAAATGTAGGACTAAAATCCCACGGCGGAAGCTTTAAATTGAATGCATTACAAGAACAATTTTCTTTGCCTGAAGTGAGGGATTTCCAAAAGAGGAAGGAGAAAAGAGGAGTGACAGCGTTCTTCTCTAGGAATTAAAATGAATCCAAGCCAGTGTGACCAATTTAACAATTAAGATCAAAAACTTAAACGGGAGCACTGTGAGGCTGAGTCTTGGTGCAGTTTAGCACGGGCCACGAGGACAGGGAATTCTGATGACCTTGCCCTAATTCAGCTTTAGGAAAAACACTATGGCTCTGGGCCACTCTAGATAATCTGTCAATAACCTATAGCACAATGGACAGCCAGGCCTGCCATGCTGGCATGAAGTTCAATTAACTCAGAGGACAGAGTATGGACAGAGAGATCAAAACAGGAACAAATTCTGAGTAGGGAGAGATGTGCGTAATGGTCTAGCCTCATTTAAACTGTACTGTATTGTACCCATGCCAGAACATTTTCCAAAAATCATGCTTATAAATGTTATTAAAACATTTACCAAATTAAATATATTGTAATTTACACAAACTACACACACCAAGATATAAGTCATATTTTGTTAATACTGCCCACCCACAAATATATTCCTCTGTCTTCCAATAGCAGACATAACAATGACTGACAGTTTGACTTTACTACCAGTTGTCTCACACCCAAATAACCTCATAAATATATGCATAGTTGCGCACCATGAACACACACACACACCCACTCTCCTTTCTCACCACCCCTGTCCGGCATTCTGTAACACTGATTCAAACTGATCCAGACAGCTCTCCAGGGCCTCATTTCCAACCAAAAAAGATCATTCTGTAAAGCTTTGGCTTCCTCACAATAGTATATCCTGCAGCTGTCTCTGAACTTCTCCGAACACACACACACACACACACACACACACACACACACTTGCTTAATCACAACAGCATGCATGTAAAGACACAATTAAAATGTATGTCTCAAACAACCCTCAAAGACCCCATACACACACACAGAATGTGTGATCTTCAGAATAAGTCAGCATCGGGTGAAGTCTCCTGTGCACATTGCTATAATGGTCCTATCTAAAGAGCACAAGCAGGGGATCATGGTCAAGTCCTTAGGCTAACCACAGCAGATGGGGATAGAACTAATTGTACAAACCAAACCAACAGGCGAAAAACGGGTGGTCCAGGATGCCCCCGAGCAATTAGTCTCCTTCTGCTGTCTGAATATGACACTAAAGGGTACGGGAGACACAAAGATTCCAGAAAGCTACTTTTCATTATAATCTGATGACAAGTGATTGTTGTTGATACATCTAAGTGTTATTTTTAGTTCTGTACAAAAAGCAGTCTGGAAGGGGAGGAGAGTAGGTGATTTTGTTTGTTAGTGGGTTTATCATCAAAGCAATGAAGAGGTAATTAATGGGTGACTACTGGTTAACAAACCTCCTCAAATTTGACAGCATGCCTAAGTGAGCCTCTCTTTCTATTTAGATGATCTGTAATCACCTGCTCAGGACTTCTGCAAAATTCCCATTCACACATTTTAAAGCTCACAGATAACAACACTCACATTCCCTATTGTTTATCATTTCAGAAACATTCTGACATACATGTTACGAATGCTATGTTTTCATAATTACTTTATTTCTTATATTGAAAATCAACAATCTTTAAATATTGTCATACAACCAGGGTTGGTGGAATTCATTTCCAAAACTATTACGACTATATTAAATCAACAGTATAAAGTTGATTTAACATTGATTATTTAACCCCCCCCCCCGAGACTTAACCACTACACTGCACCATCCCCATATGATAAAAGCATTTCAGGAACACATAGCTGCATATGTTGCTTCAGAAGGTCAGACTCATGCATGATTACCTCCAGACCTTCAAGGAAAAATGTCTCCAAACCTAGAAGACCCATGCTAAGATACATGGTAAGCAATAAACATGCAAGTTATAGTGCTAGCTCTTTGTCCAAGACCAGTGTTGGAGGTAATGTGTTACAAGTAATACACGTTACTGAGTATTTATTGGAAGTAACAGATCAAGCAACGCATTAAAACAAGTGATGCTTTTTGAATATACACCACAATGCATAAATAAATTGCTCCCTTTATAATCAAAACCATCCACACTTGCAAATGTGATCTCATGAGAATTTTTATGTATTTTTTTGTGAATTTTGGGTCTAGCAAACTTGCATATGCTAATGTTTGCATAAATACAGAAACGAACAAAATTTACATACTGACAGCATCTAAAATTCATCACTTTACGTATTAACACCTTTAGAATCGTACAAATGTTTACATGTACTGTTTCAATACATTAATATTTAATTAACCAAATTAATCAGCTAATTTTATTGCATTTTTCATCAATGAGTTTAGATTTTAAATGCCATTACATTTATTTAATGCAGTTGATGCATTTACCTAATTTGACATTGATATAATGGTTTCATTCCGTTCTCTGTGATTTCTGATGCGCTTATCAATGCTTTAAAAGTTTACATCACTTTAATCAAGACTAAACTTAAAATGAATAATAATTCTTTAATCGTTTAATCATTCATTAAGCATTTAATGTTTATGTTGTTTGCCAGGGGACACAAAAAGGAGTTTTCAGAATATGTAAAAAAACAGAATAACTGACAAAAGCACCATAAAACAAATCACAAAAGTAGTCCATTTCATTCGTACGCTGTAATCCAAATCGTTAGATTGCTTTGTGCGAAGAACAGACCCAAATCCAAGCCTTTTACTCAATGATCTCCATGTCCACCCACCGTTGCGCCCACCGCAACCGTCAACACGAGTTGGTTTAGTTTTAAAATTAAAAAATTGCCACCTCAAGAAACACAACATGGGTTTTACGGCAGCGATGTTGAATGCTCATTGGCTCTCTCTTGTATGAAACGGTCACGAAACAATTCACGAAAAACATTTTGCGTTTTAGATGCTTAAAAATGTCTATTTAGCTACACTACATATAGTTACTATATTGTCTTTATAGCATCTATCCAAATGCACAAAAATGTACATTTAAATATTACAATTATTAACATAAAAACTCTACATAATGAGTTCATTTAATGAGTTCAGGCTGACAATGCATATAAAAAAGAAATCTCCGAGCCAAGCTTTGTGCTACTATTCACGAAGAGAGAGCGTTAGTCAACCAACAGAGATTTTTTTTTTTTATTCAGAAGTAAACTAACATAGTACTTGCCATAAAAAGTAATAATGAAATGTAGTTTGTTACTCTTTATTGGGGTAATAAAATAAAGGACCCTTTTCAAATTTTTGGGTTTGAAACTATAAGTAAACTACAGCAGACCAAACTTCAATAGAGGTACATGGATGGCCTTAGCTAATATTATTTCTGCGTTCCCATTTGCTCCAGCAGCAAAAGAAAAAATAACTACTATGTTTCCACATCTTTCCAAAAGAGGAAAAAAATAGTGAGCTGTGGGTGAAACCAGTCGAGAAAGTCGCCAAATTTACTGTCACTCCCTCAGTAGAGCTATATTTGAAACCACACTGCATCAGTTTTAAATGAATGCCATGATAATACAACACAAAGAATAAGGTTAAATACATTAAATAATAAAAAAGATTAAAACATAAAACTTTGCTAGATTTAAACTGCTAAATAAAGGTGGAAATGTGTCATTGCAGTCTGTGAAAAGAGACTTTATAACACATACATTTTTTACCCAACACTCTTCACCTGTCCTTAGCTGTCAGTGAGCACATGGTCTGCATTTACTTTCCAGTATCTTCTTGGGAGTTGACAGGCTTCTCTCAACTCTGAGCATGCACTGAGCCTGAGTGTGTGTTAGAAGAGGCAGTCCTCTGAACAAGCTAGTACACGTGGGAGACAAAAGGGCAAGTAGCCCCTAATTACACCTACAGTACACTCAATATGTTTTAGCATCACCAGGGAGAAGCAGGACAGTTGGAATATAATTGGGTCTTGGACCAAAGGGAGGCCACTAAACTCCACTGCCTGAAAGCTGTGAACATCACTGTGTGTGAAGCATATGTACTCGTTGCTCTATGCCCTTGCACTAACTGGCCCCATTTGTATTTGGTTTTATTGACATGAATGACATGACTGAGGCAGACAAAGTCCAATAACTGAATAGAAACCAGATGGAAAATACATGAGCTGATTGCAGAGGGTTACTAATAATGCACATTCATTAACGACAGCGAAGATCTCATTAAACATACAGGAAATGTAATGTGGATCAGAGGGGCATTCGAAGTCACCCTAGAGGAAATGTTGTGGCTCAGAGGCTGCTCTTATATAACTCATGACACTTAATGGTGTTCTATGTCATGCCTTAAGTATGGTTTATAGTCTCGGAAGTTTCGCTTAAAACAAAAAATTTTAAAATAGAATACATATAAAATTGATGTGGATAGCATAATACAGATAATTTGTTCTTGAAAGAATTTGATGAGAAATGGTTGAGTCATAACTGAAGTCATCACTGAATTTTGATTGCATGGTTTGGCATAGCAAATCTGACACAGTTTGAGACATTGCTGAGCTCTCTTATGAAACTCTAGAGAAGACATGTGTGATTACTATTTATATTCCTCTGAGAAACATCTGAGAAGCAAAAGACTTAAGCATGAATCTCCATTTTCTCCCCACTGAATAATTTTGCAGTATATCAGAATCAATTGAGACGTGAAAGATGTAATTTATGATTTTTCTTTCCTATGGGATATTCTGACTGCTGAAGGGTCAGAGCATCCTTGTCTTTTTTTCCATCACTTGTTGCCTTTTTCTTACATGTTTCCAATAATTTATCCTTGCTTCATCTTTTGTTCTTCAACCAGACTGTGTTCCGTGAGAGATAAAGTTGCTCTTTTGTGAAGACTTTCAAACTTTCATGGGTGCATGGATTCCTTAAGGGTGCAAAAGAAGGCTCTTTGTGCATGACATACAAGCCATTATCAGTGTTTACCAAACCAAAGAAGGCACCACAGGGATGGTCTTTATGAGGATTAGAAAGCTGCCTCGCGGTCCCGACTGTGTGTGCTGCATAGTAATGCTAATGCTAATTGTGCAGGACAAACTGTTAAGCCTCTGTGCTCTATGAGTGGATTCTTGATTAAATGGCAAGTGACACTGGGGTGAGTCAACCATACTGGTGTCTCTAATCCAGCACTGCTGTTATACAAATGTGACAGGCCAATAATATAAGATATATGCTGAGGGCATTTGAGCATCACAAGACAAAATGGGTGGAGGTCAATATGCACTGAAAAAAAAAATACAAAATTATAATTTCAGGCCCTGTGCCAAATGTCTCTGTGGTCCTCTTTCAAGTTCAAAATCTGGTGAAGTAATGCCGGATAGAACTTTGGGTCCACGTAATTACACAGGTGTAAAGCAGGTCAATGGAAAGGAGGAGGCGAGAACCGGCTTGACGACATAAATAATATTTTAATGAGAAACTTAAACAAAAGTAAAACACACACACACGACGGACATGTCCGTAAATTAACCCTCTCGGAGGCTTAATTGGCCTGATAAGGGGCCGGTGTGTATAATCACGATCCGGCCCCGCCCTCCGCCCTGTCACATTCCTCCCTTGTTCTCTCAAGCAGGGGAGCCCCCGGCATGACATACACCCCCTCTCTTTCCCTGGGGGAGGGTGTACCCTAAGCCCCATCTGCAGGCAGGTCATCCCCGTCTACCTGGTTGAGGGAAGGTCAAGCGGAGGGAAACAGAAATATAAAAAACAATAGGGAAAAGGCCAAAGCGTAGTGGCAATGAGAGAGAGAGAGGAGAGAGAGAGATGAAAAAAAAAAAAAACTTACTCGCCAGTTCTCCAACCTCCCTCTCGGAGGCTTAATTAGCCTGATAAGGGACCAGGTGTGTATAATCACGACCCGGCCCGCCCTCCGCCCTGTCACAACAGGATCTTGACATTTTGCCACCAAATGTTTCGGTACTCTAACATTGACCCCATTCTGCTGAGTTACTGACAAGTGCCATCTCCCAGCAGATACTTTTGCATCAATTCAAATGTGTTTACCTTTTTCTGTGGTGCAGCCTCAGAGACATGGGTTCTGGTCAAATGGGAACCAGGAAGTAATCACAATTACATAATTAATGATGGGTGCGATTCGGTGGTTACATTTTCCCTCTAAGATAAAATGTTTACATCACTGACAGCAGTGGGGATTTCTTTAAGACTGCAAGGGAAGCTCAGCTTCCCCTATAATGTCAAAAAAATAATGGTCAAATATGTACTATTGTGTAAACAATTTATTGACTAAAAATGCGTTAGAACACGTTCATCTCGAAGACGAGTTCGTTCAGAATCAGCTACATTACATATAGCAGGTCGGCTGACTCGATTTACTTCTCATACATTCCCGTAGCGTCAGTGCATTTCCCTGTTGAAGCCGAGCGTCCATTGACTTCAATGGGGCTGCTCTGAACAGTTTTTTCAGTGCTCGAAAATAGGCGGTCATTGGATAAATGCTGCGATTATGTCCCACCCACGGACGCTCAGCGTCTCTGGGGGTGAATGAGGAGTGGGCTGGCCCGGACTCCGGGCTTCAGCGTGATGATTGGAGGATCTGTCGAAAGACTGCATCTCCTTTTGATTGACAGCGAATCTGTACTATAAGAAGTCACTGAAGCTATTTCAGCTCAGTCCCATCGCGGATTTCTCAAGTGTAGTGGAAAGACAAACTGCTGCAACCTATTTCTTTATATTTGTTTGGCGAAATTGCTAGTCAATTTGCATAATACATTTCACACAATTATACACCACATTCCTTGTTTCAGTTTTACCAAGTTTAATATATTTTGTTTTAGAGCGTTCGTTCGTTCGTTCATTCATTCATTCATACAGTAGGCTAGGCTAGCGTCGTACGGGTGAAACTGCGCACGATGGCAGACGGTGCTAATATTGTCGACCTGATTTTGGCGAAGCCATTTGAAAGTCTTCCTTACGAGGAAAAAAATAGAATTAAACAGCAGGGCAGATCAACACCTAAGATTGATTTAGTGCAAAAAATAGGGTAAATAAGTTTTTAATGTAGGCCGAAAATGAGCTTCCCCTCTTTGAAAGACCAGCAGCCGCCACTGACTGACAGTTAGGTGTAGGATTTGGGTTAGGCCATATGGTTGATAAAATATGCATTTCGCTATGGACATTTTATTTGGAACCCGTAGCTCCCACACTTTCAGATTTGGCCAGATGGGCGAGTAGTTTGAATTTCAGTAAATACTGTTCGATTTCATCTGAAGAACTTTAAACCTATTGTAGCCGAAAGTACAGTTAGATCTGTCTGGCTGGGTATCCACAGTCTGATTGCTTATTAGGGATGGGCATTTTGTGTACTCGAGTACTCAAAGTAATTACAGGTGAGGGACACATAGACATGTACATATATAATATGTACACATTGTTATACGCCTTTGCTTGGCTGCTGCATTGTGTGTCATTGTTCCTTCCAGTGTCTATTAATTATTATAGGCTGTTATAATGTAGTCTGTTACAATAAGTACAAAAGAGGGCATAATCAAAATATGATTCATGATATTTTGTCATTATGTAAAGACTCGCTGGCCAAATCAATGATACAATGATCAGAACACATGTCCCTGTTCTTCCTTCAAGGTACCGTAATAAGCTTAGTAAGTGTGCACTACTGTTTCTGAACCATGTACAGGGTTCCTACAGCTTAAGGCAAGTTAGATTTAAGAATTTTTAAGACTTTTTAATGCTACTCAGAATGCAATTGAAGACCAACTTTACAATAACCAAAATTGAAGATAAAAACAACATCAATTACGTAGGGTTAGGGACAATTTTGCCCAAATGTTTATTGTGACATGTTGTTTAAGTGGTTTACGAGGACTTTGTTTTATGTTACAAATTGGTAAATATAGCTGCAAGCAGCAATCAACGGGCCCAAGCACCGTGGGCCTATTTCCTCCTGGTGGCTTTAGTAAATGCATGAAAAGTTTTGAAGCAATTTGTGTAAATGTAAATAGATTTTTTCAAAGACTGTTGTAAGGGCCATATTTCCTGCTGCCAGTTGGTGGTGCAACGACCGTGACCCACAGTAGATATGTCAATGTGATCAACCCTCACGTCCAAACATACAATCTGGATGTAAGTCACACGTCAATTTTGATGTAAATCACACGATGCATGCAGAAGATATGAGACAATTCTTTCTTCCTATTTATTTGTTATTTTATCACGTTGCCATGGAGACACTGTTTGAGATATCAAAAATACATTTTTCCAAGTTTGGTGCCAGTCAGATGAATTCCATATGAGGAGTATTTCAAATTCCAGAGCATGCCATTTTCAAACAATCCAAAATGGCTGACTTCCTGTTGGGCAGAGCTAATGTCTGTGGTGTGAAAGTTGTCTGGCTGGATCTACATACAGTACACAGTTTGGTGACTGGAGCTGTAAAGGGATGTGCTACAGAGTCCCCTGAACATGGCCATTTTCTATTTGGCACTACAGAGCTCCCTCTACACGCCCATGAATGAACCTTTGCCCAGCCCTAATGGCAGACGATTCTGATGTGTGTGTGCAAAAGATCATAAAAACTCAAGCATGCCAAGTATGAATATACAGTACATTAAAAGGAATAACAATGTTTAATGCATTGCCATGGCAACAGTAGTTAAGATATTGATAATCTGTAATGTACTGTACTGTCTTGACATTACACTGTGTAGCTGTTCACAAGCTGAACACATTTTCAACTTAATAAAGACCTTCATCACTGGCAAACGATAGGATGCATTTGCAGGTTTGATTTCAATTGATTGTAGATCCACTGCAACCAGTGTTATCTTCATTTTCCATATTTAAAAATATTCTGTGAGAATGTTACCAAGTGAGATCAGCAGTTCAGCAGCATGCATGTGAGCTTTCGGAGTAATTCAGGTTAAATTGCGAACCAATTCAGACCACTTTGCTATGACATTTGACCAATCCATTGTAAAGAACCGACTCAGATGAGCGGTTCATTTGTGAGTCGGATATCTTTAGTTCTGATTCAAAACTGGCAATAGTAATCATCAGTGTAAGATGTAGCGGTGTAGCTTTTGTTAAAGCTACCTAATAAAAAAATATAGCTTCGCTACTGACAAGCTACTTGATTTAAAAACTAGCGAAGCTACCACCTCGTTACTCAGAAATGTAGTATTTGTAGCGAAGCGACTGCCCATAATTTTAAATAGACAATTTTCTTTGAATTTGCACTTCCCCATGTCATCGCTAGCAAGCAAAGATTGCAACTGCTCTGAGCATTCCGTCCGCAAACAAAATATGAGCGTTGTTGGTTACACTTTCCTGATATGCATGGCATTAATTTACCGGCATTCGGTAAATTGTTTAAAAAAATTATGTTACTGATTATTTTGTGATTTTAAATTGCAATGTCAGAAAAAAACTGTTAATAAAATCCTACTTAAGACTTTTGAAAGATTTATTTAAGATATTTTAATACCAATTAAGGCCTTATTTTAAGATTACTGAATTCAATGTCTTTGAAGACTTTAAGGATCTGCGGGAACTCTGATGTATCTGCAAACCACGGTTGGCATGACTGAAGACTAGAGGTCGACCGATAATTGGCACCGATAACATCAGTTATCAGCAAAAATCCACACTGATATTTTTTCCCGTTGTGTCCAGTGCTGGAGCGGCTAGGAAGGGTCCGCTGTCATTATACAGTATGAGAGCGGCCTCTAGAGGCGAAATAAAATCACTTCACTGATGCCTTGGGGTGTTTGTTTTGACACGTGAGACTACACTCTACATGGAGCGGAAACACTTCAGATGCAGATTTAAAACATCAACAACGAAAAGGTATGTATACAGTACACTACAGTACATGTTGTCTTATCATTATAAAGTAATTAATTTGTTGACAAGATACTGCATTAGTAGAGAATATCAGTATATTTGCAGATAAGGCTGAGAGGACACTAACATTAAAGCTAATCTCAAGCGGTTAGAACAATGTGACAAAAATACAAGCAAGTCCTACCCAAATGTTTAAATGTCATGACTGTTACATCTATCACCCTCTATTTGCATTAGATTATGTTCAGCTGGTCACGTTTTTGCATTTGTTAGCTAGCTAATTTGCATATTTAAAGCTAGTAACGTGAGAAAGCAAATGAATAGCTTCATGCAGACGAGAGAAACGTATAAACAAATCAGAAACGCATCGGATTTCAATTAATTATTTTTATCCTCACTATAATACAATGACTTCAGATTGATCACATTAGACACAGCACAACAAATACAGTTTAAGCAGTTGTCTCAGTATGCTTTTAAAGTTGTTTTTAATTAGACACATCATCTAAAAAACAGCACTCCTGCCAAGACACTGAATAAACAAACACAAAGGGGAACAAAGACATTCGTTTTGTGCATGTTTACTTAGAAGAACAATGGATAGCTGCAAAAGTGTTAGGTGTGAACAGCCCCTTACAGTTGGTGGACTCCTTTGGCCATTGTGTCTTGCTCTCTTATAAGCGTTTCTCAGATTAAGAAATGAGTTGTTTAAATGCTTTGACAGGAATGATGTTCAACTTGGAAATGTGTATCTTGAGATCCTCACATTCAGTTCCATTCTGTTGTGTTCCATCTGTTTGAACAGCCCCTGACCTGGTCTCAATATCTGAGCCGCTGCACCACCGAGCTCAGCCGAATACCTCTACATACAAATGTGCTGTTATTATGATGCTTGAGTCTGGAGTAGTAGGAATCAGTGCAAGTGTAACACCATGTGAACTGTCTATTGAAGCGTTTTCCCCCCTCATTTTATTTTTGACTTAACTAAAACTTTTTATTTATTTATTTTATGCACATTAGTTGAAAATGAAATGTTCATTTTTAACAGCCAGGATAGGAATGTTCTATGAAATAATATAAAAGGTGCTGAATGGTTTATGTATTTAGTGTGCCCACTTGTGGACTAAGGAAACAACATCAATTTAAAAATCAGCTAACTTTAAAATTTGAATATTAGTTCATATACATTAATATTAATATATTTATTTAATTTAAAACATTTTCATGGTTCAGTCAGTAGTTTATTTTTGTAAAAAAAAAAATTCAGCACTGTTTTACTTTGAGTGTAATTTTTTTCATCAGTATCCATTTTAAAATCTATAGGTTGATTAATCAGTTATCGGCATGCACTGCCCAACTTAGCTTCGGAATCTGTAAAATCCACTATTGGTCAACCTCTACTGGAGACGCAATAACCATTGTGTTTTTAAAACACAGTGTTAAGTTGAAAATTGTTTTGAAGACCCTGAGTTCTGTTACATTCTACTGTGCTTCATCTAGATGTTTGAAAGAAAGATTTCGCCTAGAGTTTAGAGCACTGTCTTTGCCCCGAACTGAAAATCATGCTGTGCTCTGTTGGAGTTTGTTGCTGTGAAGACTCATGCTTCCTCCCATTAAACTCTGAAATTTTTACTTCATACTGGGAAAACTGCAATGGAACGGAACTTTATGTTGGAATTACATCTTGTGCAGAAATCTTCAGCTCTGATTTCACTGAAATGCAGGTGTGTGACATCCCACAAACATGTCTGCACTGAGTGAGATTTACAGTTTCTACATTATATGACAATAAAACTTGTTTAGCAAACGTTTGCAGAGACAGATGTTCAAAATACAGTGGATTAAACTTTATTTTGATTACCGTAAACCTGTAGAACTAACGGTAGCATTGCAGCATCGTTTATCAGTTTGGTTGCTATGAGATATCTCTGTTGACAATCAAGGTACTGCTGAAAATCACAATGTAATCAATCTCAAAATTATAAAAAAAGGCCCTTCTTTGACACGTTTGTGTGTCGTTGTCAGGTATTTGTCACTGATCTTTGAATTCAGTGAAAAGTCAAGTCAAGCATTTTCATTATCAATCATTATTTTCATGATAGATCATTGCTGTCACTTCCGAAAACTGGGGTACTCGAGTACTCATGCACATCCCTATTGCCTTTGGACTGTTCCGGTGTCCTTAAGAATCAATGAAGAAAACTATTGAAATGAGCATTCCCAACGGACAACAACAACCATTTAAAGTACAAGTTGGACTACAAATTCGCTCAACTTTTGCAGTGTGGCACGGCAATCATAAAAAGTTGAAGCAGTTAATGATATCAATGTAACTAAACTTGGGCCACAGCTTCATGTCATAAAAGACGTCATCACAACTCTGTTTCTTATTTTTTCTTATTAGGCATTTTGTAAAAATGTAATATGCTTAACATTGCATTATCCACTTAAAATATAAGCTGATGCAAGTGAAAACACTGAAGACTAGAAAATGAAAACAGGCTTCTATTATGAATCAGGGTGGCTGAGTCCACACCTGAGGGGACACTCGTGAGCAGCCTTCTGTATCATAAAATGACAAATGACAAAACGGTCTCATGAACTTCATGGCGAGCGAAGGCCACTTGGTACAGTACCTTAGATTAAATGGACAATTTATAACTTACTCAAAAGCATGGCCGTATGTTATTTACACCTGCAGACCTCTGCAAAAAGCTCTGCAGATTTCCACAGAATTTGAATGCCTGTCATTCACAAAGCTCAACACATAGCCTGTATGTTTATTTATTCAATATTTTGGCTAATTTGATTATGCTCTCTGTTACCAAGGAGAGTGTAGTGCATGCTTCTAACTCTATTAATCACATTTCACCATGTTTAAATTCATTCCAGCATAGACAATGTGAAAAACTCAGATCTACTGTATCTAGCTGCTTTAAATTGATGGTTTTCATAAGTACACTTGTTTTTTACAACAACAAAAAAGCTGGCATCAAGAACAAATAAACTGCTAATTATGATTCAGTCCAAATTACAACAAAAGGAAAATCTCAAAGGAAAAATTCTAGCATTGAACCAAAAGAGGTAACTGTGTTTACTACCTGAAAGAATCTATATTATATGTCATATATCAAAGACTACTGGCACTGTGAGTGAGAGTGATTCTACTCTGTTAACACAGATGGGACTTTCTTATCTAAACTGTGCACATAAATGGGACAAAACAAACGGTTTTGTTCCAAAAGCACTCAAACTGACTATGTTAGCAGCATACAGCTAAACAATGGATTCAAAAATAATTGTCTCCCAGTAGACCTTGCATTGGCTTGACTTGACCATACAAGCTTTTGCAGAGAGAGAGTACTTCAAACTGCCAGCTGAAAAATAAGATACAAAGCTCTTCTGCTGCCAACAGGACTGTGTTCCCATTGTGCTGAATTCTCACAGAAGTGTTGAGAGTACACTCCAGTGCATTGTTTAAAAGTGCAGATTCTGTTGAAATTACTGAGTAGCTAAAACAGCATCGACTGGAACTTTGAGTTCTTGGCTTTGTAGATCAGCCATGTGTTAGGCAGACACTACACAGACTTTAAGTGCAGGACAGTGCTTCTTGATTAATTTTAAAGGACCACATCTGTGCTCTATACTATTGGTCGACCAATATGGGTTTTTTTAACGGCGGATGCCGATATCCAGAGAGCAGGGTGGCCTATAGGCCGATACAATGTCGATATACAACATAGTAAATAACATTAACATTAAAATGCTAAAAAAAAAAAAAATATATATATATATATATATATATATATATATATATATATATATATTTGGTGCTATATTTACTCAATTTCACACAAAAATTTTACTTTGTAAAAAGAATAAAAAATATATATATATTGCATGAAGTAATTGATAATATACTGGAAGAAGAAAATAACAGTACACACAGTAGTCCAGCAACCATGGACAGCATGTCCATGTTAGCAATCGTATTTACTCAAAAAATACTGACTCAAACCAATTGTACATACAGCGCATAGTGAATAAGACATTTACTTATAGCACACGTGAAGCATTTTACCTTGAAGTTGTACCAGAGACTATTTAGCAGAGGGCCACTTCTATTAAAATTACTGGGAGAAATTAGAATGCTCAACTGCAGCCAATGGTCAATGGATGTAGATAGGAAGCCCCGCCTTACAGGTAAAAGAGACAATCACCTTTTAGATACTGACATCGCCTGTCAATCAAGTCTAGAATGCGCATTAGATATGAAAGATGGCAAAATTGAGTTTTTAGCGTAATCTGAGGTAAAGAAACACATTTTATTATACCAGTGTTGTCAGATTTTACTTCTGATTTGAAATATATTCTTTGATCGTAATCTTGACCAACCGTTTTGGAGATTTCAGTCGTTCCCCATTCAAGTAAACAGGAGCTGCGCTGTCATGACTGGAAATAGCCTCCCGAGAGCGTTCCAAAAATGGCAGACAGTGGGCTGACTTGCTTGAAAGACTTTGGTTGCACTCACATGCTCGTGCGGATCCAGCGAGCAGCAGAAATATTCTGACAGATTAAACAGCCTGGATCGCCTGCTTGGACTGTGACATCATGATTTGTGAATTAAATGAGCGCTCGACAAGAAGAAAACGCTGGATTTTTGTGAAGTTCGTGAATTATATCTGTTTAAGCAAGATATCAGCATATTTGCAAATGGAATATGGTAGACATTTTATTAATGTTTACATTTTATCATTAGAAAAGAAAGTTCAAATTAACAGGAAACTGCTAAGGAGTGGCTGATAGAATACGTGCTTTAGAGGTAAATAAATTAGCGCTCCACAGGATGCTGGATCTTCTCAAGTTGTGTGAGGTTGGTTTATTACATCTGTTTAGAGAGATATGTGCATATTCACAGACTGTACATATGACATTAGTTTTATTGATATTTGCCTTTATCTCATTAGATAAGAAAGTTCAAAGTTACAGGGAACTGTTGAGGAGAGAGAGGGAGAATGAAACCGGTGAGCACTTTAACATTATGAGCTCAAATGCGTCTGCCACGGCCCTGATATGCGGACCGTTTAAATGAGACTATGTTGCGCACACAGTCATTGCACACTATTATTGTAGTAACACGATGGCACATAACAACAAAAAAATCATAACTGGTTGTTTACATGTCGCTTCATATGCAAGAAGCTGATTTTTGGCACCCTCAAGAAAAATGTCGGTCGACCACTGTACTGCTAATAATGAAGCTTTCAAACAAGCTCTCATCCCAAGGTAAATTATCCTGTAATTTTCCAATCAGAGGATACAAGGTAATTAAACAAAACATTTCTCAAAGATCCAAGGTATACGTCACAAAAGTGCACATTAATAACTCTGTGTTTTCAAGGGGAAACAAGGAGGCATTATTTCAGAAGAGGAACACCCAGACAATTTCAATAAACATGTCAATCCATCGATCTCTGAAATCAATCTATAAAACAGTCACTGACGTGACCTCAATCAGAATATCAAACAATCCCAATGTTGTATTCAGGTGATGGACTGGACCTTTGCTTGCAAAAACAAACATTTGTGTCTCTCAAGGTAAACTACACATCCTGCCTCAGCAAAGATATTTGAGAACACATGTGCTGTCTGGTAAACTCCAGGTGAATAAATATCACTAGTTACCCCAAACAAACAATGAACGAAGGTTTGCTTGTAGAGCTCTGATTAGCTAAATAAGACCAGCATGACCTAAATCACTTAAGCTAAACTTTCAGTCTTAATTAGAAGGCTTTCTCCATAACATTTATGTTCACTTGAACCCAGTTCCTTGATGACACCATCTGACCTCAATTCATTTTAGCCAACATGTCCTAAGGTATTCATTTCACAATAATTCAGCATAGTTACCCATTCAAGTGCATTACTTCAGGTTAATATAACAGACAAGGATGTGGCAATCATTGGAAAGGGGAATTTGGCAACTCAAACTCACACTTTTTAAATCGTTCCTTTGCCCCGATCACAGTTGTGACACCTTTGAAGCTTTCTGCAGGAAAGGCTTTGGCGTATTCCAAATCCAATCACAGTGGACTCTGAAGCTAATTGCCACTTTCTCTTTGATATGATTACCTGATTGCCGAATGTGAACTGCTGAGGACAAACATCTCACATTTGCGTAAAAAGGGAACTAGTCAAACTTGACAACCCAAGCACACTGGAACACTAGAAGTGGGACAGCAATTTCAGAGCATTACCAAAGTACAGTATAGATTACTTTATATACACATGTACAATATAATTCGAATCATTTAATGCACTTTAATCTCCCATTGCATTTAAACAACAGAAGGCACCACAACATTGCAATCAAATTCCAATACAACAAACACCACATGGTGCATCTTTTCAACTCAATCAAAGGCTCTTGGCTATAAGCTTTGCATAATGTTCTGTAATACATATTATGCTGTATGTTTTAATATAATAGTATATGTGAATTTTTCAACTTCAGGATTCAGATGGTGCATAAATACATGAGATTTAGAATTAGAACTTTCCCAAATTAGCCACAGATCGGAGATTTGTGCGCTTTGCTTTGTGGAATAGCTGGAAACCACTTGACAATGGGAATATCAAGGGTTCAGGTGGAACGGAATCAACATGTTTGCGCTTTGAATTTCCATCAATATTTCATTATCAATATGGTATCTTGTTTCCAGGGTTTATTTACTGGTGCGTGTGAAAATGCAGTTCAGAGGAAAAACTGACAAAACCTAACTCTGATTTATTGCTATAGCCTTAAAGGTACATTCTGGATTCAATACAAGTTATGCACGTGTGTCAAAATATTGATTACCACAAAAATTCATTTCGACTTAATTTCGAAAGCAAAAATTGAGGTTAGTGAGGCACTTGGAAGTGAATGGGACACATTTTTTTTAGGGTTTAAAGTCAGAAATGTGAAGCTTATAATTTTATAAAAGCACTTGCCTTAATTCTTCTATTAAAACTTGTGTGGTATTTGAACGGCAAAGGCAAAGGATGTCGTTTTTACGGTCGTTTTAGCACTTCAGAGGTCATGGGTTCATCGTCAATGGCATCATAGTTGTACAATTGGATATAACTTTAAACAGAAAAGGTTAGTAAGTGATTTTAACACACTAAAATCATGCTTACACGCATAGGGCCTACTTTTTACGTCTTGTGGCTATACTTTTGAAACAGTGAGTTTCTGTTTTTGTTTTTAAGAAAAGGTGGGACGAGTTGAAATAGATTTTTGTGGTAGGCTAATCAACATTATGCCACAAATGCTGTAGACTCAGCTTAACTTGCAGTGAACCCGGAATACTCCTTTAATGATTGGTCTAAAGGGTATTCATTTAAAGTGTAGTAGCCTAATTAATTTATTGCCATTGTTAAGAATGTCAAATAATTTTCAACAGCAGGTATCATGTAGCCTTCTATATGTAAAACATCAGAATGACGGGGGGTCGGTCTATGAGACAAATATCCACCTGCTCGTCAAATGTTCAGGTTAACATATAAGGTATTATACACTGAATTAAAAGGCTATGTGACATACCTCTCGTGTTGTGAATTTTAACCGTGACCTCGGCTGTTGACATCAAACGGTGTGCTAAATACACGCGTCCCAACTCTCTTTCTATCTGGACCGGTGAGTTCCCTTCTGAAAGCACCTCGAACCACTTCTTCTCGAACTTCTGGTCCGGAACCGTAAAGATCAAGTCTCCGACTTTCACATCTTCAGAAACTGTAACGGTGTAAGACAGTTCTTCAGAAACGGCTCTTGGCTTCCTACCTCGGCTTTGAACTTCGCTGTGAACTTCTGTCCTTTCATTTTGTTTGTTAAATTGTAGCGTATTGTCGTTTTGATCGAGTATCTCGATTTTAATAGTCACTTCTTCAGTCGCGTTGTTGCAGTCCGTCAGGTGCGCGCTCACTGTATAGCTCGATTTGAATTCCCTGTCAAAAGTTGTGGTGGTTTTTAAAATGAATCCAGTGTTGTCCTGATATTCAAGTGAAAAATCCGATGAATCCTGTCCTGTTATTGTTTTCCGTCTTGGCAAGTTTGATTCTTGGCATTTGGCTCCCAAAGGTAAAGCAAACCCAGCGACCACTGTTCCAGCCGGCGCGTTTTCCTCAACTTGCCCATAAAATATAGTACAATTCACGATCTCGATGGTAAAGACAAACAAAATAACCAAAATGAATGCACAAGAAAATCTAAAACAATTCGGATCCCGTAAATATGCCCTCATGATTCCATCAACTATTCCAGCTGTGTCCGTCCTTTAAAAGAATCTGACCTTTATCCTTTATGCATCAATTATGGGCTACAAAACGCAGCCCAAGTAGACCTTAAATTAACTGAAGTAGTTAAAATGAATATCTGAAGTTTGCAATGCAAGATGTCAATGTTTGGCGTGTGGCTCCTCGACCGGCATCATTCAACATACTCTCATTCAAACATCCAATGTTACGCAGCATCTCCAGACTCCATGTGGTACCCTGGACACCGTCCATAAAGTTTAAGCCAATCACAATGACCGAGAGGTCGGACTGGGCGGTTAAACACGCCTACATCATTTAAATACAGCTCTCTCCAGCTTGAGATGCGAATGTAGGGGAGTGGTTTAAAATAAACTGTCGTTATGTCTATGGAACTCTTCAGGCTGCGATTTTTTCAATAATAGGTTAAATAGGCTATTTATGTATACACTTTTCTATAAAGTTTTGTGCAGTTGCATGATGCTGCCAATGTTGTGTGAATGTGTTCTTGTGCTAAACATTAGACGCAACGTAACACAACCAGTAGCGGGTTTTAACCACCACTCAATTGCGTGCCATGGGGCCCCGGACGTCGCGCAACTTGTTTTGCGCACGCGCTCTCACTCACAGAAACGCGCGAAAGGATGAGTTAGGGGGTCGTTCACACCGAACGTGGTTTTGCCTGCGTCTCCTCTGTTTTTCCATTGTTTCCTGTGTAAACGCGCTGGATGAACGTCCATACATGCTTCACTGCGTCTCGCTATTACATCAGTGTCTCACCGTGGACTAAAACACTGTGACACTGTGTCAAGTTAATAAGAGCGTGATATGCGCGCGAAGCAATCATCTGTGTTCCGTAACTGGTTTCGGGTCCTTGAATAACGTGTAACGTACGAGTAAGGGCAGCCGGTGGACTTTCTGGTGCCCTCCTAGGGAGTTGGTGCCCTACTGCGTAGTCTGCTTATGGAGAGGCGGTACTATAATGACAAACTGGACAACAATAAATAATTGTTAGGTTATAGCTAATATTAATAAATAACAACTAATTCCAAAATGTTACTTGGTGAAGTAGTAGGTTTTGTACACACACACAAAAAAAAAAGAAAAAAATTGTTTTGTAAATATATATGTAGGTAAGTATAATTTTTTTTAATCACTGTATTGTGGGAAAACTGGAAACATGCATTCATTATCTTTAACAAGATTTTTATTTCATTAAACATTTGAATGTACTTAGCTACAATGGTTGATAGGATGAATTTAAAACATGTATTTTAAACACATTTTAATGTAATTTTTTAAGCAAACATTTTCGAAATGGGGACCCAGCTTGGTCAGATGCTTGGGGCCTCAGAATCCGTAAACCTGCACATAACAGAACGCAGGTGTGTCTAGACGTGCTTTAAACATTTTTGTTTACATCTGGCACTGAAAACAGCATTTTGTTTGTTACTCATAATTAAGCTTTAATTATGAACGACATGAGATAATCTTTCCAATCATCACCAATTCTTGTAAATATAGTAAATAAATAATTGAATAAAATGGAATAAACATGTATAACAAACATGTAGAGCCCCATGCATCATGTCTACTCAACTTCAGATCCTTCAGTAATTTGGATTTATATTCAAAATTTTGGCTAAATTCGTTATGTTCTAATACTGAGATGTATTGTGCGCACTGACACAGTTACATCATACAGAAAAGATCATGAGCATTAAATGTTAATGCTATATGTTGTTTTCCTGATTTTTTTCTGTTTTTCTAATATTTCTTATTATAATGGGATACTATTTTTGTTAATTGTCAAAACATATTTGGTCCAAAGTCTTTAGAAAGTTTTGTAATTAGGCAATATATATACTGTTGCAAGCTTTGTTATGTGGTTTAAACACCAGAGATCTTTAAAGGTGTAATTTGTTCCTCATTAAAAAAGTTTTACTTTAAGAAATAGTCATGTATGTGAATTAAATCAACAGATATGCGCGCTATTATGGACTGAGGCTTCATTACCCCAGTGTATTTTTCTCCCTCGGCTCTGCATGGATCTGCAACCATACTGTGTACTTTTAGGGTATATGGCCACCCATGTTTGGGCATCTGTAAATAGCCACAAAGAAAATGGTTCACAATTTTAGGTTTTTAAACTCTTATCATTACTCCTTTCTCTGTGTCCATATTGTGCTCAGATGTGCACTAACAGTTGCGATGAATGATAGCGATGCTAAAAATGAAGAGAGGTGGAAAAAAAGATCCACACATGGGAATATTTATCCTTATTCATATCAGCAGCTCAACATGTGCTTCACCTTTTCAAACCTCGAATATAATCATTCCCATATTACAGAGTATATACAAAATGACATGACATAACCTCTCTGAAATACGTTAATACCACCTCAATCGAAACCTCATTTCCCTCTTCAAAATTTCTTTGCTTGATGTTTCAAGAAAGAACTGTCTCTTGAATGCAGTGGTATGTGCTCTCGCTGAAAGACGTGTGCACACTTTAAATGGATTAAAGAAATCACCTGCACCTTTCTCTAAAGTCTATTAGACTTGTTTAAGCATGAAAGCCCCCACAGCAGCCCGCTTCCTCCCCCTCTCTTTGAGAAGCATAATGTAAATTACAGCAATTTACCCCAAGAGGCAGTGTGTATGTGTGACAGCAGAATGGGTTTGTAGTTGACGGTGTCAAATGTTGTGTCACAGCCACTCACGCCAGACTTTCATCATATTTTGGCACGCCTCTCTGTGGAAAAGTGACAGGAATGGAGAGGGAAAGATGGCAATCTCGCAAACCTTGAGTTTCTCCGTCAAAGGTCACCAGAGCTGACAGGAATTCTCTTGGCTTGTTTCCTCCTCATTTCCATCTGTACTCTGTGTATTCTCTCGCTTTCCATCCCTCCTTCGCACTCACCTCCTTCTCTTTAATCTGAGAACTGACAGTCAAATGAATGCCAGGTGGATTTCTTTGCCTCCACCCTTCTTGTATAACAGACAGAGAAAGAATTATTCAATAGTTGAGAGAAGCTCTGCTCGTCCATCTCTCTCTGTGCAGAGAATCAGTGTCTGTTCTCCTGTCTGGTCTATCAGATTGCTGACTGGCTTCTCATATGCTTGATGACAGACAGGCAAGCGTGTGGGATGGTCTCCGGGCCCTGTCCCCTGCAACTCCAGAGATAACATCTTAAATCAGAGTCTGCAGAGCTGCTTCTCTTTCTGTAACATCGTCCTCCTACCTGCGCTTCTCTGTCATTTCGAAATCCATCTCCTGCCTTCTTTTCTTCCTCAGGCTTCATCCCATCATTATTGCATCAGTATCATTCTCTCCTTTCCAGCCATGTGCTCATTAAACCTATTTTTTCACCCTTCACTTTGCTCATTTTTAGAAGGCCTTTTGATCATTATGTTAAAATACCCCACATTCCCCTTGTCAAAAAACTTCTACTCTACTATCCCAATGTAAAGTCTATTGATCAGATGTTGCACTTTAACACCACAATGGAGTCCTCTGGTGGGATTCGTGCTGGTTGTTCACTTTACTTTATTAAAACGCACTAAAGCAACACAATTCTAGAACATTTGATCTTCATGATCATGATTTCATTACATTCTATCCAATTCAATTTGAAAAATTGACGTTTACTTAACCAATTTGAGTTAGGACTACATTAATATTAACTGTTGTATTGGTGAAACTGGGCAGGGATTTCCATTTCCCAGCATACTTTGCAGGTGATCAGATGGGGTGAACAAATGTTGAAACTAAGTGTTATTTTATGCTTTTTTTCGTTAGATAAGAATATGAGGATATTTGTTCATGTTTAATTTTGTGTTATATTGGCATATACAGTAAATCATTGTTTGTTAGGCTGGAGTTTTTGGAGTTACCATTGTGGTGAATATCGGCACTTGTTAGGTTGAGGATGGACTCTCACTTCCAGTGATGATTATTTGAGTGCTGATTAGCTCTTTATGCAGTTGCTATCAAACTGCTAATGCATCAGTTTTAGTGTTGTTACACTTACTCATCTGGCATATACTAATGATTAATCAAATTAATTTATTTGGACCAACTTAAGAAAATTAACTACATCTTATTTAGTTGCTCTGAAAATAAATGCATTTTAGTTTGTACAACTAGACCAGTCAGCTCAAACCAATAACATTTTTTGTGTGTGTGCGTATGTTTCATGTAAGTATCAACTTTGTCTCAGGTGTTTCTCCTAGAATTCCTCTGGAGGAATAAAATATAGACAAATTAGACCATTGATGATATTCAGTAATAGTATAGAGTTATCCAAATAAAGTGGATAGCACAGCTCAGACAATTTGCTTTTGGAAGAATTTAATGAGAAATGTTACTTTTGAAATCTCTGACTTTTGATTGACTCTTGGTGTCTTTTGGTACATTTTACTTTTTGGGTCACTGTATGGGTACTTTGATAGGGTTTGCTGATTTAATTTCACTGACGTGATCATGAGTTCCACCAGTGACCCGTAGAGGTTGCTGTGCTGAGCCATGCTCTGGCTGAATGTGCCACCTGTGCCCAGCATGCACATCTATCTCTCTGGCCACCAGCTACGTAAATCACTCAATCAGGCTTCTGGCAGCTCTTCCATCAGTGCCATGCCTCATGTCTTATGGATAATCTGTGTTGTTTTTCTCTCCCTGCCACTCACATGCTGTCCTCAGAACAGTACGTTACCCTACCCTGAACCTTTACTCACCCACCTCCAAACCATTTCTCCATGGTGTCTCCTCCATTTAGACTGCCAGCAATCTCCTCCCGGTCCCTCTGATTGCAATCAATGAAAGCACCATATAATTCTGTCCGCTCCATTTAGAAGCCCCCTTGAAACCAGTTAATGCTTAACTGTTTGTGACAGAGTGTATCATCTGAGACAAACAATCATCTGTCGTACCTGTGGTGAATCCCAGGCAATTCTCCCTCATTGGTATGCACATTTTTTGAAGCAATTCACACAAATTCTGAGCTCGGAGGCATAAATTATTTTTGGAAAAAAAAAAATATGTATAAAATTACTTTATAAAAATGTACTTTTTCAACAGTTTTAGAGAAAGTGACAATCAGCACTTGGTGTATAAAAATGTATTTGTGCCAGTTTATTCATAGTCTCTTCCACAGACCTCCCACAGACAGTGCACTAACTGTCTGATGCATATTGCACACAAAACTGGAAAACACTTTCTCAATCTAATAAGCACCAATATAATTGGCTGGTTTGATGGAACTTCTGTGAGTAAAAAAGCCTACAGGACATTATATCAATATACCTGAAAACAGAGTAATTTTTACAAGGTTCCGTGTTGATACAATGAGTGCTTTTAACGATTAAATAATCACTAGACATTTTTACATTTACATTTTAAGCATTTGGCAGATGCTTTTATCCAAAGTGACTTACAGTGCACGTATACATGGACAATCCCCCCGGAGCAACCTGGAGTTAAGTGCCTTGCTCAAGGACACAATGGTGGTGGCCGTGGGGATCGAACTAGCGACCTTCTGATTAACAGTTATGTGCTTTAGCCCACTCTGCCACCACCACTAGACTTGCCAATGTTTGCCAAGTTCAAAAAAGGTAATCCAACCTTTTAATGATTTTCAGAGTTTCATTTGAGCTATGTAGTAGCAAGTAAATCTTTGTTTTGTTCTCCATTGTTTTCTTTCATATGTCTGTGAAAGGAGAATTTGGTTTTGTATGCTGTACCTAGACTTTCTACACATTTTCCAAAAAGATTTTGTGCAATTCCTAAATTTTTTTTTTTAATTATTTATGTATTTTTTGCACCCTGGTCTTGTATTAAGTCACATCTAAGATAACCCTGCCCCTGAACGGCAAAACCGGTTGATACTGATCACTTTACTTGTCAGTAAGATGGCTCTTCCTGTCTAAGTGGATGGTTCATGGCTAATTTAAGCTGCTATACAGGCCAGATCTTTGCAGTTTTAGTCAAAGGTCTGGCTACGCAAGACTGAATTCGTATTCCAGATCACAGGCTAATTTTATATATATATAAAGAATTATATATTCACATTTTTATAAATGATAATTGAAAAATATTTCAATTAATATTAAATAATTATTCGTAACTACTTCTCAAGATTCTCATTTGGTGTATGCAAGCCTGTTTTTGAACATGTAATAGCCAGGACATAAAACTCTGTTCCAAAAACTAGTACTTGCTACTTTCTACATACTGTAGGTTGCTACCTTCTAAGGTATCAATCATGGAACCTCATAAGTGAATGACCCGCTTTACATTGGCAGCAACAGTTCACACCACACTACTAGCTTTCCTCATGAGCGACTAAATGCACTCTCATATTTGATTCCAATGGAATTTCCCATTAGCATGTTGCTAAGCTAAAAACACAATACTCCAACAAGCAAAAAATACATAGCACAAGAACCGTATTAATGCACAGGCTTAACAGGACTTAATTCCTGTGGCTGCAGAGGGGCAAAACTCATTCGCAACATAGACCATCCTATTCTCCCACATCAATGGGGAACAGTCAGACCCAGGGTCCTACGTTACTTTAATGTGCCCCGTAGCACACAAAGTACTGTATATTGAATCAAATTGTAAATTTTTATACTTTTCAGTATCTAATGAACTTTTAGTATATTTAATTATGCATTCAGTAGTTTATAAAGATAACAGTTCAGAAATAAATTAAATATTTTGAATATACTTGTATATTTAATTGACATATTTTGGAATAATTATTAGAGTGCAAAACACACCACATTCTGGGCTTGCCTTATCCTTGAAGTATACATGCAACACTTTTAACATTTTGGACCAAAAATTCACATCAAGGCAGCATTATTTGCCAACTGCTTGGAACAGCATTTGCATCAGGAACACACCTATGATGCCTAAACGTAACATATATAGAGCTATATGGGCTATATTCATGCACTGATTAATCAACATGTAGCACTCTGACCAATGAATGCATTTAGTGCTGACTTTAAGATTTACTGTTGGTTTTACGATCTTAAGTAGAATTGATGTCTTTGGCTAATGAATGAAAAATCAGGAAGAGACCTCAGAGCAAACTTGAATATTCTTGCATGTAATCTAGATAAAAGCATATGGCCCTTCTACAAGACAACAGTGATGGGATGTGCTAGTGCTTTGGTACAGTGTGACATCCTAGTTAAAGTTCACAGAAAAATGATAATTCTGTCATCATTTACACACGCTCTATATATTTTTATATATCTGTATGACTTCATGCAGTACCTTGAAACTCAAAAGGAGTTGTAAGGCAGATTTTAGCCTCAGTCACCATTCACTTTCATTCAATCCTTTTTCCTTACAACAAAATGGTAACTTAGAGTAACCTCCTCACTAACACCATCATGAGGGTCAACAAGTCATGAGGGTGTGTAAATAATGGCATTGTTTTACCATCCATTTAAGTAATGGCTTTTTCTGTCAGTCCCAAATGCTTCAGCACACAAAAATCTAGTGTTGTGACAACAGCAACCGGAAAAAGGCAAACCTACATTAAAGGTTGGGGGCATAATCAAGAAGAGCTTGCTTTTATCTTGAAGGAATGAGCTAATTATAAAACCTCATGATGACACTGTGGGTTTAACAAAGCACTACAGAGAGCCTAGAGTCATGTATGGTGTGGTGTTTGCAGAATGCGGCGAGTCTCATTTAGCATTTCACAATCAAGCTGTTTCTGTGGATCCCTGTATGCCGGAATACACTCGGCTCATTTCTGCAGTGACATCCACAAACATTTTTTGTGTAACTCACTCGCTCCTCTCACACTTCTCGAGCAGGTACATTCTCTCTGCCCCTTTTTCAGGGCACCGGTGTCTACTGTTTGCATCTTTGACAAAAATGGAGCACCTGAATATTCTCAAATGTGATCAAAGCTATCTGAATGGGCTACATTTTTTTGTCTCTTGGGTTTTGTATGTTGTATTTATGTGTGACTCATGAGTCCACATCTTCCTTTGATTACATATAATACTTTTTAAAAAGAAAACAGAACTGATCTGTGAGTTCACAGAGCTGAGATGGCTGCAGAAAACATAGCCACTGCAATAATAACACATTTATGCAGGAACAACAAACACAAGATTTAAACCTGTAAGACAAGTTGGAACAAAAAGCAGCACTTTTAAACATACACATAACATTGTTATATTGTAGTAAAGCACCATTAAATTTGAGGTGCATCTAGGTGGTCTAGGTTACAAAACACAGGGTGGAGATGTTCCTCCTGTTGTAACAAACCTGTATGACATTTTTCCATGGAACATAAAAGGAAATGGTAGGCAGAAATGGAAAGCCTCAGTTGCCATTCACTTTCATAGTATGTAAAGAAGATGCAATGAAAGCAATGAAAGTGGATGGTGACTGAAGCTGTCATGATGCCTAATATCCCCTCTGAACTATGCATTTAAAATAAGCATTATTGACAATTGCATAAATATTGATTTAAATGGTTTTCAAACAGGTTTGCCCAGCAAATCCTGCCTGCTATTGGTCAGACAAATGTATAGTCCAGCCCTAAAGTCAGGTCATTGGTCGAGACAATATTGCGATGGCTGGTTGAGATGCTCAAATAAATAGAACAATGTTTTGAAGCCACAGTTTTAAACTTTTTTGGGAAATCAACCTAATAAGGGCTTAATTAAAATGATCTCTACATATCAAGACACGTTCACATTTACCTTCGCAAGGCAAAATTCTGTGAGCGAAATACAGTGATCAGAATGAGAATACACGCAATTGTGAATTTCACGTGATGGACTACATTTAGCTAAGAATTTCAAGTGGAATTCACGTTGGGAACACTTTGATTCACCACGTTGACCAATAGGAAGTTGCTTGGATTGGCAGTGACCTCTGTGTGGGCGCACTGGGTGGTGCTTCGCAAACAGCTACACTAAATATTCACAATGGACAAGGATATCATTGTAGTGGTGAGTTTCTTTACTTCACTCTCACAGAGCATAAAGCACAACATTTAAAAGAGTCTGCTTGACAATTCATTTTTTGCTGGTTTCACACATGCTCAATGTTTGCCCATGCCTTCTTTGCCTGCAGAATTTCATTGTGCTAAGGTACTGTAAATGTGACATACAGTACAATATACAGACAGACAGACAGAAAAACAGACAGACAGGTTCAGGGAGTAACGGAATATATGTAATGGGATTATGTATTGAAAATACAAAATATAAGTAACTGTATTCCACTTCAGTTACAATTTAAATCCTTGGTGATTACTGAGTACATTACTTTGCATTTTATTGTCATTTGTTTCATTTAATAATTAGTCCTTTCAAATGGAAAACATTTATACATATAAATGATGCGATACAAAGTTTATTTGAACAGTGGTGAAACACTTTCTTATGATGTGTTTACATTCATACGAGCAGACAGAGAAGTACGTTTGAAGTAAGTTTGGAGCCTAAGAAATATAAATAAACCTTGTGTAAATTGTCAGCTTTACGCTAAGCTAAAATGCTATTTCTAGCCATTTTACAAGCACATTACCAGGCATGAACATACCTTTGATATTAGGGCAAAAATCTGATTCTTGATAATAATGTTTGTATTCTTTTCCTCTAAAAATATCAAAAAATCCATAAAACAAGATAAGTTTGATTGATCTTGTTTTAGAAACAACACTGCATAAGATATTTTGGTTTTTCATAGAATTAATTTTTAACATGTGTATTTTTCTTACTGTACTGACAGAGTTTTTATAGTCAAAACAAATGAAAAAATCTACTAGTGCTGAAGAAGTAATCCAAAGTATTTAGAAGATGTTACTGACTTATCGGAATGCGCAATCTAACGGAATGTTACAAATTACATTTTTCAGCATGTATTCTGTAATCTGTTGTGGAATACATTTGAAATGTAACCCTCCCAACCCTGTAGATAGATAGATAGATAGATAGATAGATAGATAGATAGATAGATAGATAGATAGATGATAACAATATGTTGGCTTTTTCATACCAACATAATAAAGATTATTGCAGAATGCAAACCTCAATATCCAATGAACTTCTACAGTAAAATATTTTCACTGTGGAAACTTAAAATATTACAATAATATTTATTTTTGTGTAAAATAGTGCTTTTCATTGGCAGTGTTAAATGAGTGTTGGCAGTGATAAATGAGTTTTAAAGACAAGGGTCTCTACCCATGACAGCCACATGTGACCGTGATCTTTCCGAAATGAAAATGGCCAACATCTGTAAATCAGTCAACTCCAGATACACAAAGAGCTCTCAGAGAAAGATTCTTGGAAGCTGTCTGCTTAGAACTCTAAAAAAGGTCCAAGGCTAGTTTCATGGATATGTATTATACGGTTTTCCCACCTATCAGGTAACGTGACAACAACTATGGCTAACGTTATGAAAAGGTTTGAAAAAAATGTAGTTAAATATGATACTGATTCACTCAACAACAACAAAATCTTGTATGAATTTCTTGCATGAACATGAAAGCCTCAGTCATCATACACTTTCACTGTGTGGGAAAAAAAGATGCAATAAAAGTGAATAGTGACTGATACTGTCATTCTGCCTAACATCTCAAGTCATACAGGAAATTCATTCAGAATTTTCATTTTTGGTTGTGCTATCCCTTTCTTGGAACCTCCTTATGATGTTATTAGTTTTTGATAAAAGTTATTACAACTTTATATATATTATATATCTATACTGTATATATATATATTTTAGTAAATTTTTTAAACGAGATGCCTTTAAAGAAAAATTCTGAGAGTGAAAGCTGATGAAGAATTTCACAAATTAAGTTTTTAGGTACATTTTCACAAATGTTATCCTAACCTTTAAATAACATTCTACTCACAATAAGAAAACTGGACATGTTTACATTCCAACAACCACAATGTAACGTTTGGATAACGTTTTAAGAACATACATTTGTTAGCTATGTGTCTGCCGCAGTGCATTTACTGGTGCTATAATAAGCCAGAGAGGATGTAGATAAAGCTTCCGATTCATAAGACAACCTGCCGTTAGTATTAAAGTTGACTTCACTCTCTGTTTGTCAATCAGAGTCCAGATGAGGGAGTCTGGGAATAATCCAGTAAATCACCTCTAGCCCATGGCTAGCTCACTGAATAAATCCATCTGAATGCATGCCATTGGAAAGTAAACAAACAATAACAGTTCTCCAGCTCCTCTTCGCCTCCCTGCACCGCAAAGCCAACTTCCACCGACTCCCAGCATCTGGCAACCTGCTTGACTGACACTTCAGCTGAGTTTCATTAAGGCCAATGTGACTGAATGACCATGGAGTACTGAAATGTTAGTTGAGGGAAAAAAGCAGTAATAAAGGACAAAGACATTAAAGCCCAGTGCTGGCGCCTCACTCATTCTGAGTAATTATTTCCAAGGCCTGCCATTATTTGGCCCTAAGTAAAAGATTTCTGGAGGAAGCAGGCTAATCAAGCAGCATTTGTGGCTGTCAGTGTGTACCTGCAACAAGCAGACAAGCACAGTACTGTAGCTCAAGGAAAGCATATAGCCTTCACTGGGCCTGATTGCTCTCAGATTGCAATGTGACAGTTTGGACAGAGGGTGGTAGGGGGTTGGGTGGGGGGCTGGGGTAAGTGCACTTCTCTGAGTGGCCTTATGGCTCTTTTCCACTGCACGGTACAGCTCAGCTAGACTCTGTTTGCTTTTTGGGGGTTTTCGACTGTGGATAGTACCTGGTACCTTTTTTAGTACCACCTCGGTCGAGGTTCCAAGAGAGCCGACCCGACCGATGTTAAATGTGACGTCATAAGCCTGCTGATCACTGATTGGTCAGAGAGAATCGTCACTACCAGCACCATTGGAATTGCATCACTGGACATCAACACGCTAGTTTTAATGTTAGCAACAGTGATAGCAATATCATTTGTTCACACGACTTTCGAATTGTAAAATGAAATGGCTGTGCGCAAAACCACACTGTGGTCAATAAACGAGGTGCAGACGTTCCTCTCGTTAGCAACAAACGAAACGACGTGAAACGAAAAAGCCATTCAGGAAGTGTCTCAGCTGTTGGCTGCACACGGCTAACACCGGACCTACCAACAGTGTAGGGAAAAGTTACCAAAACATTTAAAGTGACTACAGAACATCAAGGACCACAACAGCCAGAGTGGTTCAAACAGAAGAAAGTGGAAGTGGTTCAACTAAATGGATGCTATCTATGGTAATACACTGATGAGCAATGGGAGGGAGAGTGCCCTGGACACGGTCCAACGATGGAGGATGGTACGTTAAATCTATATTCTGCTCTATGTAAGATTTACATTTATGTAAATTTGGCAGACGCTTTTATCCAAAGCAACTTACAGTGCACTTATTACAGGGACAATCCCCCCAGAGCAACCTGGAGTTAAGTGCCTTGCTCAAGGACACAATGGTGTTGGCCGTGGGGATCGAACCAGCGTCCTTCTGATTAACAGCTATGTGATTTAGACCACTACACCACCACCACTCCTACTTTACTTTATTTAGTTGACCAGCTACTGGAAAGCTTGCTTCTAAAACAGCCAGGCCAATTTAACTGTTACACATGTGTAAAATCACCATGCAACAACTGCTTTATGCAGCACGATAAGCTAGTAGCTAACAGCTAGCGGTCATGTTATTGTTTATGGTCAGTAATGTTTGTGTCACGTTTAAAATTATGTCACGGCAGTAGAGGTTGCGCAGCTATGACGATCAGCCTATAATCCCACCCACGTTGAGGTGGTACTAAACTGCAGTGGAAAAGCAAGCTCAAAAAAGTAAAGCGATCAGTGTCAAGTTGGGTCGAACCATAACGTGCAGTGGAAAAGTGCCATTAATGTGTAACATCAGCTGACACTTAGAGATGAGCCCATACCAACATATATACTGCAGTTCACTTCAAGTGGGGGTGTCTATGACAAGCCTTCAGCTTGTTAGCCCAAAGATGCATTGTTGCCATGACAAGGCTGTTGGTCTTCTGGCCTCTTTTGGGAGCCTCAGGCCTTTTCATTGGTGAGAAGAGAAGAGAAGAGAAGAGAAGAGAAGAGAAGAGAAGAGAAGAGAAGAGAAGAGAAGAGAAGAGAAGAGAAGGCAAGACAATAGGAGAATATATGAGACAAGAAGAAAATCGAAAATCGCCAAAAGAGATCAGAAAAGAATACTTCATGCTCATTCATTTGATCTCAGCCTCATTTCATGAAAATTACATAACTGTGCATTTTAAATTATATTAAGTGGCCCCTTACATTTTGTATATCATAGCAGTTCGAAGGTAAAATATCAACTGTGTGGCACTAAACGCAAACAAAATGAGGTTTTCATGGTTAATGCTCTATCGAGTTTTAAATCAACAATACCTAGCCTCTACCCTAAACCTTAAACCTAACCGATAGTGTCTGGAAAGCAAATGTGACATGAAAAATGCAATTGCAGAACCAACTACATCATTTGGTGCTGCTTCTATGACACTTTCGGCTCATGCATCAACTCTGTGCCCTTCAGAAGTGCAACACTTTATCAGTTGAGCTACAGTGCAATTTAAGCATACTTGAACATATGGTAAAAGTGTTTCAATATCATACAATATCATTGTGTGAGGAACAGTGTTGAAAATAAGTGTTTATGAAATTAGGCTCTGCCTCTTTACTCTTGATTTTTGTGAAAGGGAATAAAGGTCATTGTTGTTGTAGCGCCTCTAGTGTTGATTTCACCAGGAAACTGCTGATACGTGAAAACTTTTACATTTTCACGAAAATGTTTTAAAATAAATTTGCACAAATAAATGTATAGTAACGTGAGACCAGTTTGATATGCTGGTGGTGCAATGCTATCAAACACTTTAAAGCAAACAGTAGCGTAAAACAGGGCTAAAGACTGGTCACAAAATGTATCAAGGTAAAAATCAAATATTTATTTTTATTGAAAATTGATGGAGCAACATAATTTGTGTGAAAATAAATAATAATGGTAATAGAAAAGTTGTTTTGATTAAAATTTTGTAAAAACTAAATTAAAAATAAATACAAATAAAAAAGGTGGTGAGGGAGCAAACTCTTGGGGTAAAAGGCTCCTATGGGGTTTAAAGTGATATCGTGCAGATACCGAGGTAATAGTTAAAGTGCACAATTTGTCAATGTGGAGCGGAGGGGGGCGGGACCGGGCTAGAATGTCACACGCCCGGTCCCCAATCGGCCTGATGGGTCCCGCGAGGGATAAAGGCGGCCGGTGACGACGGTTCGAGAGAGAGAGAATTACGGGCATGTCCGTCATTGTGCGTTTATGTTTGTGCTTTTCTTTGTCCCTGACTCTCTCCCCCACTAGAGGTTCTGTGGCTGCTTTTATGGCGCTCTCCCCATGTTCACTGAAATTAGAGACATAATTTAGCTCAGGTGCAAGCGCCCTTACCACTTTCTCTCCCGGACGGGCGCTTGACCACGCCCCCGCGTCACAGTCAACTAATGCAAATCATTTTGAGACACTAAGATGCTTTTTTGAGTAATAAATTAAGATGATGCTTGCTCAAAATAACTAATTTAAAAAGTCAAAAAAAAAAAATTAGGGGCCTTTAACCCCTGTTACGATTCCTGGTTGTCTGCCCCGTGTTTCTCATGTCACCTCTCATGAACTACAATCCCCCTCTTCATTACCCCTCTGTATTTAAACCCTGGTTGTTTGTTCAGTCTCTGTCGATTGTTGTTTGTAGATGCCTGGATGTTGATGGTTTGCCCTGCTCACTCTGTTCATGTACCCTTTGAATGTTTTCGCGTTTTTGTTTCAGTTCTCCCATCGTGGATGTTTCCTTTGTTCCTGTCTGTCTAGTTTTCACCTTGTTAAATAAAACCTGCATTTAGATCCGCACTCCTCGTCTGCCTCCTCCTACTAACGTTACAACCCCTGCAACAGGGTTTTTTTGTATTTAGTTTTTTAGCCCCAAATGCTATAATTTCACTTATTGAACAGATATTGAAAAATGTTTGATTTAATGAACTTAAACAAAACTAAAAATTATATAAAGTATTTTGTCTCAAAAGAAATTTCAGGGATTTTAATTAGCTACATAAATTTGCAACACTGCAACAATGCTGTGGTAGATTTTGTAGAAAATCAAATCAAATGAGCCTTTTACCCCACGGTGCCTTTAGCCCCGTTATACCTCACTTCATTTAGTTACTGAAATTTCTGAGAAACAATTGTTTCCATTGGATCCTGGACTGAACACAAAAAAAGTGTGCAGTAATATATTGCACTCAGTAGCCCTTCTGTGGTCTTTGAAGATTTATAAGTGAGAAAATAATGTTAATGTTATAAAATGTAAAATAAGAGGCAGTGAGACGCTTCACTGGAGCATGTCCCATCACCTGCCAGTGATTGCAGACTCAGGTCAGCCGTCTCAAGAAACATAGCTGTCACAAGTGTCAGAAATTAACTATTACATTAAGGGGCAATATTTGCCAGAGATGGGACCAAGTCACACATGTGCAAGTCTCAAGTAAGTCTCAAGTCTTAACCTTCAAGTCTCAAGTAAGTCCCAAGTATTTTTTTCTTGGGCAAGTCAAGTCAAGTCAAGTCACAGGCTATGTCAAGTCAAGTCCAAGTCAAGTCACAGGCTATGTCAAGTCAAGTCCAAGTCAAGTCACCTTATTATTTTAATTTTACCTGCAGAATCTGATCATAATAAAGTGAAAAGACAAGATATAAGTAACTGTCAGTAAATTACAATACTCATGTTCAGTAAAATACATCATGGAATCAAACAAAATTGTAACTTCATAAAATTATTTATTTTTCACTTCTGCCAACAGTGTTTGAAATGTTTTAAATTTTCAACATTGAGTCCATAAAACAAATAACAGCTTAACATCCAACAGACTCCTCTCAGAACACCTCCCTCTCTCTCTCTCTCTCTCTCTCTCTCTCTCTCTCTCTCAAACACAGTTACCTACATTAAACTTTGTTACATTTCTCCTCTTTCTCTCACACACACTCCCTCTCTCACACACACACTCTCTCTCTCTCACACACACTCTCTCTCTCTCATACACACACACTCTCTCTCACACACTCACTCTCACACCCACACTCACTCTCTCTCCCACACTCCCACACTCACTCACTCTCGCGCTCACACACACACACACACACACACACACTCACTCTCGTCTCTCGCGCTCTCACACTCCCACACCCACACTCACTCACTCACTCACTCACTCACTCACTCACACACACACACACACACTCAGAGTATATCCATTAGTCATTACCTCTTTTAAAAGGTATTGCACCTTGAGGTACCAGCGCGCGTGAACGTCATGGCAACGTACAAAACAAAGTACCTCGCGCGGGAAACACTTAACGTAAATGCGCGTAACTAAGGTAAATCAAGCAGGCTAGTATGCAGCATAAGCCACGAAGTGTTGGCAAAATAAAAAATTAATGGACAGATTTTTTTTTTTCCAGAAAACTTCTTGCACAAAATAAATTCAAGCACTTTCAAGGACCTGTATCTATGTATGTTTATTTTCAAGAACTTTCCAGGGCCTTGAATTTTATTTTTCAGATTCACAAACTTTCAAGGATTTCAAGGACCCGTGGGAACCCTGCTATTATTACATTAGCTAACTACCAACTAACCAGATAAAATTAACAAATTGACAAGCACTTACTGGGCAGAATGGCTCTTCAAATGGCGGACGAAATTGGAGGTTGTCGTCTGGCTGTCCGCGATCTTAACGTTGCATGTCTTGCAAAGCGCTGTTCGTCTTTTGCCATCTTGATAATAATTTTTGAAGCCGAAAGCGATGACCCTCGGTAACGTTACCCCTCGGCTGACATGTTGATGTGTTGTTTATCTGATCTAAGTGGGCGTGGTGTGCGTAAGGTACAAGAGGGCATGGCTGATGATAGCCTATAGTGTCGTGAGTATTCTCAGCCTGCGCTCCAGCTGGATCAACTTTATTTTTTAAAATAATTTACATATTTTATATTCAAATTGAAAACATGATGTCATTAACACTCAAGTCATTCAAGTCTTCGTGTCTCAAGTCAAGTCAAGTCCCGAGTCTTTAACTTCCAAGTCCGAGTCAAGTCTCAAGTATTTTATTTTTTGTCAAGTCAAGTCACAAGTCATAAAAATAGCGACTCGAGTCCAAGTCACCAAGTCACAAGTCCCCATGTCTGATATTTGCCCACTGAGTTTGAGTTTGGGCAATGTTTTGCTTTATGAGGCATATTAATATATAATCTTTGGTGGCATTTTTGCCAAGAGCCCTCCTTCATTTCTAACCCTGGCTTGCACTTTTGGGGCTCCATAAATTCAGCACTCAGCATGAGTGTACACTTACATATCCATGAAATTATCTAATCAGCCAATCATGTGGCAGCAGTGCAATGCATAAAATCAAGCAGTCTCTTGATGACAGAGGTCAACGGTGAACGACCAGACTGGTTCGAGCTGGCTGAAAGGCTACGGTAACTCAGATATCCTCTCTGCACAAGTTTAGTGAGCAGAATACCATCTCAGAGTGCTCAACATATTGAACCTTGAGTCAAATGGGCTACAACAGCAAAAGACCACATCAGGTTCCTCTTCTGTCAGCCAAGAACAGAAAACTGAGGCTGCAGTGGGCACAGCCTCCCCAAAACTGGTCAGCTGAAGAGTAGAAAAATGTAGCCTGGTTAGATGAATCTCAATTTCTGCTGAGGCACACAGAGGGTAGGGTCTGAATTTGGCATCAACAGCATGAATTCATGGATCCAACCTGCCTTGTGTCAACAGTCCAGGTTGGTGGCGGTGGATTAATGGTGTAGGGAATGTTTTCTTGGCAAACTTTGGGCTCATTAATACCAGTCAGTCATAGCTTGAATGCCACAGCCTATTTGAGCATTGTTGCTGACCAGGAACCCTTCATGGACACAATTCACCTATCTGGCTACTAACAACATGATCATGCACCATGTCACAAAGCAAAAGTCATGTCAAACTGGTTTCAAGAACATGACAATGAGTTCACTGTTCTTCACTGTGTGCTTAAAAAAAGTTGACAAATATAACTTTTAGCATACATAAGCTTTTAAAATTTGAAGTCTTTCTTTCCAGGAAAATGGACCAAAAATATTGATGAGTCATACTGCACTCATGGCCATATCTCACTTTTTTTCCAATTAAATGCTCTCAAGAATGAGAATATACCATCCTCCTAATTCCATCTGCCTCTGGCTAACAATAGCAAGTAGCTAATTATGATTCAAAGCTGTTATGTAAACTAAAGGCTATTTGCCATTTAAAAACTTGGATGAGCACTTTGATACGTTCCGGCCAATATTTGCTCCGAAAGACGGCGATGAACAACCAGACCCCCTTTATCTGGTATTGTTTCAAACATCCAAACTGAAATGGGATGAATCTGAATGCAGGGGAGAGAATGGCATCAGGGGCCCACACAGGCTGCTGGGTAATCAGAACACAATTGTGCTTCAAAAGTGATGGGTGCATGTGGTGAGGAGTGGCAATAGTGGCTGTGTAAGCAAATTGAAGTTTATGCTCGAATACAGCTTGAAAAATGGCCCGATCAAGTGCAGTGGGTTGGAGGGGGAAGCAATTTTATGAGACTTAAGGCACACGATGGCCGTTTATCTGCAGAGACATACGCAATGGGCATATCTTTTTTTAAAAGCTAGCAATTAGGCTGACACCTACAGACTCAGAGTGGGCGGAAAATTATTTTTGAATTATTAATTTATATAAGGGACCAATCTAGGCCTTTTCATGTTTAATTGTTTGTTCCCATAATAAGAATGTTTTAAAAATTTAAACATGGCAGCATATCATTGGGTAACAAAGGGAAACAATCAACCCTGGCACTCTCACCGAGGCAAAATGCTTCAAATGGAAAACACAGTGAACAGGTAGAGTTGAGGGAGCCAGAGCCAAAATGAGTCTGTGAAAAAAAAAAACATATTTTAATATGATATACTATATCCAACAGCAAAATAAAAACTCTGTTTCCAAGACTTTCCAAAATATGGATAATCACATTTACTATCAGTCCCTCAGCAGCTGTTTTGAAATCCCATTTCAGCAGTATTATTGACTATTTTTTTTTTTTTTTGCAGTGTATTACAAAACAAAGTGCATTGATATAAATGTACTGTATATTAAATAATAAAAATAAAAAAGGTTAAATTAAGCTATAGTAAGGTGAAAATGTGCAAATTTTAAACAACCAGGTCTCAAGGAATCACATTAGTTTTGCATAATATTTTTTGCGTGTCTGTTGTAGATCGGAGCAATTTCCTGGTGAAAATGTAAGTCCAGAAAAGCACACAATTCGATATGTGAGAAAAAAAGTGTCATAGAAGCACCGCAATATGACGTGATTGCTTCAGAAATTGTGTTTTTCATGTCACATTTGCTTTTATTACACTATCGGTTAGGTTTAGGTTTAAGGTTAGGGTAAGGAGGTAGGTTTTGTTGATTTAAAACTCGATAGGGCATTAGCCATAAAAAACAAATCTGTCAAGGCAGAGATCCTTTATCTAGCTTTTAGCGCCATACAGTGGACATTTCCCCTCAGAACTGCCCAGACACGTGTAATGAAACACGTGTATTGTTGTTTTGCAAGAATGCAGCCACAGTCAGATAATTTTCATGAGATCTGGCTGATTTTTAAACACTTAGATAAATAAATTAAATGTTTTGCTTTTGCAGCAGCAAAGTGTCGTAATCTTTCATATTGTCATAACTATCAGTGGCGGTTTTGTTTTCTGTGGTTACACATGAAAATGCATAATCGACTTTTGAAAGCTTGATACATTCATTCCCGTGATCAAGATTCCTGTGTAAATGCATTTATTCATACAGGAATCATGATCATAAATTTCTAAGTAAATTTAGTGCTGTAACAGTTCAAATGAACGAGGAAGCAGGAGTCGCCGATTCCAACTCAAGAATGTCTCTTTTTATTAATGCGCAAAACAATAAAACAAATTCACATAAGGCGTAATGGAGAAGCTTCAATCTATTTTTGAGGGCCAGGCAATCAACACACACACAGTGTCAGAGTCTCACTCTCTCTCATCTCACACTTTGAGGACTGTCCCTTTTTATTTCCCCTGTCTCTCACTGCAAACACAGAAACAAGCAATTACCAGCAATTCTTCTCAGGTGAGAACACTTACCACTTACTCTCTTTCCAGATGAATGCTTGACCATGCCCTCGCCTCCACACGTGCCCCCCAATTTTGCTTGCTCAACAAAAAGTGAAATCCCACCTACTGTTGGAAAATGTATCACATCTGGTGCTTGACTGATCTTTCCCACCACCTCAATCACTGTCAGGGTGAAGTCTCTCACAGGGTCTATAAATCACACTTTAAAATATGTCCTTTACACAGAGATATTAACTGCTTTATTGGACGTCTTTGACAGTGTCATAAGGATATGTTTATGCAAGCTGTATGTGATAGATCTCTTGCTACTTTTGAAGGAGGAGCTGGTTAAACAATCCACATAAGCTTTTTATTTTATACACTTTTCAGTCTAATACACACTGTTGGCTTTTCAGCAACACACACACACAAGACTCTGCTGCGTGCGTCTCACTCTCTCTCTCTCTCTCTCTCTCTCTCTCTCCTCCGGCAGTTTGGATTGCCTCTTTTATACCTCTTCAGCTCTCACTGCTACACAGAACAGCTGTTAAACATCATTTTCTAAGGTGTCAATTCTTACCATTCTTCCTCTCTGGCCTCGCTCTCTACAGTTCTCACTTGGCCTCTCCCCATCATCACATACCCCCATCTCCTGAGCCCCTGGCCTGTGCACCACCTCAAACTTAAAAGGCTGGAGAGCTTTTTATTTATGATTATTTAAATTTATCAGTAAAGAAATTCATGAAGTCATTACTATTGTGCTGCGACGGAATATCTGGTTCAGACGATGCTTTATTCCTAACCGATTTAGCCATAGCACTGAATAAACACCTAGGATTGTTGTGGTTATTTTCTATGAGTTTGCTAAAAATATGCTGACCTGGCAGTTTTTAGTGCCTGTCAGTAGCTACAGGCACTATCCTTCCATGCACCGCGAAATACCTCAAATTTTGTATTCTTCCACTTGCGCTCCATTTTCCAAGCTGCTCTCTTGAGAGCATGAGTGTGATCATTGTATAATTTACAACGGTGATTCGATTGGTGGCTTTTAAGTTCACTTTTGATCCATGCTCCTCCCTATCCAGAACCCCTTCACCAACGTCATGTGGACTGCCTCTCTCCATGGTTTTAGAAGGTTGAGATGGTAAATCTGATGTGCTCCGCCTCTATCCGTCGTCTCACCTCATAATCAATTTCCCTGACTCGCCATGTGACCTTAAAGGGTCCTTGCCTCTTGGCGAGTAATTTAGAGCTTGATTTGGGGAGCAATACATGGACTTTATCTCCTGGTGAAAATTCCAGCTGGCTTTGACGTTCTTGAGCCTGGACCAAATTCTCCTTTGTTAATTGCCCCAGAGTGTGGAGTTTTTCTCTCAGGTCAAGAACGTATTGCCAATATTCCTGTAGGACGTTAAACACACAGCGCGGTTGACGTCTGTACAATAATTCAAATTGTGAAAACCCCGTGGAGGCTTGTGGGACCTCTTGAACTGCAAATAATAGGGTTCGAGCCACTTGTCCCAATTTCGAGTGTTTTCATGCACAAATTTACTAATAATATTCTTTAGGGTCTGATTAAATGAGTCGACCAAGCCATTTGTTTGGGAATGGTAAACACTGGTCCAAATCATTTTAATCCCCAATAATTCATAAAATTTGCGTAGTGTATGTGACAAATGTAGTGCCCTGATCAGTGAGGAAGTGTTGCGCAGAGGCACTGCTTCTGTATATCGCATTGTATAGTCCACCAGAACTAACACAAAGTGATGCCCGCATGCCATCCCTTCTAATGGCCTGACAAGTTCCATACCAATTCTTTTAAAGGGGACCTCGATCAATAAAAGGGGGTGCAATGGCGCTCTTGGGGTGGCAGGCAGATTCACCAGCTGACATTCTCGGCATACAGCACACCACCTGCGAACATCCCCATGAATGCCCAGCCAATAGAAAAGGGCCATGAGACGGTTTAGTGTTTTTTCCTGCCCTAAGTGACCCGCCATCAAATTATAATGTACTGTCTGGAATAACATTTCTAGACGGCTCCGCTATATTAACAATTGGGTTGTACCCTCCTCTGTCTGATTGTCCTGCATCACTTGATTAAACCGATCCTTGATCATTGAAAAACCTCCTTGGAATGGTGATCTTCAGCCAGCAGCCACCTTCAGCATGTGTCACGGAGCTGTTTGAGCGAATGCGAACAGTCGTCCGAGCTCGCAGAGTTTCAGTGAGCCGATGTGTTGCCGTTGTTATTCTGGGCTTCAGCCAACCCGGTGCAGGATGGCTTTCATCAGTTCTTCATAAAAAAAGAGGTTGGACGCAGGTAGTTGGTGGGCCATTAGTTGGGCTTCCCCGGACAACAGCGGCACAATGCTGGCCACCCACTGAGTGATCATGCTCCCACCGTCTGCTTGAAGAGCTCAAAGAATGTTTCTAGGTAGCATTGAGGTCCCATCTTCGTCAGCGGTGTGGCTGTAGGTGAGTCCAGGGTCACGGCTAAAGACCCCTCCTGGTGTGCCAAGCTCCGTAGCACCTGTCGGTCCTCCGGTTGAGCCTGGAAGAACACCTGGAACTGCTGCTCCTGTTCCATATGCAGCTCAAGAAGATACTGATGTTGGGCTTAGTGGATGCTGGCGAGGGTCTTGAATACTTCGGCCAGCAGTGAGGACTCCATGACAGTGTTTTCTTCCTCCAAATTCCCAGGTTTTGGCACAACTATGATAGATCTCTAGCTACTTTGTGATAAAGGAAGCGGGAGCCGGGTAAACAATGCACATAAGCTTTTTATTTTTCAGTCTAATACAAACTGTTGACTTTTCAGCAACACACACAAGACTCTGCTGCGTGCGTCTCTTTCTCTCTCCTCCGGCAGTCTGGATTGCCTCTTTTATCTCTAATTTCCCACAGGTGTCAATCCTTACCATTCTTCCTCTCCCAGCCTCGCTCTCTACAGATGTCACTCGGCCACACCCCCATCAACACAATGTATAACTGAAAGATACAGGATATTTGTTGAGGAGCACGCTTGACTCCAAGTTAAACATGCCATTGTGTGTGTGTGTGTGTGTGTGTGTGTGTGTGTGTGTGTGTGTGTGTGTGTGTGTGTGTGTGCACTCAAGGTCTCAACTGTTGGATCTGTCTCATCAGTAAGATCTCCTCATTTAAAGAGCCTTCACCCAGTTACTCAAATTGGACAAAAATGGGCCATCTTTTTTCAAATAACAGCTCTGAATAGAGCATGACTCAAATGAGGCGGGCTGAAGACAGTAACGTTTATAGCTTAACTTCTTGTATTTGACAGTTAAAGACAAAAGGCTTCTATACCTCCATATTCTTCCTCCCTCAAACACATGCAGAAGACAGAATGACATGAGACACTGCTGCTAACCTTTATCAGTTAAAGCAGATAGCATGTGTGCTCTTTGTATTGATGGGTAATGACTCACAGAATGGTCTCTAAGGGATTAAACATGTCCAGTGTGTGGTGGTACTATCAGTCACCCAACGTTTTTTTGGTAATTGGACACCATATGGGGGCATTTTAAACCATTGGCTCAATCAATGAATTCACAGATTGCACCCAAATCATGCAATAAAAACAGCACTGACCTCTTCACTTAAAGGGTTAGTTAAGCCAAATATGAAAATTCTCCCATTATTTACTCACACTCATATAAGGATATTTTGCAGAATGTACAATAAAAATGAATGGGGACTGGCGCTGTCAAGCACATTAAAATTACCACAGTTCATACAACTTGTGCATTTTAAGTCTTCTGAAGCCATCCAACATATATGTGTGAGGAATACACCAAAATGTAAGCCATTATCAGTTTTAGCCATTATAGCTATCAAATTTCATTTGTGCTTGCATTTAATTAATACATGGAGATGCATCTATTCCTATGATCTAAAAAGCATTTGTATGGCTTCAGAATCCTTTCTCAATATTTGAAAGCCATAGACCCCATTCATATTCATTGTATGAAGAAATAAAAGAAACCTTGCATTAAAGAATCACGTTACTATACCTAAATTATTGATTTATAACAGCAGTTTCTTTTTTATGGGGGCTTGGGTAGCTCAGCGAGTATTGACGCTGATTACCACCCATGGTGTCACAAGGTCGAATCCAGGGCATGCGAGTGACTCCAGCCGGGTCTCCTATGCAACCAAATTGGCCCGGTTGCTATGGAGGGTAGAGTCACATGGGGTAACCTCCTCGTGGTCGCTATAATGTGTGGTTCTCGCTGTCGGTGGGGCACGTGGTAAGTTGTGCAAGAATGCTGTGGAGAATAGCTTGAAGCCTCCACATGTGCTACGCTCTGCGGTAATGCGCACAACAAGCCCCGTGATAAGGTGCACAGATTGAATGGAGACATCTCAGATGTGGAGGCAACTGAGATTCGTCCCCCGCCACCTGGATTGAGGCGAGTCACTACGCAAGGACTTAGAGAGCGCATTGGGAATTGGCAATTCCAAATTGGGAAGAGAAAAAAAAAACAAAAAAACAATGACTTTTATTCACTTTTGTACAAATCATGAGTGAAATGGCATGAACACTTACATTTGCCCTGTTCATTTACAAGCTTATTTGAGCGTGATCAAGTTGCATGGTAGCTCAACGATAAACGCAAATGACTGTGGTACAATTCCAGAAGAGTACACGATTCAACACGTGAACCAAAAGTGCCATAGAAGAACCATAAAATGTTGTTGCTTCAGCGTTTGGATTTTTCCATGTCATCTTTACTTTTCTGACACTATCAGTTAGGTTTCATGTTTAGGGTAGGCAAGTTGATTTTGTTGATTTAAAACTCAATAGAGGATTAACCTTAAAGGGTTAGTTCACCCAATCATTTACTCACCCTCATGCCATCCTAGATGTGTATGACTTTATTTCATCTGCATAACTCAAATGAAGATTTTTAGAAGAATATCTCAGCTGTGTTGGTCCATACAATGCAAGTGAATTTGAAGCTCTGAAATCCACATAAATCAGCATAAAATTAATCCATATGACTACAATTGCTAAAGCAATCTCTTCTGAAGCGATATGATTGGTGTGGCGAGAAACAGATCAATATTTCATCAATAAAAAAGTCATTTTTTTACTATAAATTCTCCTCCCTACTCAGTCAATCTCCACTTTCACATTCTTTTTCTTGTGTTTTTGGTGATTCACATTTGTTAAGCATATCGCCTCCTAATGGGCAGGTTGAATGTTTCTAAGAAAAAAAGGACTCTTTGTTTTTTGTTTTTTTTCTCACCCACACCTATCTGCCATAATACATTTAATGAATAATGTAATGTCATTTTACACACAAAAAAAGTCGCTACGGTCAAATAGTCACAAAATAACAGCTTAGACATTTTGCACAGGAGAAAGACAGTAATAAAGGTTTGGAACGACATGAGGATGTTTTGCGCCATAAGAGGGTTTACGCTGGACTATCTTATAGCTTGTCTTTCACTCTGCCTTGGCTTCCCTTTGTTTTTTCTTTTTCTCTCCCTAGTGACCTTTATCTGATCCAGTGTAATTCCCATATCTCTCTCTTTCTTTGGCTGTCATGTTCTTGTCTTCCACGGTGCACCAGCAAGCGTACCAGCACATGACCTGTGACCTCAACAGGACAGTGAGAACAACAAGAAAAAAACAACAAAGACAGACAGAATGCTGCACACAACCCAACTACTAAAATCTATGGACTTGGCTTGGTGTCTAAGTGCAAGATATTATCCCTGTTCCACACAGTCCTAAATCCTCCATGCAAAGTGGCAGGTCATTGATATCAAGGTGACACCAGCCTTCACGAACACTCCCGTGATGTGATGTGATGTGATGAGAGAGACAGACAGGAGTGAAGCTCAGGGCCACTTTCTTTAAGCTCCATTAAGCGCAGTGGCAAATCATATCCTAATACCTGTTGTCGTGGTGGATTCACTGGAGTGAAAATGCTTTTCCAGGCCACGGGGTGAGACACACATGCACACACACATTTACACACCCTCTCTCGCATGCTGTTTTTCACTTACTTAAATTTATAAGCAGGCAATAACACATGATGGGTGTGCAATCTTCTTGAGTAACCACAAACCTCTGATGCTTCAAGATTGTTTTTATAAATTACCTTTAGTATTCTTTAGTGTTTTTTTTTCTCTCTCTATGTTAGTTTTGCTATAAAATGCATACAAACATTAAAGAAATAGTTCACCCAAAAATGATTTACTCACCCTCATGTTGACTTTTATATCACCTCATGTATGACTTTTATATCTTCTGTGGAACACAAAAGGAGATATTAGGCAGAATATTAGCCTAAATCACCATTCACTTTCATTGAATTAAATAAAGGTGATAGGGGAGTTAATGGTGACTGAGAATAACATTCTGCATAACATATTTTTGGGGGTTCAAAATAGGAAAAAAAGTAATATCCGTTTGAAACAACATGAATTTTGACAATACAAACATTCTGGGCTTTTTTCCCATGGGAAACACAATAAAATATATTTTAAAGAATCCTCAAAGCAGTTTAATTTGAGACCAATGATTTATAATATATATATATATATATATATATATATATATATATATATATATATATATATATATATATATATATATATCAATATTTTCTAAATCATATGATTTATAAAATATATTTTTTTTATTAAATAAATCAGTGGTCTCGAATCAAACTGCTTTGACAATTCTTTAATATATATATACTGTATATATATATATTGTGTGTGTGTGTATATATATATATATATATATATATACATATATATTTCAAAGAATATTTACAGAACATTATGCATTACCAGAAAATGAAACCATAATGTCTATACAGTCTTAGAGTCATCATTGTGTAGTTTTATTAAATATGATTGTTAAATTTGCATTAAAAAAAAATATAAATAATAATTGTAATTAGAACCCCAGTGAGTAAGCCGAAGGTGACTGTGGCAAGGTCAAAACTCCATAAGATGTTGGTTAATGGAGAAAAATAACTTTGGGAGGAACCAGGCTCACTGTGGGGGCCAGTTCCCCTCTGGCTAACAGCATGAATATAATACCAATATTACTTATTTATATGCAGTGCAAGTCATGGTTTAAAATGAGTAAACTAAGTAAGTGTTAAGGGCCAGTGTTTAAGATTTTGTATGAGCTGTAAATTTAATGACTAATGCCTTTGAAGTCTATACTGGATTAACTGCAGAAGTTTATATAGATGCAATGTCCTTTGTTAGTTGGCTGATGAAAGCTTTTGTTGGCAATTAGTTGATAGTCTATGTATTCCATTTTAAGAGTGTAGTCCATCATTAGACTGAGGTGATACAGGCAGAGTTGACTGAGGAGCATCGCAGTTCAACCGGCCAGCCATTTCAATGAGGTCTCTCCTAAGTCCAAGGTTCAGTCAGTGGCATTTGAAGTATCCCATGTCTTAATGGTTGGTATTGTAATCAGTTCTTCATAACAGAAGTCCATTGTAATAGACTGAAGTGATGTCTGGCTAGCACCGGCTGCATTTAGTCATCATCACTCAGAGACACGTAGCAGTGGAGTCTTACATCAAGCAGGAATGGAACTGAATCTGGCGGTTCTGGTGGAAATAGATGCTAAAACAAAGCAACAAACTCAAAATATTAATGCTAAATAATGTCATTCTCACAGTCACAATCTCATTGAATGGTCTTGCCAATATTTTCAGTCTAATTGTTACAATGGCATCCCTGTTCCAGACCACTGTTTCTAGGCAACCGAACACAAAACCACCTCCCTTGTGATATGAGAGATGCCACAAGCATTGGGACATGATTATCACTGCCTCTTATCTCTCATCAAACCGATTTCCAATTGCTATGCGATTACCACAAGCCAGTCCAAGTTGGCCAAAATGAGGACATTTTGTTAAGTCAAGAAGGCGTGAACCCCCAAACAAACAAGGAATATCGAAATGTGCTGGCTTATTATTTGATGTTAGGACTTGTTCCGCTGGCATGCCCTGAGAGAAACAGCTCGTAATACTGCTAAACCATACATAATCCATGGCTGCGTGTCGGTGTTACAAAGCAGTTTTTGACCCGATTGTAGTCTCATTGTTTTCCATTTAGAGATTAAATCAATAAGGCCTTGATCACCCTCAAACACAGGTAAGTTCAGTATGCCTGGTTGAATCCAACTCCATCTCTTTAAACTTCCCCATATCTTTTCAACTACTCCATCCCAATTCTTTGCCATAAATTGTTGAGATCCAAAAATATTTCCAAGGAATTTCAATCCATCTGTATTCCAGTGGCACTGTTGTGGGAGATGAGGTGGAGCTTCTTCCTGCCACTGGCCACAAAGTAATGCTTCTGTTATGTTCCAATTTAACTGTGCTGAAGATGCTTTTTGAAAACAGTCCAGATACTTACTCAGTTGAAAAATATCTTCTTTGGATCTTATTATGACCGTAACATCATCAGCATAGGCAATAAGCCTAACTGTAGTAGTTTCAAATGTATTGGGATTAAGGACTGAAATACCTTGCAACCTTTCCCTTAGAACTCTTACTAAGGGTTCTATGGATATTACATACAAAAGTTCTGAGAGGCTACATCCTTGTCTTACACCTCTACACATAGGAAAAGGTCTTGTTAAAGTTCCATTTATCTTCAGCATGCTGTAAACATCTGTATAAAATATCTGAATCCATGAGATGAACTGTTCTCCCAATCCAAAGGCTGACAAGGCATTAAAAAGGTATCCATGGTCAACTCTGTCGAATGCCTTTTCCTAGTCAAGTGACAAAAGACATCAAGTCTGTATATCTCAGTAAGATGTAATAAATCATGCACAAGAAAAAGGTTATCAAAAATAGAATGTTTTGGAATGCAATAAGACCGATCTTAATGAATTATGTAAGCCATAACCTTCTTCAAGTGATTTGTTAATGCCTTTGAAAGTATCTTGTAATCTATCCCTAAAAGGGAGATAGGACACCAGTTCTTCAAAAATCCAAAATCTCCTTTCATTGGCAATAAAATTATTAGAGCTCTTCTGCAACTGAGAGGAAGAATTTTAGATTTTTCACATTCAAGAAACACGGCATGTAAATCTGATCCAATCAATGACCACAGAGCCTTATAAATTTCAGAGGTCAGTCCATCCAATCCTGGAGATCGTCCAGCAGACTTTTGTTTAACAGTCACACTCAATTCTTCAAAGGAAAGTGGCTTTTCTAATTGTATCTTCTCATCATCACTCAATTATGGAATTTCACTAAGAAGAAAATCCATTGCCTCAGAATCACAAGCTTGGGTGCTATAAAGTTCTTCATATAAAAGAACAAATGTTGTGAAATAATTTCTCACTTTTCTGTTGTCTCTCTTCAATCAGACAATTTAAAATGATTAATTAGCTTCTTTTCTCTAACCTTTTATCCAAACCAAAAAAGAATGATGTCGAAGAGACAATATTGTTAATTTGAGTAAATCTTTTTGTACTATTGTCCCTTGATCTCTTTCTTCATACAAGGTTTTCAGATGAAAATTATGTTGTTGAAGCAAATCCACACTTCTTGTTCCATCACTTTCGCTTATGGATCTATTCAATCTCATCATTTCTTCTGAATTTCTTTTGTATTCTTTTTTTACATACTATTGACAAAATAACTGAATTTGAATTTTCCCAATGTTCCACCACTGGCTTAGGGACTTAAACTCTGTCTTTCTCTCTCTCCAAGCGCTCCAAATAAAAGTAAATAGATGCACAAACATCCAATGTTGCAACAAACTATTATTGAAATGGCAATAAGATTTAGTAGTGCACAATGTTGTGACTATGACAGAGACATAATAATGATCAGAAATTAGTGTAGGATTAATTCTACTTTTGAAAATATTCTATATTTCTGGACATATATCCTACTATCTAGTCTAGCCCCCGATATATATTGGAATTCATTTTCAGCCATGTATACTGCCTACATTTAGGGAAGAATTCTCTCCACACATCTACAAGCAGGTTAAATATTATAACTTCTTCTGCTGAATTGGGGTGGGGTTCATCATGATTCCTATCAATTTTATAGTCAAGGGTACAAATAAAATCTCCAGGCATAATAATTAGGTTATTACGAGAAATATTAATAAAACTTTCCTGTAATAAATTAAAAAAAAAACTTGTATATTAATTAAGGAAAAAGACAGATTTTGCAGAATAATGTCTACCCGCTGCATTCATCCTGGAATAATTTATATCATGTTGGAAGCATTCCCCTGAACACTTTCTGATATGAGAACAGCTACTCCAGCACTTACATTGGAACGATGGCTAAGAAAAACCTGTCCTTTACATTCACTTAGGTTATATACATCTGTGTGTGTTTCTTGCAAGAATATCACACTATACTTTTTAAAAGCCAAAAATTTGAAAAGAGCACTTCTCTTTCCTTTATTACGACATCCATTTACAGTTAAAGATCCAATATGTAAGGATGTCATAGTATCTTACTATAATGCAGTGAGCAAACAATATCCCGCACAAATCTGTCCTGTACCAAATCTCTAATGTTTGCTCTCTTTCGTACCTTGATCTTTTTTACTCTGGTAATTATTTTTTGGAGACAATATTGTTTTTGTCTTCTAAACTCCTCGACTGTTGGATTTATCATTACATCTCTAAAAGACACTATAAATCTTCTCAAATCTGGAAAAAAAACTGTTCAAGTTGTGGATTACGTACACCTTTAGTTTCATCATGGAAAATCTCTCTTGCAGAGTCAAATTTGGCTTCACAGCCATTCAATTCTGATGTCTCTATTTGAGAATCGTTTTCTCCTATTTCAAAAAAACTCCCTATATTCTCACATTCATTATCTAAATCATATCAGACCTAGTGACACCAGAGCCAGCTGCAAATGACTGACTGCAATTTTCAGTGTCACGAACCCCACTCCCTCGCTCCACCCCCTCGAGCTCGCACGCTCGTTTTGCTCCCTCGAGCTTCCACGCTCGTTTTGCTCCCTCGAGCTCGCACGCTCGTTTTGCTCCCTCGAGCTTGCACGCTCGTTTTGCTCCCTCGAGCTCTCATGCTCGTTAGCAGGTCTCCCTCCTCGGGCTCGCAAGCCCGCTCTCAGTCACCACATTAGTTTCACCTGTACTCATCTGATCACCCATCATTGTTTACACCTGCACTCGCCCCTATATATATCACAACCCTTTCATCTCACTCCTGTTGGTTATTGTGTTTAGTTTCCCGTGTCTTTGCCCCCCGCTAGTCCCGTCTAGTTCCGAACTCCCCTGTGAATAGTTACCCCTTAGCTTGCCAGCTCGAGTGTTCCCCTAGTTCCCCTGTCTTTGATCCCGCTAGTCCTGTCTAGTTCTGCGCCCTAGTTGTTAACTGTTTTCCCGGCTTCGACCTCCCGCTCTCGTTGACCACTCTCTCCCGGATTTGCCCCTTTGTTCCATTCTGATTCCCCGGCTTCGACCTCCCGCTCTCGTTGACCACTCTCATTGGATTTGCCCTTGTTTGTACTTTTGCCTGCTTTGCTGTAAATAAAAGCAGTTTCCCACCGACATTGTGACTGTCTCATCTTGTGTGTGTGTGTGTGCGGGTTACATCAGACACTTTTTCATTTTTATCATTTGCCTCTACATACTCCATAACTGGATCTTCATCTTCTCTGTCTTTAGACTAAGAATGTACTTTTTGTGCTTCTGTTTTTGCATTCTGCTTTTCCACAGCATTAGTACGCACAGCGCCACCAGCTGGCTGATCAACTTCAATGTTTACATTGTTTGTCTCACTACTACTCTAATTTTCCCCTATATTCCTCTCAACCTCTTCATCAGTCACTTCATAAATGGCAGTATTGTTCTCTTGAACATTGTTTTTGGGAATTGTTTGTGACCCTGCTGCATCATTAACATTATCTTGTTTACTGGGACATGTCTGTCTAAGATGTCCGTGTTCACCACATTGAAATCACTGCATTGGATCTGAACTAATGAAGATTGTATAATCTTTACCATCTACTGCTATTTTTAGTATTAAGCAGATTAAGCAGCTCATTTAGCAAATTCTGTATCATGTAAGTGATGCATCGGAAAGACATGACATGTTTAATATTTGGGTTTTTAAATCCCAATGGTATCATATTAATCTGAGTGGTTAATTTTCCATACTGTACAGAATTTCTTTCAAAATGTCTTCTTTTATGAATGGAGGTACATTTGAAAGTACAACTTTCTTGGAAGGATTTGAAAAAGGCAGTACTGGTAAAAATAAAAGTCTCATTAAGAACAAGTCCTTTCTCTTACAGTTCATCAACCAAATGAAACTTCTTCAAGAAATATAAAAAACTCTGTTCATTCTTGAGGCAGATGTTATATTTAAACCACCGACCTGTTTGCTGATCGCTATCAGTACATCCTCAATTGAAATGGATTCATCCGGCATGCACTTGCAAAAGTTAAACGAACAAATCTTTATTTTAAGCACTGTTTCTAATACTGAAAAGAAGCGGAAAAAAAAGAAACCCCAAAAACAAAAACAACGTGCTCTAGGCCAAACACTCGCACAGAGAGAGAGAGAGAGAGAGAGAGAGAGAGGGGGAGCAGAGGGAAAAACAAACGCATCTGCCACCGGAGTCGGAGAGCTTGGCATGCCGCTACGGTGAAGCGCCCACACTCTGCCAGTCTCTTTATCTGCTAATTGATATTTAATTTCAGAGCAGGCGATGTAGTGCAGTCCTAGCTAGACCTGTTTTGCGAAGGGGGGACATATGCCTCTCGTCAGATTCCATAGAGAGTCGTATCGTGTCAATGCATCTAATGCGTCCAGAAAGTTAGACATTTCATAATATGCTTCTAATTTGACAGTTTTGGTTTTAATATGTTACAAGTAATGTGATGTATTTAATCTGATTACTTTTTTGTAGAAATGTGTAAGGGTCCATTCACAACAAACACATTCTTGCGTACCATTTGCGTCAAATTGTTGGACTTTGGTTCAGACCATGGTTCAGACAGACATCATGTATTGATGTTTTTTCAGCATCTTGCACAATAACTGCCACCAAGACAGTTCAACTTTTTTTTTAAGTAGCATATAGCTGTTTATGAACATAAGTTTGTGTCCAATCACAAGTCAGATATTTCCATCCAATTAATTTTATAGCTCTATGCTATTACGGAGGGCCAACAGTTGTCTCAATTGTTTTTATTTCTCTTGAGAATTTTTAGAAGAAACATCCGAGACTCAAGTTCAAACTTGAACAAGTAAAACATTGCTAATAACTCCATTATGTCCCCTGTGGAGTTTGCACTTTAAACTATTGGACAGTTAACACAGCACAAAGACTCCCAACAGCACTGTAAAATCCTAGGCACTTAGAAATCTCCAGGCTTTTTATGGAGCGGATGGCTGTTACAGTAGGTGTTCTGTACACTGGTTTCATATAAAGGAAGATTACGAATCTATATCTTTCTTAATATTCTACACAGACTCCAGCAACATTGGGCTCCTAAAGATGCACTACAACAAGTAGACAGAAGCAGCCTCTCTGGGGAAATGAAAAATTATAAATATACTCCCAAAGAGTTAATCTGGCTATTTAATCTGGTGCATTTCCATAAAACATGTACTGGTAACACTTTACAATAGGGGTGCATTAATATGCATTAATTAATGCTTAACTAATGCACAGATAATATTGAGTTTATGTATGACTCATGATTATCTAAGCCATTCATTAACGATTGCCACATCAGCAACTAATAAAGAGTCTGTCTGATTAATATATTAAATCATATGAATTGCTATTAATTAAATGTGTCATTGTGGATTAATTTCCTAACAATTTATTATATGAACTAATAGTGTTAATTAATATGTTATTTACCAAAATGAGCTGAAGCTATGTATTTGAACTTCCACCATATTCTAGTGCACTAATATGCATGCTTAATTACGGCATTATTACTGCAAATGCTTGTGTTAATTACAACAATTAAAAAAAGATATATACAAAATATCACATGCATGTATGTATTTGTGATATTTTGTATATCTCTTTTTTTATCTCTGCATCCCTCTGTTTTTTTTTTTTCTTTAGTGAGGCAATGTTTTTGTAAACCAATGTTAAATAATCAGCTTTTAGAAAGTCCAATGATGGTAATTAATGATAAATTAGTTCATAACTTTTTAGGCAGTACTGGCAGTATCAGAATTTGTTTTAATGAATCATTAACTAATGTTTTTCAAAGATATCATTATGTTATGACTTTACTTGTTGAGGCATATGACTATTAACTCATCAAGTAATTGTTGTAAATAAAACATGAATTTGCAGTAATAATGCCGTAATTAAGCATATATTAATGCATATTTGTGCACCCATATTGGGTGGAAGTTCAAATACATATCTTCGGCTCATTGTGGAAAATTAACACGTTAATTAACACTATTAGTTCATATAATACATTTTTTGGGAATGAATCCATGATGACACATTTAATTAATAGCAATTCATATATGACTTAAAAAATGAATCAGGCACTAATTGTATTATGCTCATTAGTAACCGTTAAGAGAGTTGTTGCCAATGTAGAGCATATCAATTCAGGCCATGTCCACATTAATCAGTTTTCAGTAGAAAACTCTGTATTCAGGTTCCCGACATCATCATTTTCCAAAGTACGTGGTACTAGATAGTATTTTCTGAAGTTTTTGTAAATACTGTTCCAGTGTGGATGAGAGGCCTAAACATAGCAAAACCAATGCTTTTTCAAAAGAAAATGCATTAGTGTGGATGTGACATAAGTCAAGTTCCACGATGGTGATGCTGCCTTAGAAGATAGCTGCTGATTAAGACAGTAGACAGTGAGGCAACTTACTAGGTTTTTTTTAACAGAGCTCATGTGTTTATGATCAGCGTTCCACTGACCAAAAAAAGAATCCGGAATGTCAGTGTCAATCAATCTCTGTCTTAATGAACTCTAGAGTTAAGCATACACACGCACACACACACACTCGTGTTGGTGCAGCTATCATTATGAGGACTCTCCATAGACATAATGATTTTTATACTGTACGAACTATAGATTCTATCCCCTAACTCTACCCCTAAATCTAACACTCATAAAAAAAAAAAAATCATCATTTTTACATTTTCAATAAAACATCGTTTAGTATCTTTTTTAAGTGATTTAAATTATGTGAACACTAGAAGTGTCCTCATAAACCAATTTTTTGGCATAATACCCTTGTAATTACCAGTTTGTAACCTAAAAAAATTTCCTTGTAAACCACTTAAACCTGCCCACACACACAAACACACACAGCCAATCACCCAGGACATGAAAGGGGCTTTGATGCTGCTTAGATATACTACAGAAAGTCAGAAAGGACAGATGTAATATAAGTAGTGGGCCAGTCTTGGAATTGTCTCCGCAATGGCTTGTTATCGTCAGAGGAATGCCTGGCCTCAGCACTAAGTTTAAAACAAAAGCACATCTCACACATTCTTTCCTAAACACAAATCTCTGCTGACAGCCCTGCATGTGAGCTTCCTGCGAACACCAGACCTGCTCTTTACACACACACTCTCTCTCTCTCTCTCTCTCTCTCTCTCACTAACCTCGCCTGTCTTTTTACTGAGAGAAAAAAAATGCAAAAACTAAAAACATCTGTCAGGGAACAGCAAGAAGGCCCACTTAGTGGAGATCTGCTTTCTGCGAGATAGATCCCCAAGTAGTTTCTCTCCAACATTCACACTAATCCCATTATTACAGCAACTATGATCCTCTAGCATCACCAGTTTTTACCAATCTCAGTTAATTCTTGCTCTTCCCTTCAACTCTTAACTTGTTAGAAATCCCAGTCTGCTTTCCTAGACCCACCCTATATGTCAGGACTGGACTGGATAAGCTTAGAAGGAGAGGGGATTTCAATACATGCACTCGCATTCCATACAACCGTTAGAGGCGTCTCCACACTCTGGGGATAATCTGTGGGAGAGATGCTATATCAGCTTCCCCCATACTGCCTCAGGACCACAGTTCCTCTTGTGGTGTCTGTTTGCCTTAAACTGTGCATATGAAGCACAATCTTGACTTTACACACACGCACAGAAAGACATACACCTTGGGTCATCACACAGGAAGGAGTGTAAGCTACTGACAATATGATAGCAGGCCAAATCCAAGAGTTGTTCAGTTCTTATAATGAGAGTCATTTTGACATAGTAATTAGTAGTAGATGTAGTCTCAGGCAAAGTCCACCCTAATGCATTTTAGGTTAAAAACACATTGATTTTGCCAAGGTAATGCCTCTCATCCACAATGAAATGGTATTTTCCACCACTGAAAACAAGAATGTAGAAAACACTCTCTAGTACTACATACTTTAGAGAACCATGATGTTAGCCAACAGAAAACAACTGGAAATAAAGATGACGTTAGGAAACAGAAAAAAAAAGGAAAAATCTATGACAAATGGAAAACTGCTGAAAATAACAATGACATTAGGAGACGGATGACAACTGACTAAAACAATGACCTCTGGAAATGTAAAACAACCGACACAAAACAAAACCATAATGTAAGTAAATGGAAGAAAAAAACAATGGCATTAAGAAATGGAAAACAACTGACAAAGAACAATAACATGAATAAATGGAAACAACTGAAGGAAGTTAAGAAAATGGTAAAATAACCAACAAAAAATATGACTTTAGGAAACAGAAATCCTGTGTGTGTGTGTGTGTGTGTGTGTGTGTGTGTGTGTGTGTGTGTGTGTGTGTGTGTGTGTGTGTGTGTGTGTGTGTGTGTGTGTGCAGGGGCGACAATTTCATCAAAATGTTGGGAGGGACAATAAACATAACAATTCTCATGAGCAATTTTTGAAGGGGACACCAAGGGTTTTTTTGTTGTTGCCCCGTTTGCATTTGTATTATTTTATTTCTTAAACAATTATTTTAAGAATATATCATTTATTATTTACAATACACATATTTTAATGATATTTTAGGGGGGGACAACCCTCAGATAGGCCCCCCAAACCCCTGCAATTTCCACCTTTGTGTGTGTGTGTGTGTGTGTGTGTGTGTGTGTGTGTGTGTGTGTGTGTGTGTGTGTGTGTGTGTGTGTGTGTGTGTGTGTGTGTGTGTGACAGCAGGGAGCTGTGCTGGCGCATGTGAACTAGATAGTTATCCAATTCAGGAAATGTACAAATACTTGAGTGGCTGAGAGCAGGCCAGCTATCAGCTGTTCGCCCCATTTAAACAGCCACTACTCCCTCCCACTAATTAAACATAGCACATCTACAGTGCCTCTGAAAACTGCAGCATCACCCTGTGATGAAGCAGATCTTGAGCATCAGACACCTGGTGTGAGGAGTGATATTCCACAAGAGTAATTCTATAGACAAACCACAGCAGGAACTGCGGCAAACATTGCCTATGAAGCCCTCAAGCTTTGTAGAATGATTCTGATGTAGGAGATAATGGGTAAATCTAACTTTAGCATGCAATTTAATGCTGTGCTGGAGTTGCACCTTGATGAACACATTGACATAATGAGGGGAGTGGGGACAGAGGCAGGGGAGGGGTAAACTTAAATTCTCGAATGGCATCTACCACTAAGGAGAGCGAGAGAGGCAGATGTATTTTCAGCAATGCTATAAATAATAATAATAATGATAATAATATGTAAGGGAAAAAAGAGGTTACCGTGCATGCTGCAGTTGAAGATTGCCATGGCTGCCAGCAAGCCTCCAGAGTTAAAAGTGTGACCTTGGCTACAAAGATGACAAAGAAAACTGAGGGTATGCACACACACAAAACTCCCTCCTTTCATTATTCATGTGACTCCTTGGTTTTGGGCATTCTCTCTACATTTTAAACACCAGTGGATCTCATTTGTATGTTTGTGATCAGAGAGGTTATATATCCATGTCAGACTAATTTGAACTGAATAGCATTTCATTGAATCAAACTTTATTAAATTGAACTGACAGTTCAGATTTATTTGATTCAATTTGATTCATCTCAGTTCAAATATTTTCAGTGCGGTTCTATCCAATTCAATGCAATTCCATAGTTTAGTTTAGTTTAGTTTAGTTTAGTTTAGAGGACATGTAGTCTAAGGCCATATTCACACTAATCCATCTTTGTTTGAAAACTCAGACCACATCCACACAACTAGGTTTTCATTTCAAAACACATTGATTTCAATATGTTTACACCACTCATCCAAACTATAACGGCATTTTCCTCCACCAACAACAGAGGATTTTGAAAACGCTCTGCATTACCACATACTTTCGAAAACAATGATGTTAGAAAACTGAATAAGGTTAAGTATGGATGTGGCCTTAGTTTTCAGTTGCTTAACGTCATCATTTTTCAATAAGTGATATACAGAGAGCATTTTCAAATTTGAAAATTTCTGGTGTGGATGAGAGTCGTAAACATAGCGAAATCAAAGTGTTTTCAAACAAAAACCTATAAGTGTAGCCTTGTGTTGACTGCCAACAAGAGTATTTCATTATAACATGTTGCGAGCTGCAGAAAAACATTCGATTTGAGCTGGAATATGAGAGTTGTGTGATACACAAAGAATTGCCATTGTCTACTAATTACAAATGTAGGGACTACTCAGCAAAATGTGTAACAAATTTCAGCAAAATTCAACTGGATTACTCATTATAACACTCGTTAGCTGAGTTTTCACAATCGGCCAAATGAGGACATGCTAGTGCATGCCAGGGCCAATTGCGTTCCCACGGTCACTTCCGGGGCTTTATCGTGCCTCTTTGCGGCCAATGGCCGTTGGCCCACCAATTACCCTTGAGTTAAACAAGGCCAACTGGGTATTGAGGCGGGTTTGATTACAAAGGCAGAGTTTAGCTGAGTTAGATCAGAGGGTCAGGACCAAGTTACGAAACAAAGACATGATTAAGTATATTGTCGGTGGGGCCTGGGTAGCTCAGCGAGTAAAGACGCTGACTACCACCCCTGAAGTCATGAGTTTGAATCCAGGGTGTGCTGAGTGACTCCAGCCAGGTCTCCCAAGTAATCAAATTGGCCCAGTTGCTAGGGAGGGTAGAGTCACATGGGGTAACCTCCTCATAGTCGCTATAATGTGGTTCTCGCTCTCGGTGGGGCACGTGGTGAGTTGTGCGTGGATGCCGCGGTGAATAGCGTGAAGCCTCCGCACACGCTGTGTCTCTGTGGTAACGTGCTCAACAAGCCATGTGAGAAGATGCATGGATTGACGGTCTCAGATACGGAGGCAACTGAGATTTGTCCTCTGTCACCCAGATTGAGGTGTGTCATTACGCCACCACGAGGACTTCGAGCACATTGAGAATTTGGCATTCCAAATTGGGGAGAAAAGTGGCAAAAATAACAAATAAAAAAGTATATTGTCAGTGAACTTGTCAAGTTGTGTGTCCAGTGCACATCACTACAGGTTCAGAAATAATAATAAAAATAAGAAGGCTCAGTTAAAATCCTTTAAGACACACAATGGACAAAGTGGTGCCAAAAGTAAGAACTTTCCATTGTTCAAGATCATGGGTGGTGTGCTGAGACATCGTCCCACTGTTAGTGGAGAGACCATTAGGGACACCATGGAAGTTAAAGTCAGTGAGTTGTCAATGTTATCATACATCTTGCTTGCTAGCTAATGTTTACATACAATATTATCTCGATATTCTAGATAACTAGACAACATGATACCTCAGCTTGAGCTTCCCCCTTGCTTGTGAAATGGGCAGGGTGTGTGACGTTGGCACCAGGGCAGCATTTTAAGTGTGGCTTTTAGAGAAACGCTGCGTGGCTATGGTGGGAATGCAGATTGATTCTGGTCTCGAGCTCTGAGGCTAATGACCCCAGTTGGCCAGTTGATTGCCTTGGCTCAC